>NW_026777413.1:1941630-2265235 GCF_028023285.1 Balaenoptera ricei | reverse complement strand
AAAAAACACAGCTTAGAGAGCATAGGGCACTTCCACTCATGGGGGTATAAATTGGGAAAATGAAAAATCAGCAAGACACAAGCACCCCAAAGTTTAGGGCTGCTCTGTTGACAAGGACCTCCACTTCATTCCACCTTCAATATCCCAGGAAAGAGAAAAATGGATAAAGAAGTTGTGGTCCTTATGTACAATGGAATATCACTCAGCCATGAAATCAATGTCATAAGGCTAGTAGCAGCATGATGAGTGGATTTAGGTACGACGATTCTAAGTGAAATAAGTCACACAGAAAAGGACACTTCTCATAAGGTATCACTTATAGAGGGAATGTCAAAAGCGTTACACTTGAACTGAATTACAAAACAGAACAGAGTCACACATGCAGAAAACACACTATGGCTGCTTAACGGGAAAGGTGAGGTGGGGTGATACATAAAACAAGGGTTTCAAATTAGCTCAGATACCGTTCCATAAACCCAATATGTAATAGACAAGACCTACTCCTTGCTCAGAGAACTGGACTCAACACACCCTATTCACCGCACAAGAATATATCTGACTAGTAATAATCTTAAAACCTATGTATTGATATCTCTCTGTTAGTGTGTCAAGTGGGTGTAAAGCGGCATAAACACAGCAGTGAAAAGCAGCTAAACCCCATTATAAAAATAAATTACTTTTACAAACCCATGAAACAAAGACAATGAAAGAGAGAGAAATTCTTACACAATGCGTTCAGGGGCTGTGATGCAACCTGGATTGACCATATCTAGACCCACAGCTGGATGAGACATAAGGGTGGACACTCTTGGGGCTGAGAGGTTTGGTGAGGTTGGGTGAGCAAACGCAGACCCTTTAAAGTAATACTGCGTGGTACCCATCGCATGGGTCCCAAATCTCCAGGTTCAAGGGCATCTTCCTACATCGAAAACATGCATGAGAAAACAAAAAGATGGTACACCATGTGATGGGGAAAGGTTTCTAAAACGCACCTCATTTCTCTTCTCCTTGTGCCCGGGTTCGCCATTCCAGCCGCTTTACTAACAATCTCCCTACTTGGAGCATCAGCACCTTTAACCTCCTGTTCTGTACAGGTTGCAATTTGTCCTGAGGATGAACGGGTACACGGGGAAGCAGTGAGAGACTAGCTCTTGGTGTTGGGACAGGCACAGGTCACTCTATTTTCCCATCAGGAAGAAGAATTAACCACAGGCTAATCATCGCCCCCGAAAGCAGAACAGGGCCTGAAGCCATCCTGCGCTTTTGCGGCCAGCTCCCAAAAAAGCGAGTTGTAAAATGGAGCTTCAGGGCACTGCAATTCACAAACCTGCAGAGTTATAAATGATAACTCTCGTCCACAAATATATTGAGGGAAGGCAAAGAAGAGGATTTGAAATCAAGGCAGAATTGCAGGAAACAGATTTCAGGAGGTAGATTCGAATCGCCTTTAAAGCACATGAAAAGCGGCAAAACGTTGACAATGATGCCCTTGGCCAAAAAGGGCGTATGCGTTTTTTCCTGAATATATTCAGGAAAAAACGCATACGCCCTTTTTGGCCAAACAAGCAACCTGGAAAGGTAAATCAGGGCTACAAAGAAGACTCGCTACCCATCGGTCAAAAGGGCCATGCTGAATAAAGTCTCAAAACCAGAAATGCAGGACAGGCCATGGAGAAATGGGAGCCTTGCTACACTGATGGGCGGGATGTAAATTGCCAACAGCCACTCTGGAGAAGTGTACGGTGTGTCCTGAAACATCTAAAAAACACAGCTTAGAGAGCATAGGGCACTTCCACTCATGGGGGTATAAATTGGGAAAATGAAAAATCAGCAAGACACAAGCACCCCAAAGTTTAGGGCTGCTCTGTTGACAAGGACCTCCACTTCATTCCACCTTCAATATCCCAGGAAAGAGAAAAATGGATAAAGAAGTTGTGGTCCTTATGTACAATGGAATATCACTCAGCCATGAAATCAATGTCATAAGGCTAGTAGCAGCATGATGAGTGGATTTAGGTACGACGATTCTAAGTGAAATAAGTCACACAGAAAAGGACACTTCTCATAAGGTATCACTTATAGAGGGAATGTCAAAAGCGTCACACTTGAACTCAATTACAAAACAGAACAGAGTCACACATGCAGAAAACACACTATGGCTGCTTAACGGGAAAGGTGAGGTGGGGTGATACATAAAACAAGGGTTTCAAATTAGCTCAGATACCGTTCCATAAACCCAATATGTAATAGACAAGACCTACTCCTTCCTCAGAGAACTGGACTCAACACACCCTATTCACTGCACAAGAATATATCTGACTAGTAATAATCTTAAAACCTATGTATTGATATCTCTCTGTTAGTGTGTCAAGTGGGTGTAAAGCGGCATAAACACAGCAGTGAAAAGCAGCTAAACCCCATTATAAAAATAAATTACTTTTACAAACCCATGAAACAAAGACAGTGAAAGAGAGAGAAATTCTTACACAATGCGTTCAGGGGCTGTGATGCAACCTGGATTGACCATATCTACACCCACAGCTGGATGAGACATAAGGGTGGACACTCTTGGGGCTGAGAGGTTTGGTGAGGTTGGGTGAGCAAACGCAGACCCTTTAAAGTAATACTGCGTGGTACCCATCGCATGCGTCCCAAATCTCCAGGTTCAAGGGCATCTTCCTACATCGAAAACATGCATGAGAAAACAAAAAGATGGTACACCATGTGATGGGGAAAGGTTTCTAAAACGCACCTCATTTCTCTTCTCCTTGTGCCCGGGTTCGCCATTCCAGCCGCTTTACTAACAATCTCCCTACTTGGAGCATCAGCACCTTTAACCTCCTGTTCTGCACAGGTTGCAATTTGTCCTGAGGATGAACGGGTACACGGGAAACCAGTGAGAGACTAGCTCTTGGTGTTGGGACAGGCACAGGTCACTCTATTTTCCCATCAGGAAGAAGAATTAACCACAGGCTAATCATCGCCCCCGAAAGCAGAACAGGGCCTGAAGCCATCCTGCGCTTTTGCGGCCAGCTCCCAAAAAAGCGAGTTGTAAAATGGAGCTTCAGGGCACTGCAATTCACAAACCTGCAGAGTTATAAATGATAACTCTCGTCCACAAATGTATTGAGGGAAGGCAAAGAAGAGGATTTGAAATCAAGGCAGAATTGCAGGAAACAGATTTCAGGAGGTAGATTCGAATCGCCTTTAAAGCACATGAAAAGCGGCAAAACGTTGACAATGATGCCCTTGGCCAAAAAGGGCGTATGCGTTTTTTCCTGAATATATTCAGGAAAAAACGCATACGCCCTTTTTGGCCAAACAAGCAACCTGGAAAGGTAAATCAGGGCTACAAAGAAGACTCGCTACCCATCGGTCAAAAGGGCCATGCTGAATAAAGTCTCAAAACCAGAAATGCAGGACAGGCCATGGAGAAATGGGAGCCTTGCTACACTGATGGGCGGGATGTAAATTGCCAACAGCCACTCTGGAGAAGTGTACGGTGTGTCCTGAAACATCTAAAAAACACAGCTTAGAGAGCATAGGGCACTTCCACTCATGGGGGTATAAATTGGGAAAATGAAAAATCAGCAAGACACAAGCACCCCAAAGTTTAGGGCTGCTCTGTTGACAAGGACCTCCACTTCATTCCACCTTCAATATCCCAGGAAAGAGAAAAATGGATAAAGAAGTTGTGGTCCTTATGTACAATGGAATATCACTCAGCCATGAAATCAATGTCATAAGGCTAGTAGCAGCATGATGAGTGGATTTAGGTACGACGATTCTAAGTGAAATAAGTCACACAGAAAAGGACACTTCTCATAAGGTATCACTTATAGAGGGAATGTCAAAAGCGTCACACTTGAACTGAATTACAAAACAGAACAGAGTCACACATGCAGAAAACACACTATGGCTGCTTAACGGGAAAGGTGAGGTGGGGTGATACATAAAACAAGGGTTTCAAATTAGCTCAGATACCGTTCCATAAACCCAATATGTAATAGACAAGACCTACTCCTTGCTCAGAGAACTGGACTCAACACACCCTATTCACCGCACAAAAATATATCTGACTAGTAATAATCTTAAAACCTATGTATTGATATCTCTCTGTTAGTGTGTCAAGTAGGTGTAAAGCGGCATAAACACAGCAGTGAAAAGCAGCTAAACCCCATTATAAAAATAAATTACTTTTACAAACCCATGAAACAAAGACAGTGAAAGAGAGAGAAATTCTTACACAATGCGTTCAGGGGCTGTGATGCAACCTGGATTGACCATATCTAGACCCACAGCTGGATGAGACATAAGGGTGGACACTCTTGGGGCTGAGAGGTTTGGTGAGGTTGGGTGAGCAAACGCAGACCCTTTAAAGTAATACTGCGTGGTACCCATCGCATGCGTCCCAAATCTCCAGGTTCAAGGGCATCTTCCTACATCGAAAACATGCATGAGAAAACAAAAAGATGGTACACCATGTGATGGGGAAAGGTTTCTAAAACGCACCTCATTTCTCTTCTCCTTGTGCCCGGGTTCGCCATTCCAGCCGCTTTACTAACAATCTCCCTACTTGGAGCATCAGCACCTTTAACCTCCTGTTCTGTACAGGTTGCAATTTGTCCTGAGGATGAAGGGGTACACGGGGAACCAGTGAGAGACTAGCTCTTGTGTTGGGACAGGCACAGGTCACTCTATTTTCCCATCAGGAAGAAGAATTAACCACAGGCTAATCATCGCCCCCGAAAGCAGAACAGGGCCTGAAGCCATCCTGCGCTTTTGCGGCCAGCTCCCAAAAAAGCGAGTTGTAAAATGGAGCTTCAGGGCACTGCAATTCACAAACCTGCAGAGTTATAAATGATAACTCTCGTCCACAAATGTATTGAGGGAAGGCAAAGAAGAGGATTTGAAATCAAGGCAGAATTGCAGGAAACAGATTTCAGGAGGTAGATTCGAATCGCCTTTAAAGCACATGAAAAAGCGGCAAAACGTTGACAATGATGCCCTTGGCCAAAAAGGGCGTATGCGTTTTTTCCTGAATATATTCAGGAAAAAACGCATACGCCCTTTTTGGCCAAACAAGCAACCTGGAAAGGTAAATCAGGGCTACAAAGAAGACTCGCTACCCATCGGTCAAAAGGGCCATGCTGAATAAAGTCTCAAAACCAGAAATGCAGGACAGGCCATGGAGAAATGGGAGCCTTGCTACACTGATGGGCGGGATGTAAATTGCCAACAGCCACTCTGGAGAAGTGTACGGTGTGTCCTGAAACATCTAAAAAACACAGCTTAGAGAGCATAGGGCACTTCCACTCATGGGGGTATAAATTGGGAAAATGAAAAATCAGCAAGACACAAGCACCCCAAAGTTTAGGGCTGCTCTGTTGACAAGGACCTCCACTTCATTCCACCTTCAATATCCCAGGAAAGAGAAAAATGGATAAAGAAGTTGTGGTCCTTATGTACAATGGAATATCACTCAGCCATGAAATCAATGTCATAAGGCTAGTAGCAGCATGATGAGTGGATTTAGGTACGACGATTCTAAGTGAAATAAGTCACACAGAAAAGGACACTTCTCATAAGGTATCACTTATAGAGGGAATGTCAAAAGCGTCACACTTGAACTGAATTACAAAACAGAACAGAGTCACACATGCAGAAAACACACTATGGCTGCTTAACGGGAAAGGTGAGGTGGGGTGATACATAAAACAAGGGTTTCAAATTAGCTCAGATACCGTTCCATAAACCCAATATGTAATAGACAAGACCTACTCCTTGCTCAGAGAACTGGACTCAACACACCCTATTCACTGCACAAGAATATATCTGACTAGTAATAATCTTAAAACCTATGTATTGATATCTCTCTGTTAGTGTGTCAAGTGGGTGTAAAGCGCATAAACACAGCAGTGAAAAGCAGCTAAACCCCATTATAAAAATAACATTACTTTGAAAAACCCATGAAACAAAGGACAGTGAAAGAGAGAGAAATTCTTACACAATGCGTTCAGGGGCTGTGATGCAACCTGGATTGACCATATCTAGACCCACAGCTGGATGAGACATAAGGGTGGACACTCTTGGGGCTGAGAGGTTTGGTGAGGTTGGGTGAGCAAACGCAGACCCTTTAAAGTACTACTGCGTGGTACCCATCCCATGGGACCCAAATCTCCAGGTTCAAGGGCATCTTCCTACATCGAAAACATGCATGAGAAAACAAAAAGATGGTACACCATGTGATGGGGAAAGGTTTCTAAAACGCACCTCATTTCTCTTCTCCTTGTGCCCGGTTCGCCATTCCAGCCGCTTTACTAACAATCTCCCTACTTGGAGCATCAGCACCTTTAACCTCCTGTTCTGTACAGGTTGCAATTTGTCCTGAGGATGAACGGGTAGACGGGGAACCAGTGAGAGACTAGCTCTTGGTGTTGGGACAGGCACAGGTCACTCTATTTTCCCATCAGGAAGAAGAATTAACCACAGGCTAATCATCGCCCCCGAAAGCAGAACAGGGCCTGAAGCCATCCTGCGCTTTTGCGGCCAGCTCCCAAAAAGCCAAGCGAGTTGTAAAATGGAGCTTCAGGGCACTGCAATTCACAAACCTGCAGAGTTATAAATGATAACTCTCGTCCACAAATATATTGAGGGAAGGCAAAGAAGAGGATTTGAAATCAAGGCCGAATTGCAGGAAACAGATTTCAGGAGGTAGATTCGAATCGCCTTTAAAGCACATGAAAAGCGGCAAAACGTTGACAATGATGCCCTTGGCCAAAAAGGGCGTATGCGTTTTTTCCTGAATATATTCAGGAAAAAACGCATACGCCCTTTTTGGCCAAACAAGCAACAAAGGTAAATCAGGGCTACAAAGAAGACTCGCTACCCATCGGTCAAAAGGGCCATGCTGAATAAAGTCTCAAAACCAGAAATGCAGGACAGGCCATGGAGAAATGGGAGCCTTGCTACACTGATGGGCGGGATGTAAATTGCCAACAGCCACTCTGGAGAAGTGTACGGTGTGTCCTGAAACATCTAAAAAACACAGCTTAGAGAGCATAGGGCACTTCCACTCATGGGGGTATAAATTGGGAAAATGAAAAATCAGCAAGACACAAGCACCCCAAAGTTTAGGGCTGCTCTGTTGACAAGGACCTCCACTTCATTCCACCTTCAATATCCCAGGAAAGAGAAAAATGGATAAAGAAGTTGTGGTCCTTATGTACAATGGAATATCACTCAGCCATGAAATCAATGTCATAAGGCTAGTAGCAGCATGATGAGTGGATTTAGGTACGACGATTCTAAGTGAAATAAGTCACACAGAAAAGGACACTTCTCATAAGGTATCACTTATAGAGGGAATGTCAAAAGCGTTACACTTGAACTGAATTACAAAACAGAACAGAGTCACACATGCAGAAAACACACTATGGCTGCTTAACGGGAAAGGTGAGGTGGGGTGATACATAAAACAAGGGTTTCAAATTAGCTCAGATACCGTTCCATAAACCCAATATGTAATAGACAAGACCTACTCCTTGCTCAGAGAACTGGACTCAACACACCCTATTCACCGCACAAAAATATATCTGACTAGTAATAATCTTAAAACCTATGTATTGATATCTCTCTGTTAGTGTGTCAAGTAGGTGTAAAGCGGCATAAACACAGCAGTGAAAAGCAGCTAAACCCCATTATAAAAATAAATTACTTTTACAAACCCATGAAACAAAGACAATGAAAGAGAGAGAAATTCTTACACAATGCGTTCAGGGGCTGTGATGCAACCTGGATTGACCATATCTAGACCCACAGCTGGATGAGACATAAGGGTGGACACTCTTGGGGCTGAGAGGTTTGGTGAGGTTGGGTGAGCAAACGCAGACCCTTTAAAGTAATACTGCGTGGTACCCATCGCATGCGTCCCAAATCTCCAGGTTCAAGGGCATCTTCCTACATCGAAAACATGCATGAGAAAACAAAAAGATGGTACACCATGTGATGGGGAAAGGTTTCTAAAACGCACCTCATTTCTCTTCTCCTTGTGCCCGGGTTCGCCATTCCAGCCGCTTTACTAACAATCTCCCTACTTGGAGCATCAGCACCTTTAACCTCCTGTTTTGTACAGGTTGCAATTTGTCCTGAGGATGAACGGGTACACGGGGAACCAGTGAGAGACTAGCTCTTGGTGTTGGGACAGGCACAGGTCACTCTATTTTCCCATCAGGAAGAAGAATTAACCACAGGCTAATCATCGCCCCCGAAAGCAGAACAGGGCCTGAAGCCATCCTGCGCTTTTGCGGCCAGCTCCCAAAAAAGCGAGTTGTAAAATGGAGCTTCAGGGCACTGCAATTCACAAACCTGCAGAGTTATAAATGATAACTCTCGTCCACAAATATATTGAGGGAAGGCAAAGAAGAGGATTTGAAATCAAGGCCGAATTGCAGGAAACAGATTTCAGGAGGTAGATTCGAATCGCCTTTAAAGCACATGAAAAGCGGCAAAACGTTGACAATGATGCCCTTGGCCAAAAAGGGCGTATGCGTTTTTTCCTGAATATATTCAGGAAAAAACGCATACGCCCTTTTTGGCCAAACAAGCAACCTGGAAAGGTAAATCAGGGCTACAAAGAAGACTCGCTACCCATCGGTCAAAAGGGCCATGCTGAATAAAGTCTCAAAACCAGAAATGCAGGACAGGCCATGGAGAAATGGGAGCCTTGCTACACTGATGGGCGGGATGTAAATTGCCAACAGCCACTCTGGAGAAGTGTACGGTGTGTCCTGAAACATCTAAAAAACACAGCTTAGAGAGCATAGGGCACTTCCACTCATGGGGGTATAAATTGGGAAAATGAAAAATCAGCAAGACACAAGCACCCCAAAGTTTAGGGCTGCTCTGTTGACAAGGACCTCCACTTCATTCCACCTTCAATATCCCAGGAAAGAGAAAAATGGATAAAGAAGTTGTGGTCCTTATGTACAATGGAATATCACTCAGCCATGAAATCAATGTCATAAGGCTAGTAGCAGCATGATGAGTGGATTTAGGTACGACGATTCTAAGTGAAATAAGTCACACAGAAAAGGACACTTCTCATAAGGTATCACTTATAGAGGGAATGTCAAAAGCGTCACACTTGAACTGAATTACAAAACAGAACAGAGTCACATATGCAGAAAACACACTATGGCTGCTTAACGGGAAAGGTGAGGTGGGGTGATACATAAAACAAGGGTTTCAAATTAGCTCAGATACCGTTCCATAAACCCAATATGTAATAGACAAGACCTACTCCTTCCTCAGAGAACTGGACTCAACACAACCTATTCACTGCACAAGAATATATCTGACTAGTAATAATCTTAAAACCTATGTATTGATATCTCTCTGTTAGTGTGTCAAGTGGGTGTAAAGCGGCATAAACACAGCAGTGAAAAGCAGCTAAACCCCATTATAAAAATAAATTACTTTGAAAAACCCATGAAACAAAGACAGTGAAAGAGAGAGAAATTCTTACACAATGCGTTCAGGGGCTGTGATGCAACCTGGATTGACCATATCTAGACCCACAGCTGGATGAGAAATAAGGGTGGACACTCTTGGGGCTGAGAGGTTTGGTGAGGTTGGGTGAGCAAACGCAGACCCTTTAAAGTACTACTGCGTGGTACTCATCCCATGGGACCCAAATCTCCAGGTTCAAGGGCATCTTCCTACATCGAAAACATGCATGAGAAAACAAAAAGATGGTACACCATGTGATGGGGAAAGGTTTCTAAAACGCACCTCATTTCTCTTCTCCTTGTGCCCGGGTTCGCCATTCCAGCCGCTTTACTAACAATCTCCCTACTTGGAGCATCAGCACCTTTAACCTCCTGTGCCGTACAGGTTGCAATTTGTCCTGAGGATGAACGGGTAGACGGGGAACCAGTGAGAGACTAGCTCTTGGTGTTGGGACAGGCACAGGTCACTCTATTTTCCCATCAGGAAGAAGAATTAACCACAGGCTAATCATCGCCCCCGAAAGCAGAACAGGGCCTGAAGCCATCCTGCGCTTTTGCGGCCAGCTCCCAAAAAAGCGAGTTGTAAAATGGAGCTTCAGGGCACTGCAATTCACAAACCTGCAGAGTTATAAATGATAACTCTCGTCCACAAATATATTGAGGGAAGGCAAAGAAAAGGATTTGAAATCAAGGCCGAATTGCAGGAAACAGATTTCAGGAGGTAGATTCGAATCGCCTTTAAAGCACATGAAAAGCGGCAAAACGTTGACAATGATGCCCTTGGCCAAAAAGGGCGTATGCGTTTTTTCCTGAATATATTCAGGAAAAAACGCATACGCCCTTTTTGGCCAAACAAGCAACCTGGAAAGGTAAATCAGGGCTACAAAGAAGACTCGCTACCCATCGGTCAAAAGGGCCATGCTGAATAAAGTCTCAAAACCAGAAATGCAGGACAGGCCATGGAGAAATGGGAGCCTTGCTACACTGATGGGCGGGATGTAAATTGCCAACAGCCACTCTGGAGAAGTGTACGGTGTGTCCTGAAACATCTAAAAAACACAGCTTAGAGAGCATAGGGCACTTCCACTCATGGGGGTATAAATTGGGAAAATGAAAAATCAGCAAGACACAAGCACCCCAAAGTTTAGGGCTGCTCTGTTGACAAGGACCTCCACTTCATTCCACCTTCAATATCCCAGGAAAGAGAAAAATGGATAAAGAAGTTGTGGTCCTTATGTACAATGGAATATCACTCAGCCATGAAATCAATGTCATAAGGCTAGTAGCAGCATGATGAGTGGATTTAGGTACGACGATTCTAAGTGAAATAAGTCACACAGAAAAGGACACTTCTCATAAGGTATCACTTATAGAGGGAATGTCAAAAGCGTCACACTTGAACTGAATTACAAAACAGAACAGAGTCACACATGCAGAAAACACACTATGGCTGCTTAACGGGAAAGGTGAGGTGGGGTGATACATAAAACAAGGGTTTCAAATTAGCTCAGATACCGTTCCATAAACCCAATATGTAATAGACAAGACCTACTCCTTGCTCAGAGAACTGGACTCAACACACCCTATTCACTGCACAAGAATATATCTGACTAGTAATAATCTTAAAACCTATGTATTGATATCTCTCTGTTAGTGTGTCAAGTGGGTGTAAAGCGGCATAAACACAGCAGTGAAAAGCAGCTAAACCCCATTATAAAAATAAATTACTTTGAAAAACCCATGAAACAAAGACAGTGAAAGAGAGAGAAATTCTTACACAATGCGTTCAGGGGCTGTGATGCAACCTGGATTGACCATATCTAGACCCACAGCTGGATGAGACATAAGGGTGGACACTCTTGGGGCTGAGAGGTTTGGTGAGGTTGGGTGAGCAAACGCAGACCCTTTAAAGTACTACTGCGTGGTACCCATCCCATGGGACCCAAATCTCCAGGTTCAAGGGCATCTTCCTACATCGAAAACATGCATGAGAAAACAAAAAGATGGTACACCATGTGATGGGGAAAGGTTTCTAAAACGCACCTCATTTCTCTTCTCCTTGTGCCCGGGTTCGCCATTCCAGCCGCTTTACTAACAATCTCCCTACTTGGAGCATCAGCACCTTTAACCTCCTGTTCTGTACAGGTTGCAATTTGTCCTGAGGATGAACGGGTACACGGGGAACCAGTGAGAGACTAGCTCTTGGTGTTGGGACAGGCACAGGTCACTCTATTTTCCCATCAGGAAGAAGAATTAACCACAGGCTAATCATCGCCCCCGAAAGCAGAACAGGGCCTGAAGCCATCCTGCGCTTTTGCGGCCAGCTCCCAAAAAAGCGAGTTGTAAAATGGAGCTTCAGGGCACTGCAATTCACAAACCTGCAGAGTTATAAATGATAACTCTCGTCCACAAATGTATTGAGGGAAGGCAAAGAAGAGGATTTGAAATCAAGGCAGAATTGCAGGAAACAGATTTCAGGAGGTAGATTCGAATCGCCTTTAAAGCACATGAAAAGCGGCAAAACGTTGACAATGATGCCCTTGGCCAAAAAGGGCGTATGCGTTTTTTCCTGAATATATTCAGGAAAAAACGCATACGCCCTTTTTGGCCAAACAAGCAACCTGGAAAGGTAAATCAGGGCTACAAAGAAGACTCGCTACCCATCGGTCAAAAGGGCCATGCTGAATAAAGTCTCAAAACCAGAAATGCAGGACAGGCCATGGAGAAATGGGAGCCTTGCTACACTGATGGGCGGGATGTAAATTGCCAACAGCCACTCTGGAGAAGTGTACGGTGTGTCCTGAAACATCTAAAAAACACAGCTTAGAGAGCATAGGGCACTTCCACTCATGGGGGTATAAATTGGGAAAATGAAAAATCAGCAAGACACAAGCACCCCAAAGTTTAGGGCTGCTCTGTTGACAAGGACCTCCACTTCATTCCACCTTCAATATCCCAGGAAAGAGAAAAATGGATAAAGAAGTTGTGGTCCTTATGTACAATGGAATATCACTCAGCCATGAAATCAATGTCATAAGGCTAGTAGCAGCATGATGAGTGGATTTAGGTACGATGATTCTAAGTGAAATAAGTCACACAGAAAAGGACACTTCTCATAAGGTATCACTTATAGAGGGAATGTAAAAAGCGTTACACTTGAACTGAATTACAAAACAGAACAGAGTCACACATGCAGAAAACACACTATGGCTGCTTAACGGGAAAGGTGAGGTGGGGTGATACATAAAACAAGGGTTTCAAATTAGCTCAGATACCGTTCCATAAACCCAATATGTAATAGACAAGACCTACTCCTTGCTCAGAGAACTGGACTCAACACACCCTATTCACCGCACAAAAATATATCTGACTACTAATAATCTTAAAACCTATGTATTGATATCTCTCTGTTAGTGTGTCAAGTAGGTGTAAAGCGGCATAAACACAGCAGTGAAAAGCAGCTAAACCCCATTATAAAAATAAATTACTTTTACAAACCCATGAAACAAAGACAATGAAAGAGAGAGAAATTCTTACACAATGCGTTCAGGGGCTGTGATGCTACCTGGATTGACCATATCTAGATCCACAGCTGGATGAGACATAAGGGTGGACACTCTTGGGGCTGAGAGGTTTGGTGAGGTTGGGTGAGCAAACGCAGACCCTTTAAAGTAATACTGCGTGGTACCCATCGCATGGGTCCCAAATCTCCAGGTTCAAGGGCATCTTCCTACATCGAAAACATGCATGAGAAAACAAAAAGATGGTACACCATGTGATGGGGAAAGGTTTCTAAAACGCACCTCATTTCTCTTCTCCTTGTGCCAGGGTTCGCCATTCCAGCCGCTTTACTAACAATCTCCCTACTTGGAGCATCAGCACCTTTAACCTCCTGTTCTGTACAGGTTGCAATTTGTCCTGAGGATGAACGGGTACACGGGGAACCAGTGAGAGACTAGCTCTTGGTGTTGGGACAGGCACAGGTCACTCTATTTTCCCATCAGGAAGAAGAATTAACCACAGGCTAATCATCGCCCCCGAAAGCAGAACAGGGCCTGAAGCCATCCTGCGCTTTTGCGGCCAGCTCCCAAAAAAGCGAGTTGTAAAATGGAGCTTCAGGGCACTGCAATTCACAAACCTGCAGAGTTATAAATGATAACTCTCGTCCACAAATGTATTGAGGGAAGGCAAAGAAGAGGATTTGAAATCAAGGCAGAATTGCAGGAAACAGATTTCAGGAGGTAGATTCGAATCGCCTTTAAAGCACATGAAAAGCGGCAAAACGTTGACAATGATGCCCTTGGCCAAAAAGGGCGTATGCGTTTTTTCCTGAATATATTCAGGAAAAAACGCATACGCCCTTTTTGGCCAAACAAGCAACCTGGAAAGGTAAATCAGGGCTACAAAGAAGACTCGCTACCCATCGGTCAAAAGGGCCATGCTGAATAAAGTCTCAAAACCAGAAATGCAGGACAGGCCATGGAGAAATGGGAGCCTTGCTACACTGATGGGCGGGATGTAAATTGCCAACAGCCACTCTGGAGAAGTGTACGGTGTGTCCTGAAACATCTAAAAAACACAGCTTAGAGAGCATAGGGCACTTCCACTCATGGGGGTATAAATTGGGAAAATGAAAAATCAGCAAGACACAAGCACCCCAAAGTTTAGGGCTGCTCTGTTGACAAGGACCTCCACTTCATTCCACCTTCAATATCCCAGGAAAGAGAAAAATGGATAAAGAAGTTGTGGTCCTTATATACAATGGAATATCACTCAGCCATGAAATCAATGTCATAAGGCTAGTAGCAGCATGATGAGTGGATTTAGGTACGACGATTCTAAGTGAAATAAGTCACACAGAAAAGGACACTTCTCATAAGGTATCACTTATAGAGGGAATGTCAAAAGCGTTACACTTGAACTGAATTACAAAACAGAACAGAGTCACACATGCAGAAAACACACTATGGCTGCTTAACGGGAAAGGTGAGGTGGGGTGATACATAAAACAAGGGTTTCAAATTAGCTCAGATACCGTTCCATAAACCCAATATGTAATAGACAAGACCTACTCCTTGCTCAGAGAACTGGACTCAACACACCCTATTCACCGCACAAGAATATATCTGACTAGTAATAATCTTAAAACCTATGTATTGATATCTCTCTGTTAGTGTGTCAAGTGGGTGTAAAGCGGCATAAACACAGCAGTGAAAAGCAGCTAAACCCCATTATAAAAATAAATTACTTTTACAAACCCATGAAACAAAGACAATGAAAGAGAGAGAAATTCTTACACAATGCGTTCAGGGGCTGTGATGCTACCTGGATTGACCATATCTAGATCCACAGCTGGATGAGACATAAGGGTGGACACTCTTGGGGCTGAGAGGTTTGGTGAGGTTGGGTGAGCAAACGCAGACCCTTTAAAGTAATACTGCGTGGTACCCATCGCATGGGTCCCAAATCTCCAGGTTCAAGGGCATCTTCCTACATCGAAAACATGCATGAGAAAACAAAAAGATGGTACACCATGTGATGGGGAAAGGTTTCTAAAACGCACCTCATTTCTCTTCTCCTTGTGCCAGGGTTCGCCATTCCAGCCGCTTTACTAACAATCTCCCTACTTGGAGCATCAGCACCTTTAACCTCCTGTTCTGTACAGGTTGCAATTTGTCCTGAGGATGAACGGGTACACGGGGAACCAGTGAGAGACTAGCTCTTGGTGTTGGGACAGGCACAGGTCACTCTATTTTCCCATCAGGAAGAAGAATTAACCACAGGCTAATCATCGCCCCCGAAAGCAGAACAGGGCCTGAAGCCATCCTGCGCTTTTGCGGCCAGCTCCCAAAAAAGCGAGTTGTAAAATGGAGCTTCAGGGCACTGCAATTCACAAACCTGCAGAGTTATAAATGATAACTCTCGTCCACAAATGTATTGAGGGAAGGCAAAGAAGAGGATTTGAAATCAAGGCAGAATTGCAGGAAACAGATTTCAGGAGGTAGATTCGAATCGCCTTTAAAGCACATGAAAAGCGGCAAAACGTTGACAATGATGCCCTTGGCCAAAAAGGGCGTATGCGTTTTTTCCTGAATATATTCAGGAAAAAACGCATACGCCCTTTTTGGCCAAACAAGCAACCTGGAAAGGTAAATCAGGGCTACAAAGAAGACTCGCTACCCATCGGTCAAAAGGGCCATGCTGAATAAAGTCTCAAAACCAGAAATGCAGGACAGGCCATGGAGAAATGGGAGCCTTGCTACACTGATGGGCGGGATGTAAATTGCCAACAGCCACTCTGGAGAAGTGTACGGTGTGTCCTGAAACATCTAAAAAACACAGCTTAGAGAGCATAGGGCACTTCCACTCATGGGGGTATAAATTGGGAAAATGAAAAATCAGCAAGACACAAGCACCCCAAAGTTTAGGGCTGCTCTGTTGACAAGGACCTCCACTTCATTCCACCTTCAATATCCCAGGAAAGAGAAAAATGGATAAAGAAGTTGTGGTCCTTATATACAATGGAATATCACTCAGCCATGAAATCAATGTCATAAGGCTAGTAGCAGCATGATGAGTGGATTTAGGTACGACGATTCTAAGTGAAATAAGTCACACAGAAAAGGACACTTCTCATAAGGTATCACTTATAGAGGGAATGTCAAAAGCGTTACACTTGAACTGAATTACAAAACAGAACAGAGTCACACATGCAGAAAACACACTATGGCTGCTTAACGGGAAAGGTGAGGTGGGGTGATACATAAAACAAGGGTTTCAAATTAGCTCAGATACCGTTCCATAAACCCAATATGTAATAGACAAGACCTACTCCTTGCTCAGAGAACTGGACTCAACACACCCTATTCACCGCACAAGAATATATCTGACTAGTAATAATCTTAAAACCTATGTATTGATATCTCTCTGTTAGTGTGTCAAGTGGGTGTAAAGCGGCATAAACACAGCAGTGAAAAGCAGCTAAACCCCATTATAAAAATAAATTACTTTTACAAACCCATGAAACAAAGACAATGAAAGAGAGAGAAATTCTTACACAATGCGTTCAGGGGCTGTGATGCAACCTGGATTGACCATATCTAGACCCACAGCTGGATGAGACATAAGGGTGGACACACTTGGGGCTGAGAGGTTTGGTGAGGTTGGGTGAGCAAACGCAGACCCTTTAAAGTAATACTGCGTGGTACCCATCGCATGGGTCCCAAATCTCCAGGTTCAAGGGCATCTTCCTACATCGAAAACATGCATGAGAAAACAAAAAGATGGTACACCATGTGATGGGGAAAGGTTTCTAAAACGCACCTCATTTCTCTTCTCCTTGTGCCCGGGTTCGCCATTCCAGCCGCTCTACTAACAATCTCCCTACTTGGAGCATCAGCACCTTTAACCTCCTGTTCTGTACAGGTTGCAATTTGTCCTGAGGATGAACGGGTACACGGGGAACCAGTGAGAGACTAGCTCTTGGTGTTGGGACAGGCACAGGTCACTCTATTTTCCCATCAGGAAGAAGAATTAACCACAGGCTAATCATCGCCCCCGAAAGCAGAACAGGGCCTGAAGCCATCCTGCGCTTTTGCGGCCAGCTCCCAAAAAAGCGAGTTGTAAAATGGAGCTTCAGGGCACTGCAATTCACAAACCTGCAGAGTTATAAATGATAACTCTCGTCCACAAATATATTGAGGGAAGGCAAAGAAGAGGATTTGAAATCAAGGCAGAATTGCAGGAAACAGATTTCAGGAGGTAGATTCGAATCGCCTTTAAAGCACATGAAAAGCGGCAAAACGTTGACAATGATGCCCTTGGCCAAAAAGGGCGTATGCGTTTTTTCCTGAATATATTCAGGAAAAAACGCATACGCCCTTTTTGGCCAACCAAGCAACCTGGAAAGGTAAATCAGGGCTACAAAGAAGACTCGCTACCCATCGGTCAAAAGGGCCATGCTGAATAAAGTCTCAAAACCAGAAATGCAGGACAGGCCATGGAGAAATGGGAGCCTTGCTACACTGATGGGCGGGATGTAAATTGCCAACAGCCACTCTGGAGAAGTGTACGGTGTGTCCTGAAACATCTAAAAAACACAGCTTAGAGAGCATAGGGCACTTCCACTCATGGGGGTATAAATTGGGAAAATGAAAAATCAGCAAGACACAAGCACCCCAAAGTTTAGGGCTGCTCTGTTGACAAGGACCTCCACTTCATTCCACCTTCAATATCCCAGGAAAGAGAAAAATGGATAAAGAAGTTGTGGTCCTTATGTACAATGGAATATCACTCAGCCATGAAATCAATGTCATAAGGCTAGTAGCAGCATGATGAGTGGATTTAGGTACGACGATTCTAAGTGAAATAAGTCACACAGAAAAGGACACTTCTCATAAGGTATCACTTATAGAGGGAATGTCAAAAGCGTCACACTTGAACTCAATTACAAAACAGAACAGAGTCACACATGCAGAAAACACACTATGGCTGCTTAACGGGAAAGGTGAGGTGGGGTGATACATAAAACAAGGGTTTCAAATTAGCTCAGATACCGTTCCATAAACCCAATATGTAATAGACAAGACCTACTCCTTCCTCAGAGAACTGGACTCAACACACCCTATTCACTGCACAAGAATATATCTGACTAGTAATAATCTTAAAACCTATGTATTGATATCTCTCTGTTAGTGTGTCAAGTGGGTGTAAAGCGGCATAAACACAGCAGTGAAAAGCAGCTAAACCCCATTATAAAAATAAATTACTTTGAAAAACCCATGAAACAAAGACAGTGAAAGAGAGAGAAATTCTTACACAATGCGTTCAGGGGCTGTGATGCAACCTGGATTGACCATATCTAGACCCACAGCTGGATGAGACATAAGGGTGGACACTCTTGGGGCTGAGAGGTTTGGTGAGGTTGGGTGAGCAAACGCAGACCCTTTAAAGTAATACTGCGTGGTACCCATCGCATGGGTCCCAAATCTCCAGGTTCAAGGGCATCTTCCTACATCGAAAACATGCATGAGAAAACAAAAAGATGGTACACCATGTGATGGGGAAAGGTTTCTAAAACGCACCTCATTTCTCTTCTCCTTGTGCCAGGGTTCGCCATTCCAGCCGCTTTACTAACAATCTCCCTACTTGGAGCATCAGCACCTTTAACCTCCTGTTCTGTACAGGTTGCAATTTGTCCTGAGGATGAACGGGTACACGGGGAACCAGTGAGAGACTAGCTCTTGGTGTTGGGACAGGCACAGGTCACTCTATTTTCCCATCAGGAAGAAGAATTAACCACAGGCTAATCATCGCCCCCGAAAGCAGAACAGGGCCTGAAGCCATCCTGCGCTTTTGCGGCCAGCTCCCAAAAAAGCGAGTTGTAAAATGGAGCTTCAGGGCACTGCAATTCACAAACCTGCAGAGTTATAAATGATAACTCTCGTCCACAAATGTATTGAGGGAAGGCAAAGAAGAGGATTTGAAATCAAGGCAGAATTGCAGGAAACAGATTTCAGGAGGTAGATTCGAATCGCCTTTAAAGCACATGAAAAGCGGCAAAACGTTGACAATGATGCCCTTGGCCAAAAAGGGCGTATGCGTTTTTTCCTGAATATATTCAGGAAAAAACGCATACGCCCTTTTTGGCCAAACAAGCAACCTGGAAAGGTAAATCAGGGCTACAAAGAAGACTCGCTACCCATCGGTCAAAAGGGCCATGCTGAATAAAGTCTCAAAACCAGAAATGCAGGACAGGCCATGGAGAAATGGGAGCCTTGCTACACTGATGGGCGGGATGTAAATTGCCAACAGCCACTCTGGAGAAGTGTACGGTGTGTCCTGAAACATCTAAAAAACACAGCTTAGAGAGCATAGGGCACTTCCACTCATGGGGGTATAAATTGGGAAAATGAAAAATCAGCAAGACACAAGCACCCCAAAGTTTAGGGCTGCTCTGTTGACAAGGACCTCCACTTCATTCCACCTTCAATATCCCAGGAAAGAGAAAAATGGATAAAGAAGTTGTGGTCCTTATATACAATGGAATATCACTCAGCCATGAAATCAATGTCATAAGGCTAGTAGCAGCATGATGAGTGGATTTAGGTACGACGATTCTAAGTGAAATAAGTCACACAGAAAAGGACACTTCTCATAAGGTATCACTTATAGAGGGAATGTCAAAAGCGTTACACTTGAACTGAATTACAAAACAGAACAGAGTCACACATGCAGAAAACACACTATGGCTGCTTAACGGGAAAGGTGAGGTGGGGTGATACATAAAACAAGGGTTTCAAATTAGCTCAGATACCGTTCCATAAACCCAATATGTAATAGACAAGACCTACTCCTTGCTCAGAGAACTGGACTCAACACACCCTATTCACCGCACAAGAATATATCTGACTAGTAATAATCTTAAAACCTATGTATTGATATCTCTCTGTTAGTGTGTCAAGTGGGTGTAAAGCGGCATAAACACAGCAGTGAAAAGCAGCTAAACCCCATTATAAAAATAAATTACTTTTACAAACCCATGAAACAAAGACAATGAAAGAGAGAGAAATTCTTACACAATGCGTTCAGGGGCTGTGATGCAACCTGGATTGACCATATCTAGACCCACAGCTGGATGAGACATAAGGGTGGACACACTTGGGGCTGAGAGGTTTGGTGAGGTTGGGTGAGCAAACGCAGACCCTTTAAAGTAATACTGCGTGGTACCCATCGCATGGGTCCCAAATCTCCAGGTTCAAGGGCATCTTCCTACATCGAAAACATGCATGAGAAAACAAAAAGATGGTACACCATGTGATGGGGA
This sequence comes from Balaenoptera ricei, assembly GCF_028023285.1. Taxonomy (NCBI): domain Eukaryota; kingdom Metazoa; phylum Chordata; class Mammalia; order Artiodactyla; family Balaenopteridae; genus Balaenoptera; species Balaenoptera ricei. The sequence continues at coordinate 2,244,901 of NW_026777413.1, read as the reverse complement.
AAGGTTTCTAAAACGCACCTCATTTCTCTTCTCCTTGTGCCCGGGTTCGCCATTCCAGCCGCTCTACTAACAATCTCCCTACTTGGAGCATCAGCACCTTTAACCTCCTGTTCTGTACAGGTTGCAATTTGTCCTGAGGATGAACGGGTAGACGGGGAACCAGTGAGAGACTAGCTCTTGGTGTTGGGACAGGCACAGGTCACTCTATTTTCCCATCAGGAAGAAGAATTAACCACAGGCTAATCATCGCCCCCGAAAGCAGAACAGGGCCTGAAGCCATCCTGCGCTTTTGCGGCCAGCTCCCAAAAAAGCGAGTTGTAAAATGGAGCTTCAGGGCACTGCAATTCACAAACCTGCAGAGTTATAAATGATAACTCTCGTCCACAAATATATTGAGGGAAGGCAAAGAAGAGGATTTGAAATCAAGGCAGAATTGCAGGAAACAGATTTCAGGAGGTAGATTCGAATCGCCTTTAAAGCACATGAAAAGCGGCAAAACGTTGACAATGATGCCCTTGGCCAAAAAGGGCGTATGCGTTTTTTCCTGAATATATTCAGGAAAAAACGCATACGCCCTTTTTGGCCAACCAAGCAACCTGGAAAGGTAAATCAGGGCTACAAAGAAGACTCGCTACCCATCGGTCAAAAGGGCCATGCTGAATAAAGTCTCAAAACCAGAAATGCAGGACAGGCCATGGAGAAATGGGAGCCTTGCTACACTGATGGGCGGGATGTAAATTGCCAACAGCCACTCTGGAGAAGTGTACGGTGTGTCCTGAAACATCTAAAAAACACAGCTTAGAGAGCATAGGGCACTTCCACTCATGGGGGTATAAATTGGGAAAATGAAAAATCAGCAAGACACAAGCACCCCAAAGTTTAGGGCTGCTCTGTTGACAAGGACCTCCACTTCATTCCACCTTCAATATCCCAGGAAAGAGAAAAATGGATAAAGAAGTTGTGGTCCTTATGTACAATGGAATATCACTCAGCCATGAAATCAATGTCATAAGGCTAGTAGCAGCATGATGAGTGGATTTAGGTACGACGATTCTAAGTGAAATAAGTCACACAGAAAAGGACACTTCTCATAAGGTATCACTTATAGAGGGAATGTCAAAAGCGTCACACTTGAACTCAATTACAAAACAGAACAGAGTCACACATGCAGAAAACACACTATGGCTGCTTAACGGGAAAGGTGAGGTGGGGTGATACATAAAACAAGGGTTTCAAATTAGCTCAGATACCGTTCCATAAACCCAATATGTAATAGACAAGACCTACTCCTTCCTCAGAGAACTGGACTCAACACACCCTATTCACTGCACAAGAATATATCTGACTAGTAATAATCTTAAAACCTATGTATTGATATCTCTCTGTTAGTGTGTCAAGTGGGTGTAAAGCGGCATAAACACAGCAGTGAAAAGCAGCTAAACCCCATTATAAAAATAAATTACTTTGAAAAACCCATGAAACAAAGACAGTGAAAGAGAGAGAAATTCTTACACAATGCGTTCAGGGGCTGTGATGCAACCTGGATTGACCATATCTAGACCCACAGCTGGATGAGACATAAGGGTGGACACTCTTGGGGCTGAGAGGTTTGGTGAGGTTGGGTGAGCAAACGCAGACCCTTTAAAGTAATACTGCGTGGTACCCATCGCATGCGTCCCAAATCTCCAGGTTCAAGGGCATCTTCCTACATCGAAAACATGCATGAGAAAACAAAAAGATGGTACACCATGTGATGGGGAAAGGTTTCTAAAACGCACCTCATTTCTCTTCTCCTTGTGCCCGGGTTCGCCATTCCAGCCGCTTTACTAACAATCTCCCTACTTGGAGCATCAGCACCTTTAACCTCCTGTTCTGTACAGGTTGCAATTTGTCCTGAGGATGAAGGGGTACACGGGGAACCAGTGAGAGACTAGCTCTTGGTGTTGGGACAGGCACAGGTCACTCTATTTTCCCATCAGGAAGAAGAATTAACCACAGGCTAATCATCGCCCCCGAAAGCAGAACAGGGCCTGAAGCCATCCTGCGCTTTTGCGGCCAGCTCCCAAAAAAGCGAGTTGTAAAATGGAGCTTCAGGGCACTGCAATTCACAAACCTGCAGAGTTATAAATGATAACTCTCGTCCACAAATGTATTGAGGGAAGGCAAAGAAGAGGATTTGAAATCAAGGCAGAATTGCAGGAAACAGATTTCAGGAGGTAGATTCGAATCGCCTTTAAAGCACATGAAAAGCGGCAAAACGTTGACAATGATGCCCTTGGCCAAAAAGGGCGTATGCGTTTTTTCCTGAATATATTCAGGAAAAAACGCATACGCCCTTTTTGGCCAACCAAGCAACCTGGAAAGGTAAATCAGGGCTACAAAGAAGACTCGCTACCCATCGGTCAAAAGGGCCATGCTGAATAAAGTCTCAAAACCAGAAATGCAGGACAGGCCATGGAGAAATGGGAGCCTTGCTACACTGATGGGCGGGATGTAAATTGCCAACAGCCACTCTGGAGAAGTGTACGGTGTGTCCTGAAACATCTAAAAAACACAGCTTAGAGAGCATAGGGCACTTCCACTCATGGGGGTATAAATTGGGAAAATGAGAAATCAGCAAGACACAAGCACCCCAAAGTTTAGGGCTGCTCTGTTGACAAGGACCTCCACTTCATTCCACCTTCAATATCCCAGGAAAGAGAAAAATGGATAAAGAAGTTGTGGTCCTTATGTACAATGGAATATCACTCAGCCATGAAATCAATGTCATAAGGCTAGTAGCAGCATGATGAGTGGATTTAGGTACGACGATTCTAAGTGAAATAAGTCACACAGAAAAGGACACTTCTCATAAGGTATCACTTATAGAGGGAATGTCAAAAGCGTCACACTTGAACTCAATTACAAAACAGAACAGAGTCACACATGCAGAAAACACACTATGGCTGCTTAACGGGAAAGGTGAGGTGGGGTGATACATAAAACAAGGGTTTCAAATTAGCTCAGATACCGTTCCATAAACCCAATATGTAATAGACAAGACCTACTCCTTGCTCAGAGAACTGGACTCAACACACCCTATTCACCGCACAAGAATATATCTGACTAGTAATAATCTTAAAACCTATGTATTGATATCTCTCTGTTAGTGTGTCAAGTGGGTGTAAAGCGGCATAAACACAGCAGTGAAAAGCAGCTAAACCCCATTATAAAAATAAATTACTTTTACAAACCCATGAAACAAAGACAATGAAAGAGAGAGAAATTCTTACACAATGCGTTCAGGGGCTGTGATGCAACCTGGATTGACCATATCTAGACCCACAGCTGGATGAGACATAAGGGTGGACACACTTGGGGCTGAGAGGTTTGGTGAGGTTGGGTGAGCAAACGCAGACCCTTTAAAGTAATACTGCGTGGTACCCATCGCATGGGTCCCAAATCTCCAGGTTCAAGGGCATCTTCCTACATCGAAAACATGCATGAGAAAACAAAAAGATGGTACACCATGTGATGGGGAAAGGTTTCTAAAACGCACCTCATTTCTCTTCTCCTTGTGCCCGGGTTCGCCATTCCAGCCGCTCTACTAACAATCTCCCTACTTGGAGCATCAGCACCTTTAACCTCCTGTTCTGTACAGGTTGCAATTTGTCCTGAGGATGAACGGGTACACGGGGAACCAGTGAGAGACTAGCTCTTGGTGTTGGGACAGGCACAGGTCACTCTATTTTCCCATCAGGAAGAAGAATTAACCACAGGCTAATCATCGCCCCCGAAAGCAGAACAGGGCCTGAAGCCATCCTGCGCTTTTGCGGCCAGCTCCCAAAAAAGCGAGTTGTAAAATGGAGCTTCAGGGCACTGCAATTCACAAACCTGCAGAGTTATAAATGATAACTCTCGTCCACAAATATATTGAGGGAAGGCAAAGAAGAGGATTTGAAATCAAGGCAGAATTGCAGGAAACAGATTTCAGGAGGTAGATTCGAATCGCCTTTAAAGCACATGAAAAGCGGCAAAACGTTGACAATGATGCCCTTGGCCAAAAAGGGCGTATGCGTTTTTTCCTGAATATATTCAGGAAAAAACGCATACGCCCTTTTTGGCCAACCAAGCAACCTGGAAAGGTAAATCAGGGCTACAAAGAAGACTCGCTACCCATCGGTCAAAAGGGCCATGCTGAATAAAGTCTCAAAACCAGAAATGCAGGACAGGCCATGGAGAAATGGGAGCCTTGCTACACTGATGGGCGGGATGTAAATTGCCAACAGCCACTCTGGAGAAGTGTACGGTGTGTCCTGAAACATCTAAAAAACACAGCTTAGAGAGCATAGGGCACTTCCACTCATGGGGGTATAAATTGGGAAAATGAAAAATCAGCAAGACACAAGCACCCCAAAGTTTAGGGCTGCTCTGTTGACAAGGACCTCCACTTCATTCCACCTTCAATATCCCAGGAAAGAGAAAAATGGATAAAGAAGTTGTGGTCCTTATGTACAATGGAATATCACTCAGCCATGAAATCAATGTCATAAGGCTAGTAGCAGCATGATGAGTGGATTTAGGTACGACGATTCTAAGTGAAATAAGTCACACAGAAAAGGACACTTCTCATAAGGTATCACTTATAGAGGGAATGTCAAAAGCGTCACACTTGAACTCAATTACAAAACAGAACAGAGTCACACATGCAGAAAACACACTATGGCTGCTTAACGGGAAAGGTGAGGTGGGGTGATACATAAAACAAGGGTTTCAAATTAGCTCAGATACCGTTCCATAAACCCAATATGTAATAGACAAGACCTACTCCTTCCTCAGAGAACTGGACTCAACACACCCTATTCACTGCACAAGAATATATCTGACTAGTAATAATCTTAAAACCTATGTATTGATATCTCTCTGTTAGTGTGTCAAGTGGGTGTAAAGCGGCATAAACACAGCAGTGAAAAGCAGCTAAACCCCATTATAAAAATAAATTACTTTGAAAAACCCATGAAACAAAGACAGTGAAAGAGAGAGAAATTCTTACACAATGCGTTCAGGGGCTGTGATGCAACCTGGATTGACCATATCTAGACCCACAGCTGGATGAGACATAAGGGTGGACACTCTTGGGGCTGAGAGGTTTGGTGAGGTTGGGTGAGCAAACGCAGACCCTTTAAAGTAATACTGCGTGGTACCCATCGCATGCGTCCCAAATCTCCAGGTTCAAGGGCATCTTCCTACATCGAAAACATGCATGAGAAAACAAAAAGATGGTACACCATGTGATGGGGAAAGGTTTCTAAAACGCACCTCATTTCTCTTCTCCTTGTGCCCGGGTTCGCCATTCCAGCCGCTTTACTAACAATCTCCCTACTTGGAGCATCAGCACCTTTAACCTCCTGTTCTGTACAGGTTGCAATTTGTCCTGAGGATGAAGGGGTACACGGGGAACCAGTGAGAGACTAGCTCTTGGTGTTGGGACAGGCACAGGTCACTCTATTTTCCCATCAGGAAGAAGAATTAACCACAGGCTAATCATCGCCCCCGAAAGCAGAACAGGGCCTGAAGCCATCCTGCGCTTTTGCGGCCAGCTCCCAAAAAAGCGAGTTGTAAAATGGAGCTTCAGGGCACTGCAATTCACAAACCTGCAGAGTTATAAATGATAACTCTCGTCCACAAATGTATTGAGGGAAGGCAAAGAAGAGGATTTGAAATCAAGGCAGAATTGCAGGAAACAGATTTCAGGAGGTAGATTCGAATCGCCTTTAAAGCACATGAAAAGCGGCAAAACGTTGACAATGATGCCCTTGGCCAAAAAGGGCGTATGCGTTTTTTCCTGAATATATTCAGGAAAAAACGCATACGCCCTTTTTGGCCAACCAAGCAACCTGGAAAGGTAAATCAGGGCTACAAAGAAGACTCGCTACCCATCGGTCAAAAGGGCCATGCTGAATAAAGTCTCAAAACCAGAAATGCAGGACAGGCCATGGAGAAATGGGAGCCTTGCTACACTGATGGGCGGGATGTAAATTGCCAACAGCCACTCTGGAGAAGTGTACGGTGTGTCCTGAAACATCTAAAAAACACAGCTTAGAGAGCATAGGGCACTTCCACTCATGGGGGTATAAATTGGGAAAATGAGAAATCAGCAAGACACAAGCACCCCAAAGTTTAGGGCTGCTCTGTTGACAAGGACCTCCACTTCATTCCACCTTCAATATCCCAGGAAAGAGAAAAATGGATAAAGAAGTTGTGGTCCTTATGTACAATGGAATATCACTCAGCCATGAAATCAATGTCATAAGGCTAGTAGCAGCATGATGAGTGGATTTAGGTACGACAATTCTAAGTGAAATAAGTCACACAGAAAAGGACACTTCTCATAAGGTATCACTTATAGAGGGAATGTCAAAAGCGTCACACTTGAACTGAATTACAAAACAGAACAGAGTCACACATGCAGAAAACACACTATGGCTGCTTAACGGGAAAGGTGAGGTGGGGTGATACATAAAACAAGGGTTTCAAATTAGCTCAGATACCGTTCCATAAACCCAATATGTAATAGACAAGACCTACTCCTTCCTCAGAGAACTGGACTCAACACAACCTATTCACTGCACAAGAATATATCTGACTAGTAATAATCTTAAAACCTATGTATTGATATCTCTCTGTTAGTGTGTCAAGTGGGTGTAAAGCGGCATAAACACAGCAGTGAAAAGCAGCTAAACCCCATTATAAAAATAAATTACTTTGAAAAACCCATGAAACAAAGACAGTGAAAGAGAGAGAAATTCTTACACAATGCGTTCAGGGGCTGTGATGCAACCTGGATTGACCATATCTAGACCCACAGCTGGATGAGACATAAGGGTGGACACTCTTGGGGCTGAGAGGTTTGGTGAGGTTGGGTGAGCAAACGCAGACCCTTTAAAGTACTACTGCGTGGTACCCATCCCATGGGACCCAAATCTCCAGGTTCAAGGGCATCTTCCTACATCGAAAACATGCATGAGAAAACAAAAAGATGGTACACCATGTGATGGGGAAAGGTTTCTAAAACGCACCTCATTTCTCTTCTCCTTGTGCCCGGGTTCGCCATTCCAGCCGCTTTACTAACAATCTCCCTACTTGGAGCATCAGCACCTTTAACCTCCTGTGCCGTACAGGTTGCAATTTGTCCTGAGGATGAACGGGTAGACGGGGAACCAGTGAGAGACTAGCTCTTGGTGTTGGGACAGGCACAGGTCACTCTATTTTCCCATCAGGAAGAAGAATTAACCACAGGCTAATCATCGCCCCCGAAAGCAGAACAGGGCCTGAAGCCATCCTGCGCTTTTGCGGCCAGCTCCCAAAAAAGCGAGTTGTAAAATGGAGCTTCAGGGCACTGCAATTCACAAACCTGCAGAGTTATAAATGATAACTCTCGTCCACAAATATATTGAGGGAAGGCAAAGAAGAGGATTTGAAATCAAGGCCGAATTGCAGGAAACAGATTTCAGGAGGTAGATTCGAATCGCCTTTAAAGCACATGAAAAGCGGCAAAACGTTGACAATGATGCCCTTGGCCAAAAAGGGCGTATGCGTTTTTTCCTGAATATATTCAGGAAAAAACGCATACGCCCTTTTTGGCCAAACAAGCAACCTGGAAAGGTAAATCAGGGCTACAAAGAAGACTCGCTACCCATCGGTCAAAAGGGCCATGCTGAATAAAGTCTCAAAACCAGAAATGCAGGACAGGCCATGGAGAAATGGGAGCCTTGCTACACTGATGGGCGGGATGTAAATTGCCAACAGCCACTCTGGAGAAGTGTACGGTGTGTCCTGAAACATCTAAAAAACACAGCTTAGAGAGCATAGGGCACTTCCACTCATGGGGGTATAAATTGGGAAAATGAAAAATCAGCAAGACACAAGCACCCCAAAGTTTAGGGCTGCTCTGTTGACAAGGACCTCCACTTCATTCCACCTTCAATATCCCAGGAAAGAGAAAAATGGATAAAGAAGTTGTGGTCCTTATGTACAATGGAATATCACTCAGCCATGAAATCAATGTCATAAGGCTAGTAGCAGCATGATGAGTGGATTTAGGTACGACGATTCTAAGTGAAATAAGTCACACAGAAAAGGACACTTCTCATAAGGTATCACTTATAGAGGGAATGTCAAAAGCGTTACACTTGAACTGAATTACAAAACAGAACAGAGTCACACATGCAGAAAACACACTATGGCTGCTTAACGGGAAAGGTGAGGTGGGGTGATACATAAAACAAGGGTTTCAAATTAGCTCAGATACCGTTCCATAAACCCAATATGTAATAGACAAGACCTACTCCTTGCTCAGAGAACTGGACTCAACACACCCTATTCACCGCACAAAAATATATCTGACTAGTAATAATCTTAAAACCTATGTATTGATATCTCTCTGTTAGTGTGTCAAGTAGGTGTAAAGCGGCATAAACACAGCAGTGAAAAGCAGCTAAACCCCATTATAAAAATAAATTACTTTTACAAACCCATGAAACAAAGACAATGAAAGAGAGAGAAATTCTTACACAATGCGTTCAGGGGCTGTGATGCAACCTGGATTGACCATATCTAGACCCACAGCTGGATGAGACATAAGGGTGGACACTCTTGGGGCTGAGAGGTTTGGTGAGGTTGGGTGAGCAAACGCAGACCCTTTAAAGTAATACTGCGTGGTACCCATCGCATGCGTCCCAAATCTCCAGGTTCAAGGGCATCTTCCTACATCGAAAACATGCATGAGAAAACAAAAAGATGGTACACCATGTGATGGGGAAAGGTTTCTAAAACGCACCTCATTTCTCTTCTCCTTGTGCCCGGGTTCGCCATTCCAGCCGCTTTACTAACAATCTCCCTACTTGGAGCATCAGCACCTTTAACCTCCTGTTCTGTACAGGTTGCAATTTGTCCTGAGGATGAACGGGTACACGGGGAACCAGTGAGAGACTAGCTCTTGGTGTTGGGACAGGCACAGGTCACTCTATTTTCCCATCAGGAAGAAGAATTAACCACAGGCTAATCATCGCCCCCGAAAGCAGAACAGGGCCTGAAGCCATCCTGCGCTTTTGCGGCCAGCTCCCAAAAAAGCGAGTTGTAAAATGGAGCTTCAGGGCACTGCAATTCACAAACCTGCAGAGTTATAAATGATAACTCTCGTCCACAAATGTATTGAGGGAAGGCAAAGAAGAGGATTTGAAATCAAGGCAGAATTGCAGGAAACAGATTTCAGGAGGTAGATTCGAATCGCCTTTAAAGCACATGAAAAGCGGCAAAACGTTGACAATGATGCCCTTGGCCAAAAAGGGCGTATGCGTTTTTTCCTGAATATATTCAGGAAAAAACGCATACGCCCTTTTTGGCCAAACAAGCAACCTGGAAAGGTAAATCAGGGCTACAAAGAAGACTCGCTACCCATCGGTCAAAAGGGCCATGCTGAATAAAGTCTCAAAACCAGAAATGCAGGACAGGCCATGGAGAAATGGGAGCCTTGCTACACTGATGGGCGGGATGTAAATTGCCAACAGCCACTCTGGAGAAGTGTACGGTGTGTCCTGAAACATCTAAAAAACACAGCTTAGAGAGCATAGGGCACTTCCACTCATGGGGGTATAAATTGGGAAAATGAAAAATCAGCAAGACACAAGCACCCCAAAGTTTAGGGCTGCTCTGTTGACAAGGACCTCCACTTCATTCCACCTTCAATATCCCAGGAAAGAGAAAAATGGATAAAGAAGTTGTGGTCCTTATGTACAATGGAATATCACTCAGCCATGAAATCAATGTCATAAGGCTAGTAGCAGCATGATGAGTGGATTTAGGTACGACGATTCTAAGTGAAATAAGTCACACAGAAAAGGACACTTCTCATAAGGTATCACTTATAGAGGGAATGTCAAAAGCGTTACACTTGAACTGAATTACAAAACAGAACAGAGTCACACATGCAGAAAACACACTATGGCTGCTTAACGGGAAAGGTGAGGTGGGGTGATACATAAAACAAGGGTTTCAAATTAGCTCAGATACCGTTCCATAAACCCAATATGTAATAGACAAGACCTACTCCTTGCTCAGAGAACTGGACTCAACACACCCTATTCACCGCACAAGAATATATCTGACTAGTAATAATCTTAAAACCTATGTATTGATATCTCTCTGTTAGTGTGTCAAGTGGGTGTAAAGCGGCATAAACACAGCAGTGAAAAGCAGCTAAACCCCATTATAAAAATAAATTACTTTTACAAACCCATGAAACAAAGACAATGAAAGAGAGAGAAATTCTTACACAATGCGTTCAGGGGCTGTGATGCAACCTGGATTGACCATATCTAGACCCACAGCTGGATGAGACATAAGGGTGGACACTCTTGGGGCTGAGAGGTTTGGTGAGGTTGGGTGAGCAAACGCAGACCCTTTAAAGTAATACTGCGTGGTACCCATCGCATGGGTCCCAAATCTCCAGGTTCAAGGGCATCTTCCTACATCGAAAACATGCATGAGAAAACAAAAAGATGGTACACCATGTGATGGGGAAAGGTTTCTAAAACGCACCTCATTTCTCTTCTCCTTGTGCCCGGGTTCGCCATTCCAGCCGCTTTACTAACAATCTCCCTACTTGGAGCATCAGCACCTTTAACCTCCTGTTCTGTACAGGTTGCAATTTGTCCTGAGGATGAACGGGTACACGGGGAAGCAGTGAGAGACTAGCTCTTGGTGTTGGGACAGGCACAGGTCACTCTATTTTCCCATCAGGAAGAAGAATTAACCACAGGCTAATCATCGCCCCCGAAAGCAGAACAGGGCCTGAAGCCATCCTGCGCTTTTGCGGCCAGCTCCCAAAAAAGCGAGTTGTAAAATGGAGCTTCAGGGCACTGCAATTCACAAACCTGCAGAGTTATAAATGATAACTCTCGTCCACAAATATATTGAGGGAAGGCAAAGAAGAGGATTTGAAATCAAGGCAGAATTGCAGGAAACAGATTTCAGGAGGTAGATTCGAATCGCCTTTAAAGCACATGAAAAGCGGCAAAACGTTGACAATGATGCCCTTGGCCAAAAAGGGCGTATGCGTTTTTTCCTGAATATATTCAGGAAAAAACGCATACGCCCTTTTTGGCCAAACAAGCAACCTGGAAAGGTAAATCAGGGCTACAAAGAAGACTCGCTACCCATCGGTCAAAAGGGCCATGCTGAATAAAGTCTCAAAACCAGAAATGCAGGACAGGCCATGGAGAAATGGGAGCCTTGCTACACTGATGGGCGGGATGTAAATTGCCAACAGCCACTCTGGAGAAGTGTACGGTGTGTCCTGAAACATCTAAAAAACACAGCTTAGAGAGCATAGGGCACTTCCACTCATGGGGGTATAAATTGGGAAAATGAAAAATCAGCAAGACACAAGCACCCCAAAGTTTAGGGCTGCTCTGTTGACAAGGACCTCCACTTCATTCCACCTTCAATATCCCAGGAAAGAGAAAAATGGATAAAGAAGTTGTGGTCCTTATGTACAATGGAATATCACTCAGCCATGAAATCAATGTCATAAGGCTAGTAGCAGCATGATGAGTGGATTTAGGTACGACGATTCTAAGTGAAATAAGTCACACAGAAAAGGACACTTCTCATAAGGTATCACTTATAGAGGGAATGTCAAAAGCGTCACACTTGAACTCAATTACAAAACAGAACAGAGTCACACATGCAGAAAACACACTATGGCTGCTTAACGGGAAAGGTGAGGTGGGGTGATACATAAAACAAGGGTTTCAAATTAGCTCAGATACCGTTCCATAAACCCAATATGTAATAGACAAGACCTACTCCTTCCTCAGAGAACTGGACTCAACACACCCTATTCACTGCACAAGAATATATCTGACTAGTAATAATCTTAAAACCTATGTATTGATATCTCTCTGTTAGTGTGTCAAGTGGGTGTAAAGCGGCATAAACACAGCAGTGAAAAGCAGCTAAACCCCATTATAAAAATAAATTACTTTTACAAACCCATGAAACAAAGACAGTGAAAGAGAGAGAAATTCTTACACAATGCGTTCAGGGGCTGTGATGCAACCTGGATTGACCATATCTAGACCCACAGCTGGATGAGACATAAGGGTGGACACTCTTGGGGCTGAGAGGTTTGGTGAGGTTGGGTGAGCAAACGCAGACCCTTTAAAGTAATACTGCGTGGTACCCATCGCATGCGTCCCAAATCTCCAGGTTCAAGGGCATCTTCCTACATCGAAAACATGCATGAGAAAACAAAAAGATGGTACACCATGTGATGGGGAAAGGTTTCTAAAACGCACCTCATTTCTCTTCTCCTTGTGCCCGGGTTCGCCATTCCAGCCGCTTTACTAACAATCTCCCTACTTGGAGCATCAGCACCTTTAACCTCCTGTTCTGCACAGGTTGCAATTTGTCCTGAGGATGAACGGGTACACGGGAAACCAGTGAGAGACTAGCTCTTGGTGTTGGGACAGGCACAGGTCACTCTATTTTCCCATCAGGAAGAAGAATTAACCACAGGCTAATCATCGCCCCCGAAAGCAGAACAGGGCCTGAAGCCATCCTGCGCTTTTGCGGCCAGCTCCCAAAAAAGCGAGTTGTAAAATGGAGCTTCAGGGCACTGCAATTCACAAACCTGCAGAGTTATAAATGATAACTCTCGTCCACAAATGTATTGAGGGAAGGCAAAGAAGAGGATTTGAAATCAAGGCAGAATTGCAGGAAACAGATTTCAGGAGGTAGATTCGAATCGCCTTTAAAGCACATGAAAAGCGGCAAAACGTTGACAATGATGCCCTTGGCCAAAAAGGGCGTATGCGTTTTTTCCTGAATATATTCAGGAAAAAACGCATACGCCCTTTTTGGCCAAACAAGCAACCTGGAAAGGTAAATCAGGGCTACAAAGAAGACTCGCTACCCATCGGTCAAAAGGGCCATGCTGAATAAAGTCTCAAAACCAGAAATGCAGGACAGGCCATGGAGAAATGGGAGCCTTGCTACACTGATGGGCGGGATGTAAATTGCCAACAGCCACTCTGGAGAAGTGTACGGTGTGTCCTGAAACATCTAAAAAACACAGCTTAGAGAGCATAGGGCACTTCCACTCATGGGGGTATAAATTGGGAAAATGAAAAATCAGCAAGACACAAGCACCCCAAAGTTTAGGGCTGCTCTGTTGACAAGGACCTCCACTTCATTCCACCTTCAATATCCCAGGAAAGAGAAAAATGGATAAAGAAGTTGTGGTCCTTATGTACAATGGAATATCACTCAGCCATGAAATCAATGTCATAAGGCTAGTAGCAGCATGATGAGTGGATTTAGGTACGACGATTCTAAGTGAAATAAGTCACACAGAAAAGGACACTTCTCATAAGGTATCACTTATAGAGGGAATGTCAAAAGCGTCACACTTGAACTGAATTACAAAACAGAACAGAGTCACACATGCAGAAAACACACTATGGCTGCTTAACGGGAAAGGTGAGGTGGGGTGATACATAAAACAAGGGTTTCAAATTAGCTCAGATACCGTTCCATAAACCCAATATGTAATAGACAAGACCTACTCCTTGCTCAGAGAACTGGACTCAACACACCCTATTCACCGCACAAAAATATATCTGACTAGTAATAATCTTAAAACCTATGTATTGATATCTCTCTGTTAGTGTGTCAAGTAGGTGTAAAGCGGCATAAACACAGCAGTGAAAAGCAGCTAAACCCCATTATAAAAATAAATTACTTTTACAAACCCATGAAACAAAGACAGTGAAAGAGAGAGAAATTCTTACACAATGCGTTCAGGGGCTGTGATGCAACCTGGATTGACCATATCTAGACCCACAGCTGGATGAGACATAAGGGTGGACACTCTTGGGGCTGAGAGGTTTGGTGAGGTTGGGTGAGCAAACGCAGACCCTTTAAAGTAATACTGCGTGGTACCCATCGCATGCGTCCCAAATCTCCAGGTTCAAGGGCATCTTCCTACATCGAAAACATGCATGAGAAAACAAAAAGATGGTACACCATGTGATGGGGAAAGGTTTCTAAAACGCACCTCATTTCTCTTCTCCTTGTGCCCGGGTTCGCCATTCCAGCCGCTTTACTAACAATCTCCCTACTTGGAGCATCAGCACCTTTAACCTCCTGTTCTGTACAGGTTGCAATTTGTCCTGAGGATGAAGGGGTACACGGGGAACCAGTGAGAGACTAGCTCTTGGTGTTGGGACAGGCACAGGTCACTCTATTTTCCCATCAGGAAGAAGAATTAACCACAGGCTAATCATCGCCCCCGAAAGCAGAACAGGGCCTGAAGCCATCCTGCGCTTTTGCGGCCAGCTCCCAAAAAAGCGAGTTGTAAAATGGAGCTTCAGGGCACTGCAATTCACAAACCTGCAGAGTTATAAATGATAACTCTCGTCCACAAATGTATTGAGGGAAGGCAAAGAAGAGGATTTGAAATCAAGGCAGAATTGCAGGAAACAGATTTCAGGAGGTAGATTCGAATCGCCTTTAAAGCACATGAAAAGCGGCAAAACGTTGACAATGATGCCCTTGGCCAAAAAGGGCGTATGCGTTTTTTCCTGAATATATTCAGGAAAAAACGCATACGCCCTTTTTGGCCAAACAAGCAACCTGGAAAGGTAAATCAGGGCTACAAAGAAGACTCGCTACCCATCGGTCAAAAGGGCCATGCTGAATAAAGTCTCAAAACCAGAAATGCAGGACAGGCCATGGAGAAATGGGAGCCTTGCTACACTGATGGGCGGGATGTAAATTGCCAACAGCCACTCTGGAGAAGTGTACGGTGTGTCCTGAAACATCTAAAAAACACAGCTTAGAGAGCATAGGGCACTTCCACTCATGGGGGTATAAATTGGGAAAATGAAAAATCAGCAAGACACAAGCACCCCAAAGTTTAGGGCTGCTCTGTTGACAAGGACCTCCACTTCATTCCACCTTCAATATCCCAGGAAAGAGAAAAATGGATAAAGAAGTTGTGGTCCTTATGTACAATGGAATATCACTCAGCCATGAAATCAATGTCATAAGGCTAGTAGCAGCATGATGAGTGGATTTAGGTACGACGATTCTAAGTGAAATAAGTCACACAGAAAAGGACACTTCTCATAAGGTATCACTTATAGAGGGAATGTCAAAAGCGTCACACTTGAACTGAATTACAAAACAGAACAGAGTCACACATGCAGAAAACACACTATGGCTGCTTAACGGGAAAGGTGAGGTGGGGTGATACATAAAACAAGGGTTTCAAATTAGCTCAGATACCGTTCCATAAACCCAATATGTAATAGACAAGACCTACTCCTTCCTCAGAGAACTGGACTCAACACAACCTATTCACTGCACAAGAATATATCTGACTAGTAATAATCTTAAAACCTATGTATTGATATCTCTCTGTTAGTGTGTCAAGTGGGTGTAAAGCGGCATAAACACAGCAGTGAAAAGCAGCTAAACCCCATTATAAAAATAAATTACTTTGAAAAACCCATGAAACAAAGACAGTGAAAGAGAGAGAAATTCTTACACAATGCGTTCAGGGGCTGTGATGCAACCTGGATTGACCATATCTAGACCCACAGCTGGATGAGACATAAGGGTGGACACTCTTGGGGCTGAGAGGTTTGGTGAGGTTGGGTGAGCAAACGCAGACCCTTTAAAGTACTACTGCGTGGTACCCATCCCATGGGACCCAAATCTCCAGGTTCAAGGGCATCTTCCTACATCGAAAACATGCATGAGAAAACAAAAAGATGGTACACCATGTGATGGGGAAAGGTTTCTAAAACGCACCTCATTTCTCTTCTCCTTGTGCCCGGGTTCGCCATTCCAGCCGCTTTACTAACAATCTCCCTACTTGGAGCATCAGCACCTTTAACCTCCTGTGCCGTACAGGTTGCAATTTGTCCTGAGGATGAACGGGTAGACGGGGAACCAGTGAGAGACTAGCTCTTGGTGTTGGGACAGGCACAGGTCACTCTATTTTCCCATCAGGAAGAAGAATTAACCACAGGCTAATCATCGCCCCCGAAAGCAGAACAGGGCCTGAAGCCATCCTGCGCTTTTGCGGCCAGCTCCCAAAAAAGCGAGTTGTAAAATGGAGCTTCAGGGCACTGCAATTCACAAACCTGCAGAGTTATAAATGATAACTCTCGTCCACAAATATATTGAGGGAAGGCAAAGAAGAGGATTTGTAATCAAGGCCGAATTGCAGGAAACAGATTTCAGGAGGTAGATTCGAATCGCCTTTAAAGCACATGAAAAGCGGCAAAACGTTGACAATGATGCCCTTGGCCAAAAAGGGCGTATGCGTTTTTTCCTGAATATATTCAGGAAAAAACGCATACGCCCTTTTTGGCCAAACAAGCAACCTGGAAAGGTAAATCAGGGCTACAAAGAAGACTCGCTACCCATCGGTCAAAAGGGCCATGCTGAATAAAGTCTCAAAACCAGAAATGCAGGACAGGCCATGGAGAAATGGGAGCCTTGCTACACTGATGGGCGGGATGTAAATTGCCAACAGCCACTCTGGAGAAGTGTACGGTGTGTCCTGAAACATCTAAAAAACACAGCTTAGAGAGCATAGGGCACTTCCACTCATGGGGGTATAAATTGGGAAAATGAAAAATCAGCAAGACACAAGCACCCCAAAGTTTAGGGCTGCTCTGTTGACAAGGACCTCCACTTCATTCCACCTTCAATATCCCAGGAAAGAGAAAAATGGATAAAGAAGTTGTGGTCCTTATGTACAATGGAATATCACTCAGCCATGAAATCAATGTCATAAGGCTAGTAGCAGCATGATGAGTGGATTTAGGTACGACGATTCTAAGTGAAATAAGTCACACAGAAAAGGACACTTCTCATAAGGTATCACTTATAGAGGGAATGTCAAAAGCGTCACACTTGAACTGAATTACAAAACAGAACAGAGTCACACATGCAGAAAACACACTATGGCTGCTTAACGGGAAAGGTGAGGTGGGGTGATACATAAAACAAGGGTTTCAAATTAGCTCAGATACCGTTCCATAAACCCAATATGTAATAGACAAGACCTACTCCTTCCTCAGAGAACTGGACTCAACACAACCTATTCACTGCACAAGAATATATCTGACTAGTAATAATCTTAAAACCTATGTATTGATATCTCTCTGTTAGTGTGTCAAGTGGGTGTAAAGCGGCATAAACACAGCAGTGAAAAGCAGCTAAACCCCATTATAAAAATAAATTACTTTGAAAAACCCATGAAACAAAGACAGTGAAAGAGAGAGAAATTCTTACACAATGCGTTCAGGGGCTGTGATGCAACCTGGATTGACCATATCTAGACCCACAGCTGGATGAGACATAAGGGTGGACACTCTTGGGGCTGAGAGGTTTGGTGAGGTTGGGTGAGCAAACGCAGACCCTTTAAAGTACTACTGCGTGGTACCCATCCCATGGGACCCAAATCTCCAGGTTCAAGGGCATCTTCCTACATCGAAAACATGCATGAGAAAACAAAAAGATGGTACACCATGTGATGGGGAAAGGTTTCTAAAACGCACCTCATTTCTCTTCTCCTTGTGCCCGGGTTCGCCATTCCAGCCGCTTTACTAACAATCTCCCTACTTGGAGCATCAGCACCTTTAACCTCCTGTGCCGTACAGGTTGCAATTTGTCCTGAGGATGAACGGGTAGACGGGGAACCAGTGAGAGACTAGCTCTTGGTGTTGGGACAGGCACAGGTCACTCTATTTTCCCATCAGGAAGAAGAATTAACCACAGGCTAATCATCGCCCCCGAAAGCAGAACAGGGCCTGAAGCCATCCTGCGCTTTTGCGGCCAGCTCCCAAAAAAGCGAGTTGTAAAATGGAGCTTCAGGGCACTGCAATTCACAAACCTGCAGAGTTATAAATGATAACTCTCGTCCACAAATATATTGAGGGAAGGCAAAGAAGAGGATTTGTAATCAAGGCCGAATTGCAGGAAACAGATTTCAGGAGGTAGATTCGAATCGCCTTTAAAGCACATGAAAAGCGGCAAAACGTTGACAATGATGCCCTTGGCCAAAAAGGGCGTATGCGTTTTTTCCTGAATATATTCAGGAAAAAACGCATACGCCCTTTTTGGCCAACCAAGCAACCTGGAAAGGCAAATCAGGGCTACAAAGAAGACTCGCTACCCATCGGTCAAAAGGGCCATGCTGAATAAAGTCTCAAAACCAGAAATGCAGGACAGGCCATGGAGAAATGGGAGCCTTGCTACACTGATGGGCGGGATGTAAATTGCCAACAGCCACTCTGGAGAAGTGTACGGTGTGTCCTGAAACATCTAAAAAACACAGCTTAGAGAGCATAGGGCACTTCCACTCATGGGGGTATAAATTGGGAAAATGAAAAATCAGCAAGACACAAGCACCCCAAAGTTTAGGGCTGCTCTGTTGACAAGGACCTCCACTTCATTCCACCTTCAATATCCCAGGAAAGAGAAAAATGGATAAAGAAGTTGTGGTCCTTATGTACAATGGAATATCACTCAGCCATGAAATCAATGTCATAAGGCTAGTAGCAGCATGATGAGTGGATTTAGGTACGACGATTCTAAGTGAAATAAGTCACACAGAAAAGGACACTTCTCATAAGGTATCACTTATAGAGGGAATGTAAAAAGCGTTACACTTGAACTGAATTACAAAACAGAACAGAGTCACACATGCAGAAAACACACTATGGCTGCTTAACGGGAAAGGTGAGGTGGGGTGATACATAAAACAAGGGTTTCAAATTAGCTCAGATACCGTTCCATAAACCCAATATGTAATAGACAAGACCTACTCCTTGCTCAGAGAACTGGACTCAACACACCCTATTCACCGCACAAAAATATATCTGACTAGTAATAATCTTAAAACCTATGTATTGATATCTCTCTGTTAGTGTGTCAAGTAGGTGTAAAGCGGCATAAACACAGCAGTGAAAAGCAGCTAAACCCCATTATAAAAATAAATTACTTTTACAAACCCATGAAACAAAGACAATGAAAGAGAGAGAAATTCTTACACAATGCGTTCAGGGGCTGTGATGCAACCTGGATTGACCATATCTAGACCCACAGCTGGATGAGACATAAGGGTGGACACTCTTGGGGCTGAGAGGTTTGGTGAGGTTGGGTGAGCAAACGCAGACCCTTTAAAGTAATACTGCGTGGTACCCATCGCATGCGTCCCAAATCTCCAGGTTCAAGGGCATCTTCCTACATCGAAAACATGCATGAGAAAACAAAAAGATGGTACACCATGTGATGGGGAAAGGTTTCTAAAACGCACCTCATTTCTCTTCTCCTTGTGCCCGGGTTCGCCATTCCAGCCGCTTTACTAACAATCTCCCTACTTGGAGCATCAGCACCTTTAACCTCCTGTTCTGTACAGGTTGCAATTTGTCCTGAGGATGAACGGGTAGACGGGGAACCAGTGAGAGACTAGCTCTTGGTGTTGGGACAGGCACAGGTCACTCTATTTTCCCATCAGGAAGAAGAATTAACCACAGGCTAATCATCGCCCCCGAAAGCAGAACAGGGCCTGAAGCCATCCTGCGCTTTTGCGGCCAGCTCCCAAAAAAGCGAGTTGTAAAATGGAGCTTCAGGGCACTGCAATTCACAAACCTGCAGAGTTATAAATGATAACTCTCGTCCACAAATGTATTGAGGGAAGGCAAAGAAGAGGATTTGAAATCAAGGCAGAATTGCAGGAAACAGATTTCAGGAGGTAGATTCGAATCGCCTTTAAAGCACATGAAAAGCGGCAAAACGTTGACAATGATGCCCTTGGCCAAAAAGGGCGTATGCGTTTTTTCCTGAATATATTCAGGAAAAAACGCATACGCCCTTTTTGGCCAAACAAGCAACCTGGAAAGGTAAATCAGGGCTACAAAGAAGACTCGCTACCCATCGGTCAAAAGGGCCATGCTGAATAAAGTCTCAAAACCAGAAATGCAGGACAGGCCATGGAGAAATGGGAGCCTTGCTACACTGATGGGCGGGATGTAAATTGCCAACAGCCACTCTGGAGAAGTGTACGGTGTGTCCTGAAACATCTAAAAAACACAGCTTAGAGAGCATAGGGCACTTCCACTCATGGGGGTATAAATTGGGAAAATGAAAAATCAGCAAGACACAAGCACCCCAAAGTTTAGGGCTGCTCTGTTGACAAGGACCTCCACTTCATTCCACCTTCAATATCCCAGGAAAGAGAAAAATGGATAAAGAAGTTGTGGTCCTTATGTACAATGGAATATCACTCAGCCATGAAATCAATGTCATAAGGCTAGTAGCAGCATGATGAGTGGATTTAGGTACGACGATTCTAAGTGAAATAAGTCACACAGAAAAGGACACTTCTCATAAGGTATCACTTATAGAGGGAATGTCAAAAGCGTCACACTTGAACTGAATTACAAAACAGAACAGAGTCACACATGCAGAAAACACACTATGGCTGCTTAACGGGAAAGGTGAGGTGGGGTGATACATAAAACAAGGGTTTCAAATTAGCTCAGATACCGTTCCATAAACCCAATATGTAATAGACAAGACCTACTCCTTGCTCAGAGAACTGGACTCAACACACCCTATTCACCGCACAAGAATATATCTGACTAGTAATAATCTTAAAACCTATGTATTGATATCTCTCTGTTAGTGTGTCAAGTGGGTGTAAAGCGGCATAAACACAGCAGTGAAAAGCAGCTAAACCCCATTATAAAAATAAATTACTTTGAAAAACCCATGAAACAAAGACAGTGAAAGAGAGAGAAATTCTTACACAATGCGTTCAGGGGCTGTGATGCAACCTGGATTGACCATATCTAGACCCACAGCTGGATGAGACATAAGGGTGGACACTCTTGGGGCTGAGAGGTTTGGTGAGGTTGGGTGAGCAAACGCAGACCCTTTAAAGTAATACTGCGTGGTACCCATCGCATGCGTCCCAAATCTCCAGGTTCAAGGGCATCTTCCTACATCGAAAACATGCATGAGAAAACAAAAAGATGGTACACCATGTGATGGGGAAAGGTTTCTAAAACGCACCTCATTTCTCTTCTCCTTGTGCCCGGGTTCGCCATTCCAGCCGCTTTACTAACAATCTCCCTACTTGGAGCATCAGCACCTTTAACCTCCTGTTCTGCACAGGTTGCAATTTGTCCTGAGGATGAACGGGTACACGGGAAACCAGTGAGAGACTAGCTCTTGGTGTTGGGACAGGCACAGGTCACTCTATTTTCCCATCAGGAAGAAGAATTAACCACAGGCTAATCATCGCCCCCGAAAGCAGAACAGGGCCTGAAGCCATCCTGCGCTTTTGCGGCCAGCTCCCAAAAAAGCGAGTTGTAAAATGGAGCTTCAGGGCACTGCAATTCACAAACCTGCAGAGTTATAAATGATAACTCTCGTCCACAAATGTATTGAGGGAAGGCAAAGAAGAGGATTTGAAATCAAGGCAGAATTGCAGGAAACAGATTTCAGGAGGTAGATTCGAATCGCCTTTAAAGCACATGAAAAGCGGCAAAACGTTGACAATGATGCCCTTGGCCAAAAAGGGCGTATGCGTTTTTTCCTGAATATATTCAGGAAAAAACGCATACGCCCTTTTTGGCCAAACAAGCAACCTGGAAAGGTAAATCAGGGCTACAAAGAAGACTCGCTACCCATCGGTCAAAAGGGCCATGCTGAATAAAGTCTCAAAACCAGAAATGCAGGACAGGCCATGGAGAAATGGGAGCCTTGCTACACTGATGGGCGGGATGTAAATTGCCAACAGCCACTCTGGAGAAGTGTACGGTGTGTCCTGAAACATCTAAAAAACACAGCTTAGAGAGCATAGGGCACTTCCACTCATGGGGGTATAAATTGGGAAAATGAAAAATCAGCAAGACACAAGCACCCCAAAGTTTAGGGCTGCTCTGTTGACAAGGACCTCCACTTCATTCCACCTTCAATATCCCAGGAAAGAGAAAAATGGATAAAGAAGTTGTGGTCCTTATGTACAATGGAATATCACTCAGCCATGAAATCAATGTCATAAGGCTAGTAGCAGCATGATGAGTGGATTTAGGTACGACGATTCTAAGTGAAATAAGTCACACAGAAAAGGACACTTCTCATAAGGTATCACTTATAGAGGGAATGTCAAAAGCGTCACACTTGAACTGAATTACAAAACAGAACAGAGTCACACATGCAGAAAACACACTATGGCTGCTTAACGGGAAAGGTGAGGTGGGGTGATACATAAAACAAGGGTTTCAAATTAGCTCAGATACCGTTCCATAAACCCAATATGTAATAGACAAGACCTACTCCTTCCTCAGAGAACTGGACTCAACACACCCTATTCACTGCACAAGAATATATCTGACTAGTAATAATCTTAAAACCTATGTATTGATATCTCTCTGTTAGTGTGTCAAGTGGGTGTAAAGCGGCATAAACACAGCAGTGAAAAGCAGCTAAACCCCATTATAAAAATAAATTACTTTTACAAACCCATGAAACAAAGACAGTGAAAGAGAGAGAAATTCTTACACAATGCGTTCAGGGGCTGTGATGCAACCTGGATTGACCATATCTAGACCCACAGCTGGATGAGACATAAGGGTGGACACTCTTGGGGCTGAGAGGTTTGGTGAGGTTGGGTGAGCAAACGCAGACCCTTTAAAGTACTACTGCGTGGTACCCATCCCATGGGACCCAAATCTCCAGGTTCAAGGGCATCTTCCTACATCGAAAACATGCATGAGAAAACAAAAAGATGGTACACCATGTGATGGGGAAAGGTTTCTAAAACGCACCTCATTTCTCTTCTCCTTGTGCCCGGGTTCGCCATTCCAGCCGCTTTACTAACAATCTCCCTACTTGGAGCATCAGCACCTTTAACCTCCTGTTCTGTACAGGTTGCAATTTGTCCTGAGGATGAACGGGTAGACGGGGAACCAGTGAGAGACTAGCTCTTGGTGTTGGGACAGGCACAGGTCACTCTATTTTCCCATCAGGAAGAAGAATTAACCACAGGCTAATCATCGCCCCCGAAAGCAGAACAGGGCCTGAAGCCATCCTGCGCTTTTGCGGCCAGCTCCCAAAAAAGCGAGTTGTAAAATGGAGCTTCAGGGCACTGCAATTCACAAACCTGCAGAGTTATAAATGATAACTCTCGTCCACAAATATATTGAGGGAAGGCAAAGAAGAAGATTTGAAATCAAGGCCGAATTGCAGGAAACAGATTTCAGGAGGTAGATTCGAATCGCCTTTAAAGCACATGAAAAGCGGCAAAACGTTGACAATGATGCCCTTGGCCAAAAAGGGCGTATGCGTTTTTTCCTGAATATATTCAGGAAAAAACGCATACGCCCTTTTTGGCCAAACAAGCAACCTGGAAAGGTAAATCAGGGCTACAAAGAAGACTCGCTACCCATCGGTCAAAAGGGCCATGCTGAATAAAGTCTCAAAACCAGAAATGCAGGACAGGCCATGGAGAAATGGGAGCCTTGCTACACTGATGGGCGGGATGTAAATTGCCAACAGCCACTCTGGAGAAGTGTACGGTGTGTCCTGAAACATCTAAAAAACACAGCTTAGAGAGCATAGGGCACTTCCACTCATGGGGGTATAAATTGGGAAAATGAAAAATCAGCAAGACACAAGCACCCCAAAGTTTAGGGCTGCTCTGTTGACAAGGACCTCCACTTCATTCCACCTTCAATATCCCAGGAAAGAGAAAAATGGATAAAGAAGTTGTGGTCCTTATGTACAATGGAATATCACTCAGCCATGAAATCAATGTCATAAGGCTAGTAGCAGCATGATGAGTGGATTTAGGTACGACGATTCTAAGTGAAATAAGTCACACAGAAAAGGACACTTCTCATAAGGTATCACTTATAGAGGGAATGTCAAAAGCGTCACACTTGAACTCAATTACAAAACAGAACAGAGTCACACATGCAGAAAACACACTATGGCTGCTTAACGGGAAAGGTGAGGTGGGGTGATACATAAAACAAGGGTTTCAAATTAGCTCAGATACCGTTCCATAAACCCAATATGTAATAGACAAGACCTACTCCTTGCTCAGAGAACTGGACTCAACACACCCTATTCACCGCACAAGAATATATCTGACTAGTAATAATCTTAAAACCTATGTATTGATATCTCTCTGTTAGTGTGTCAAGTGGGTGTAAAGCGGCATAAACACAGCAGTGAAAAGCAGCTAAACCCCATTATAAAAATAAATTACTTTTACAAACCCATGAAACAAAGACAGTGAAAGAGAGAGAAATTCTTACACAATGCGTTCAGGGGCTGTGATGCAACCTGGATTGACCATATCTAGACCCACAGCTGGATGAGACATAAGGGTGGACACTCTTGGGGCTGAGAGGTTTGGTGAGGTTGGGTGAGCAAACGCAGACCCTTTAAAGTACTACTGCGTGGTACCCATCCCATGGGACCCAAATCTCCAGGTTCAAGGGCATCTTCCTACATCGAAAACATGCATGAGAAAACAAAAAGATGGTACACCATGTGATGGGGAAAGGTTTCTAAAACGCACCTCATTTCTCTTCTCCTTGTGCCCGGGTTCGCCATTCCAGCCGCTTTACTAACAATCTCCCTACTTGGAGCATCAGCACCTTTAACCTCCTGTTCTGTACAGGTTGCAATTTGTCCTGAGGATGAACGGGTAGACGGGGAACCAGTGAGAGACTAGCTCTTGGTGTTGGGACAGGCACAGGTCACTCTATTTTCCCATCAGGAAGAAGAATTAACCACAGGCTAATCATCGCCCCCGAAAGCAGAACAGGGCCTGAAGCCATCCTGCGCTTTTGCGGCCAGCTCCCAAAAAAGCGAGTTGTAAAATGGAGCTTCAGGGCACTGCAATTCACAAACCTGCAGAGTTATAAATGATAACTCTCGTCCACAAATGTATTGAGGGAAGGCAAAGAAGAGGATTTGAAATCAAGGCAGAATTGCAGGAAACAGATTTCAGGAGGTAGATTCGAATCGCCTTTAAAGCACATGAAAAGCGGCAAAACGTTGACAATGATGCCCTTGGCCAAAAAGGGCGTATGCGTTTTTTCCTGAATATATTCAGGAAAAAACGCATACGCCCTTTTTGGCCAAACAAGCAACCTGGAAAGGTAAATCAGGGCTACAAAGAAGACTCGCTACCCATCGGTCAAAAGGGCCATGCTGAATAAAGTCTCAAAACCAGAAATGCAGGACAGGCCATGGAGAAATGGGAGCCTTGCTACACTGATGGGCGGGATGTAAATTGCCAACAGCCACTCTGGAGAAGTGTACGGTGTGTCCTGAAACATCTAAAAAACACAGCTTAGAGAGCATAGGGCACTTCCACTCATGGGGGTATAAATTGGGAAAATGAAAAATCAGCAAGACACAAGCACCCCAAAGTTTAGGGCTGCTCTGTTGACAAGGACCTCCACTTCATTCCACCTTCAATATCCCAGGAAAGAGAAAAATGGATAAAGAAGTTGTGGTCCTTATGTACAATGGAATATCACTCAGCCATGAAATCAATGTCATAAGGCTAGTAGCAGCATGATGAGTGGATTTAGGTACGACGATTCTAAGTGAAATAAGTCACACAGAAAAGGACACTTCTCATAAGGTATCACTTATAGAGGGAATGTCAAAAGCGTCACACTTGAACTCAATTACAAAACAGAACAGAGTCACACATGCAGAAAACACACTATGGCTGCTTAACGGGAAAGGTGAGGTGGGGTGATACATAAAACAAGGGTTTCAAATTAGCTCAGATACCGTTCCATAAACCCAATATGTAATAGACAAGACCTACTCCTTGCTCAGAGAACTGGACTCAACACACCCTATTCACCGCACAAGAATATATCTGACTAGTAATAATCTTAAAACCTATGTATTGATATCTCTCTGTTAGTGTGTCAAGTGGGTGTAAAGCGGCATAAACACAGCAGTGAAAAGCAGCTAAACCCCATTATAAAAATAAATTACTTTGAAAAACCCATGAAACAAAGACAGTGAAAGAGAGAGAAATTCTTACACAATGCGTTCAGGGGCTGTGATGCAACCTGGATTGACCATATCTAGACCCACAGCTGGATGAGACATAAGGGTGGACACTCTTGGGGCTGAGAGGTTTGGTGAGGTTGGGTGAGCAAACGCAGACCCTTTAAAGTACTACTGCGTGGTACCCATCCCATGGGACCCAAATCTCCAGGTTCAAGGGCATCTTCCTACATCGAAAACATGCATGAGAAAACAAAAAGATGGTACACCATGTGATGGGGAAAGGTTTCTAAAACGCACCTCATTTCTCTTCTCCTTGTGCCCGGGTTCGCCATTCCAGCCGCTTTACTAACAATCTCCCTACTTGGAGCATCAGCACCTTTAACCTCCTGTTCTGTACAGGTTGCAATTTGTCCTGAGGATGAACGGGTAGACGGGGAACCAGTGAGAGACTAGCTCTTGGTGTTGGGACAGGCACAGGTCACTCTATTTTCCCATCAGGAAGAAGAATTAACCACAGGCTAATCATCGCCCCCGAAAGCAGAACAGGGCCTGAAGCCATCCTGCGCTTTTGCGGCCAGCTCCCAAAAAAGCGAGTTGTAAAATGGAGCTTCAGGGCACTGCAATTCACAAACCTGCAGAGTTATAAATGATAACTCTCGTCCACAAATATATTGAGGGAAGGCAAAGAAGAGGATTTGAAATCAAGGCCGAATTGCAGGAAACAGATTTCAGGAGGTAGATTCGAATCGCCTTTAAAGCACATGAAAAGCGGCAAAACGTTGACAATGATGCCCTTGGCCAAAAAGGGCGTATGCGTTTTTTCCTGAATATATTCAGGAAAAAACGCATACGCCCTTTTTGGCCAAACAAGCAACCTGGAAAGGTAAATCAGGGCTACAAAGAAGACTCGCTACCCATCGGTCAAAAGGGCCATGCTGAATAAAGTCTCAAAACCAGAAATGCAGGACAGGCCATGGAGAAATGGGAGCCTTGCTACACTGATGGGCGGGATGTAAATTGCCAACAGCCACTCTGGAGAAGTGTACGGTGTGTCCTGAAACATCTAAAAAACACAGCTTAGAGAGCATAGGGCACTTCCACTCATGGGGGTATAAATTGGGAAAATGAAAAATCAGCAAGACACAAGCACCCCAAAGTTTAGGGCTGCTCTGTTGACAAGGACCTCCACTTCATTCCACCTTCAATATCCCAGGAAAGAGAAAAATGGATAAAGAAGTTGTGGTCCTTATGTACAATGGAATATCACTCAGCCATGAAATCAATGTCATAAGGCTAGTAGCAGCATGATGAGTGGATTTAGGTACGACGATTCTAAGTGAAATAAGTCACACAGAAAAGGACACTTCTCATAAGGTATCACTTATAGAGGGAATGTCAAAAGCGTCACACTTGAACTCAATTACAAAACAGAACAGAGTCACACATGCAGAAAACACACTATGGCTGCTTAACGGGAAAGGTGAGGTGGGGTGATACATAAAACAAGGGTTTCAAATTAGCTCAGATACCGTTCCATAAACCCAATATGTAATAGACAAGACCTACTCCTTGCTCAGAGAACTGGACTCAACACACCCTATTCACCGCACAAGAATATATCTGACTAGTAATAATCTTAAAACCTATGTATTGATATCTCTCTGTTAGTGTGTCAAGTGGGTGTAAAGCGGCATAAACACAGCAGTGAAAAGCAGCTAAACCCCATTATAAAAATAAATTACTTTGAAAAACCCATGAAACAAAGACAGTGAAAGAGAGAGAAATTCTTACACAATGCGTTCAGGGGCTGTGATGCAACCTGGATTGACCATATCTAGACCCACAGCTGGATGAGACATAAGGGTGGACACTCTTGGGGCTGAGAGGTTTGGTGAGGTTGGGTGAGCAAACGCAGACCCTTTAAAGTACTACTGCGTGGTACCCATCCCATGGGACCCAAATCTCCAGGTTCAAGGGCATCTTCCTACATCGAAAACATGCATGAGAAAACAAAAAGATGGTACACCATGTGATGGGGAAAGGTTTCTAAAACGCACCTCATTTCTCTTCTCCTTGTGCCCGGGTTCGCCATTCCAGCCGCTTTACTAACAATCTCCCTACTTGGAGCATCAGCACCTTTAACCTCCTGTTCTGTACAGGTTGCAATTTGTCCTGAGGATGAACGGGTAGACGGGGAACCAGTGAGAGACTAGCTCTTGGTGTTGGGACAGGCACAGGTCACTCTATTTTCCCATCAGGAAGAAGAATTAACCACAGGCTAATCATCGCCCCCGAAAGCAGAACAGGGCCTGAAGCCATCCTGCGCTTTTGCGGCCAGCTCCCAAAAAAGCGAGTTGTAAAATGGAGCTTCAGGGCACTGCAATTCACAAACCTGCAGAGTTATAAATGATAACTCTCGTCCACAAATATATTGAGGGAAGGCAAAGAAGAGGATTTGAAATCAAGGCCGAATTGCAGGAAACAGATTTCAGGAGGTAGATTCGAATCGCCTTTAAAGCACATGAAAAGCGGCAAAACGTTGACAATGATGCCCTTGGCCAAAAAGGGCGTATGCGTTTTTTCCTGAATATATTCAGGAAAAAACGCATACGCCCTTTTTGGCCAAACAAGCAACCTGGAAAGGTAAATCAGGGCTACAAAGAAGACTCGCTACCCATCGGTCAAAAGGGCCATGCTGAATAAAGTCTCAAAACCAGAAATGCAGGACAGGCCATGGAGAAATGGGAGCCTTGCTACACTGATGGGCGGGATGTAAATTGCCAACAGCCACTCTGGAGAAGTGTACGGTGTGTCCTGAAACATCTAAAAAACACAGCTTAGAGAGCATAGGGCACTTCCACTCATGGGGGTATAAATTGGGAAAATGAAAAATCAGCAAGACACAAGCACCCCAAAGTTTAGGGCTGCTCTGTTGACAAGGACCTCCACTTCATTCCACCTTCAATATCCCAGGAAAGAGAAAAATGGATAAAGAAGTTGTGGTCCTTATGTACAATGGAATATCACTCAGCCATGAAATCAATGTCATAAGGCTAGTAGCAGCATGATGAGTGGATTTAGGTACGACGATTCTAAGTGAAATAAGTCACACAGAAAAGGACACTTCTCATAAGGTATCACTTATAGAGGGAATGTCAAAAGCGTCACACTTGAACTCAATTACAAAACAGAACAGAGTCACACATGCAGAAAACACACTATGGCTGCTTAACGGGAAAGGTGAGGTGGGGTGATACATAAAACAAGGGTTTCAAATTAGCTCAGATACCGTTCCATAAACCCAATATGTAATAGACAAGACCTACTCCTTGCTCAGAGAACTGGACTCAACACACCCTATTCACCGCACAAGAATATATCTGACTAGTAATAATCTTAAAACCTATGTATTGATATCTCTCTGTTAGTGTGTCAAGTGGGTGTAAAGCGGCATAAACACAGCAGTGAAAAGCAGCTAAACCCCATTATAAAAATAAATTACTTTTACAAACCCATGAAACAAAGACAGTGAAAGAGAGAGAAATTCTTACACAATGCGTTCAGGGGCTGTGATGCAACCTGGATTGACCATATCTAGACCCACAGCTGGATGAGACATAAGGGTGGACACTCTTGGGGCTGAGAGGTTTGGTGAGGTTGGGTGAGCAAACGCAGACCCTTTAAAGTACTACTGCGTGGTACCCATCCCATGGGACCCAAATCTCCAGGTTCAAGGGCATCTTCCTACATCGAAAACATGCATGAGAAAACAAAAAGATGGTACACCATGTGATGGGGAAAGGTTTCTAAAACGCACCTCATTTCTCTTCTCCTTGTGCCCGGGTTCGCCATTCCAGCCGCTTTACTAACAATCTCCCTACTTGGAGCATCAGCACCTTTAACCTCCTGTTCTGTACAGGTTGCAATTTGTCCTGAGGATGAACGGGTAGACGGGGAACCAGTGAGAGACTAGCTCTTGGTGTTGGGACAGGCACAGGTCACTCTATTTTCCCATCAGGAAGAAGAATTAACCACAGGCTAATCATCGCCCCCGAAAGCAGAACAGGGCCTGAAGCCATCCTGCGCTTTTGCGGCCAGCTCCCAAAAAAGCGAGTTGTAAAATGGAGCTTCAGGGCACTGCAATTCACAAACCTGCAGAGTTATAAATGATAACTCTCGTCCACAAATATATTGAGGGAAGGCAAAGAAGAGGATTTGTAATCAAGGCCGAATTGCAGGAAACAGATTTCAGGAGGTAGATTCGAATCGCCTTTAAAGCACATGAAAAGCGGCAAAACGTTGACAATGATGCCCTTGGCCAAAAAGGGCGTATGCGTTTTTTCCTGAATATATTCAGGAAAAAACGCATACGCCCTTTTTGGCCAACCAAGCAACCTGGAAAGGCAAATCAGGGCTACAAAGAAGACTCGCTACCCATCGGTCAAAAGGGCCATGCTGAATAAAGTCTCAAAACCAGAAATGCAGGACAGGCCATGGAGAAATGGGAGCCTTGCTACACTGATGGGCGGGATGTAAATTGCCAACAGCCACTCTGGAGAAGTGTACGGTGTGTCCTGAAACATCTAAAAAACACAGCTTAGAGAGCATAGGGCACTTCCACTCATGGGGGTATAAATTGGGAAAATGAAAAATCAGCAAGACACAAGCACCCCAAAGTTTAGGGCTGCTCTGTTGACAAGGACCTCCACTTCATTCCACCTTCAATATCCCAGGAAAGAGAAAAATGGATAAAGAAGTTGTGGTCCTTATGTACAATGGAATATCACTCAGCCATGAAATCAATGTCATAAGGCTAGTAGCAGCATGATGAGTGGATTTAGGTACGACGATTCTAAGTGAAATAAGTCACACAGAAAAGGACACTTCTCATAAGGTATCACTTATAGAGGGAATGTCAAAAGCGTCACACTTGAACTGAATTACAAAACAGAACAGAGTCACACATGCAGAAAACACACTATGGCTGCTTAACGGGAAAGGTGAGGTGGGGTGATACATAAAACAAGGGTTTCAAATTAGCTCAGATACCGTTCCATAAACCCAATATGTAATAGACAAGACCTACTCCTTGCTCAGAGAACTGGACTCAACACACCCTATTCACCGCACAAGAATATATCTGACTAGTAATAATCTTAAAACCTATGTATTGATATCTCTCTGTTAGTGTGTCAAGTGGGTGTAAAGCGGCATAAACACAGCAGTGAAAAGCAGCTAAACCCCATTATAAAAATAAATTACTTTTACAAACCCATGAAACAAAGACAGTGAAAGAGAGAGAAATTCTTACACAATGCGTTCAGGGGCTGTGATGCAACCTGGATTGACCATATCTAGACCCACAGCTGGATGAGACATAAGGGTGGACACTCTTGGGGCTGAGAGGTTTGGTGAGGTTGGGTGAGCAAACGCAGACCCTTTAAAGTACTACTGCGTGGTACCCATCCCATGGGACCCAAATCTCCAGGTTCAAGGGCATCTTCCTACATCGAAAACATGCATGAGAAAACAAAAAGATGGTACACCATGTGATGGGGAAAGGTTTCTAAAACGCACCTCATTTCTCTTCTCCTTGTGCCCGGGTTCGCCATTCCAGCCGCTTTACTAACAATCTCCCTACTTGGAGCATCAGCACCTTTAACCTCCTGTTCTGTACAGGTTGCAATTTGTCCTGAGGATGAACGGGTAGACGGGGAACCAGTGAGAGACTAGCTCTTGGTGTTGGGACAGGCACAGGTCACTCTATTTTCCCATCAGGAAGAAGAATTAACCACAGGCTAATCATCGCCCCCGAAAGCAGAACAGGGCCTGAAGCCATCCTGCGCTTTTGCGGCCAGCTCCCAAAAAAGCGAGTTGTAAAATGGAGCTTCAGGGCACTGCAATTCACAAACCTGCAGAGTTATAAATGATAACTCTCGTCCACAAATATATTGAGGGAAGGCAAAGAAGAGGATTTGTAATCAAGGCCGAATTGCAGGAAACAGATTTCAGGAGGTAGATTCGAATCGCCTTTAAAGCACATGAAAAGCGGCAAAACGTTGACAATGATGCCCTTGGCCAAAAAGGGCGTATGCGTTTTTTCCTGAATATATTCAGGAAAAAACGCATACGCCCTTTTTGGCCAACCAAGCAACCTGGAAAGGCAAATCAGGGCTACAAAGAAGACTCGCTACCCATCGGTCAAAAGGGCCATGCTGAATAAAGTCTCAAAACCAGAAATGCAGGACAGGCCATGGAGAAATGGGAGCCTTGCTACACTGATGGGCGGGATGTAAATTGCCAACAGCCACTCTGGAGAAGTGTACGGTGTGTCCTGAAACATCTAAAAAACACAGCTTAGAGAGCATAGGGCACTTCCACTCATGGGGGTATAAATTGGGAAAATGAAAAATCAGCAAGACACAAGCACCCCAAAGTTTAGGGCTGCTCTGTTGACAAGGACCTCCACTTCATTCCACCTTCAATATCCCAGGAAAGAGAAAAATGGATAAAGAAGTTTTGGTCCTTATGTACAATGGAATATCACTCAGCCATGAAATCAATGTCATAAGGCTAGTAGCAGCATGATGAGTGGATTTAGGTACGACGATTCTAAGTGAAATAAGTCACACAGAAAAGGACACTTCTCATAAGGTATCACTTATAGAGGGAATGTCAAAAGCGTTACACTTGAACTCAATTACAAAACAGAACAGAGTCACACATGCAGAAAACACACTATGGCTGCTTAACGGGAAAGGTGAGGTGGGGTGATACATAAAACAAGGGTTTCAAATTAGCTCAGATACCGTTCCATAAACCCAATATGTAATAGACAAGACCTACTCCTTGCTCAGAGAACTGGACTCAACACACCCTATTCACCGCACAAGAATATATCTGACTAGTAATAATCTTAAAACCTATGTATTGATATCTCTCTGTTAGTGTGTCAAGTGGGTGTAAAGCGGCATAAACACAGCAGTGAAAAGCAGCTAAACCCCATTATAAAAATAAATTACTTTGAAAAACCCATGAAACAAAGACAGTGAAAGAGAGAGAAATTCTTACACAATGCGTTCAGGGGCTGTGATGCAACCTGGATTGACCATATCTAGACCCACAGCTGGATGAGACATAAGGGTGGACACTCTTGGGGCTGAGAGGTTTGGTGAGGTTGGGTGAGCAAACGCAGACCCTTTAAAGTACTACTGCGTGGTACCCATCCCATGGGACCCAAATCTCCAGGTTCAATGGCATCTTCCTACATCGAAAACATGCATGAGAAAACAAAAAGATGGTACACCATGTGATGGGGAAAGGTTTCTAAAACGCACCTCATTTCTCTTCTCCTTGTGCCCGGGTTCGCCATTCCAGCCGCTTTACTAACAATCTCCCTACTTGGAGCATCAGCACCTTTAACCTCCTGTTCTGTACAGGTTGCAATTTGTCCTGAGGATGAACGGGTAGACGGGGAACCAGTGAGAGACTAGCTCTTGGTGTTGGGACAGGCACAGGTCACTCTATTTTCCCATCAGGAAGAAGAATTAACCACAGGCTAATCATCGCCCCCGAAAGCAGAACAGGGCCTGAAGCCATCCTGCGCTTTTGCGGCCAGCTCCCAAAAAAGCGAGTTGTAAAATGGAGCTTCAGGGCACTGCAATTCACAAACCTGCAGAGTTATAAATGATAACTCTCGTCCACAAATATATTGAGGGAAGGCAAAGAAGAGGATTTGTAATCAAGGCCGAATTGCAGGAAACAGATTTCAGGAGGTAGATTCGAATCGCCTTTAAAGCACATGAAAAGCGGCAAAACGTTGACAATGATGCCCTTGGCCAAAAAGGGCGTATGCGTTTTTTCCTGAATATATTCAGGAAAAAACGCATACGCCCTTTTTGGCCAAACAAGCAACCTGGAAAGGTAAATCAGGGCTACAAAGAAGACTCGCTACCCATCGGTCAAAAGGGCCATGCTGAATAAAGTCTCAAAACCAGAAATGCAGGACAGGCCATGGAGAAATGGGAGCCTTGCTACACTGATGGGCGGGATGTAAATTGCCAACAGCCACTCTGGAGAAGTGTACGGTGTGTCCTGAAACATCTAAAAAACACAGCTTAGAGAGCATAGGGCACTTCCACTCATGGGGGTATAAATTGGGAAAATGAAAAATCAGCAAGACACAAGCAGCCCAAAGTTTAGGGCTGCTCTGTTGACAAGGACCTCCACTTCATTCCACCTTCAATATCCCAGGAAAGAGAAAAATGGATAAAGAAGTTGTGGTCCTTATGTACAATGGAATATCACTCAGCCATGAAATCAATGTCATAAGGCTAGTAGCAGCATGATGAGTGGATTTAGGTACGACGATTCTAAGTGAAATAAGTCACACAGAAAAGGACACTTCTCATAAGGTATCACTTATAGAGGGAATGTCAAAAGCGTCACACTTGAACTGAATTACAAAACAGAACAGAGTCACACATGCAGAAAACACACTATGGCTGCTTAACGGGAAAGGTGAGGTGGGGTGATACATAAAACAAGGGTTTCAAATTAGCTCAGATACCGTTCCATAAACCCAATATGTAATAGACAAGACCTACTCCTTGCTCAGAGAACTGGACTCAACACACCCTATTCACTGCACAAGAATATATCTGACTAGTAATAATCTTAAAACCTATGTATTGATATCTCTCTGTTAGTGTGTCAAGTGGGTGTAAAGCGGCATAAACACAGCAGTGAAAAGCAGCTAAACCCCATTATAAAAATAAATTACTTTGAAAAACCCATGAAACAAAGACAGTGAAAGAGAGAGAAATTCTTACACAATGCGTTCAGGGGCTGTGATGCAACCTGGATTGACCATATCTAGACCCACAGCTGGATGAGACATAAGGGTGGACACTCGTGGGGCTGAGAGGTTTGGTGAGGTTGGGTGAGCAAACGCAGACCCTTTAAAGTACTACTGCGTGGTACCCATCCCATGGGACCCAAATCTCCAGGTTCAAGGGCATCTTCCTACATCGAAAACATGCATGAGAAAACAAAAAGATGGTACACCATGTGATGGGGAAAGGTTTCTAAAACGCACCTCATTTCTCTTCTCCTTGTGCCCGGGTTCGCCATTCCAGCCGCTTTACTAACAATCTCCCTACTTGGAGCATCAGCACCTTTAACCTCCTGTTCTGTACAGGTTGCAATTTGTCCTGAGGATGAACGGGTAGACGGGGAACCAGTGAGAGACTAGCTCTTGGTGTTGGGACAGGCACAGGTCACTCTATTTTCCCATCAGGAAGAAGAATTAACCACAGGCTAATCATCGCCCCCGAAAGCAGAACAGGGCCTGAAGCCATCCTGCGCTTTTGCGGCCAGCTCCCAAAAAAGCGAGTTGTAAAATGGAGCTTCAGGGCACTGCAATTCACAAACCTGCAGAGTTATAAATGATAACTCTCGTCCACAAATATATTGAGGGAAGGCAAAGAAGAGGATTTGAAATCAAGGCCGAATTGCAGGAAACAGATTTCAGGAGGTAGATTCGAATCGCCTTTAAAGCACATGAAAAGCGGCAAAACGTTGACAATGATGCCCTTGGCCAAAAAGGGCGTATGCGTTTTTTCCTGAATATATTCAGGAAAAAACGCATACGCCCTTTTTGGCCAAACAAGCAACCTGGAAAGGTAAATCAGGGCTACAAAGAAGACTCGCTACCCATCGGTCAAAAGGGCCATGCTGAATAAAGTCTCAAAACCAGAAATGCAGGACAGGCCATGGAGAAATGGGAGCCTTGCTACACTGATGGGCGGGATGTAAATTGCCAACAGCCACTCTGGAGAAGTGTACGGTGTGTCCTGAAACATCTAAAAAACACAGCTTAGAGAGCATAGGGCACTTCCACTCATGGGGGTATAAATTGGGAAAATGAAAAATCAGCAAGACACAAGCACCCCAAAGTTTAGGGCTGCTCTGTTGACAAGGACCTCCACTTCATTCCACCTTCAATATCCCAGGAAAGAGAAAAATGGATAAAGAAGTTGTGGTCCTTATGTACAATGGAATATCACTCAGCCATGAAATCAATGTCATAAGGCTAGTAGCAGCATGATGAGTGGATTTAGGTACGACGATTCTAAGTGAAATAAGTCACACAGAAAAGGACACTTCTCATAAGGTATCACTTATAGAGGGAATGTCAAAAGCGTCACACTTGAACTGAATTACAAAACAGAACAGAGTCACACATGCAGAAAACACACTATGGCTGCTTAACGGGAAAGGTGAGGTGGGGTGATACATAAAACAAGGGTTTCAAATTAGCTCAGATACCGTTCCATAAACCCAATATGTAATAGACAAGACCTACTCCTTGCTCAGAGAACTGGACTCAACACACCCTATTCACCGCACAAGAATATATCTGACTAGTAATAATCTTAAAACCTATGTATTGATATCTCTCTGTTAGTGTGTCAAGTGGGTGTAAAGCGGCATAAACACAGCAGTGAAAAGCAGCTAAACCCCATTATAAAAATAAATTACTTTTACAAACCCATGAAACAAAGACAGTGAAAGAGAGAGAAATTCTTACACAATGCGTTCAGGGGCTGTGATGCAACCTGGATTGACCATATCTAGACCCACAGCTGGATGAGACATAAGGGTGGACACTCGTGGGGCTGAGAGGTTTGGTGAGGTTGGGTGAGCAAACGCAGACCCTTTAAAGTACTACTGCGTGGTACCCATCCCATGGGACCCAAATCTCCAGGTTCAAGGGCATCTTCCTACATCGAAAACATGCATGAGAAAACAAAAAGATGGTACACCATGTGATGGGGAAAGGTTTCTAAAACGCACCTCATTTCTCTTCTCCTTGTGCCCGGGTTCGCCATTCCAGCCGCTTTACTAACAATCTCCCTACTTGGAGCATCAGCACCTTTAACCTCCTGTTCTGTACAGGTTGCAATTTGTCCTGAGGATGAACGGGTAGACGGGGAACCAGTGAGAGACTAGCTCTTGGTGTTGGGACAGGCACAGGTCACTCTATTTTCCCATCAGGAAGAAGAATTAACCACAGGCTAATCATCGCCCCCGAAAGCAGAACAGGGCCTGAAGCCATCCTGCGCTTTTGCGGCCAGCTCCCAAAAAAGCGAGTTGTAAAATGGAGCTTCAGGGCACTGCAATTCACAAACCTGCAGAGTTATAAATGATAACTCTCGTCCACAAATATATTGAGGGAAGGCAAAGAAGAGGATTTGAAATCAAGGCCGAATTGCAGGAAACAGATTTCAGGAGGTAGATTCGAATCGCCTTTAAAGCACATGAAAAGCGGCAAAACGTTGACAATGATGCCCTTGGCCAAAAAGGGCGTATGCGTTTTTTCCTGAATATATTCAGGAAAAAACGCATACGCCCTTTTTGGCCAAACAAGCAACCTGGAAAGGTAAATCAGGGCTACAAAGAAGACTCGCTACCCATCGGTCAAAAGGGCCATGCTGAATAAAGTCTCAAAACCAGAAATGCAGGACAGGCCATGGAGAAATGGGAGCCTTGCTACACTGATGGGCGGGATGTAAATTGCCAACAGCCACTCTGGAGAAGTGTACGGTGTGTCCTGAAACATCTAAAAAACACAGCTTAGAGAGCATAGGGCACTTCCACTCATGGGGGTATAAATTGGGAAAATGAAAAATCAGCAAGACACAAGCACCCCAAAGTTTAGGGCTGCTCTGTTGACAAGGACCTCCACTTCATTCCACCTTCAATATCCCAGGAAAGAGAAAAATGGATAAAGAAGTTGTGGTCCTTATGTACAATGGAATATCACTCAGCCATGAAATCAATGTCATAAGGCTAGTAGCAGCATGATGAGTGGATTTAGGTACGACGATTCTAAGTGAAATAAGTCACACAGAAAAGGACACTTCTCATAAGGTATCACTTATAGAGGGAATGTCAAAAGCGTCACACTTGAACTGAATTACAAAACAGAACAGAGTCACACATGCAGAAAACACACTATGGCTGCTTAACGGGAAAGGTGAGGTGGGGTGATACATAAAACAAGGGTTTCAAATTAGCTCAGATACCGTTCCATAAACCCAATATGTAATAGACAAGACCTACTCCTTGCTCAGAGAACTGGACTCAACACACCCTATTCACTGCACAAGAATATATCTGACTAGTAATAATCTTAAAACCTATGTATTGATATCTCTCTGTTAGTGTGTCAAGTGGGTGTAAAGCGGCATAAACACAGCAGTGAAAAGCAGCTAAACCCCATTATAAAAATAAATTACTTTTACAAACCCATGAAACAAAGACAGTGAAAGAGAGAGAAATTCTTACACAATGCGTTCAGGGGCTGTGATGCAACCTGGATTGACCATATCTAGACCCACAGCTGGATGAGACATAAGGGTGGACACTCGTGGGGCTGAGAGGTTTGGTGAGGTTGGGTGAGCAAACGCAGACCCTTTAAAGTACTACTGCGTGGTACCCATCCCATGGGACCCAAATCTCCAGGTTCAAGGGCATCTTCCTACATCGAAAACATGCATGAGAAAACAAAAAGATGGTACACCATGTGATGGGGAAAGGTTTCTAAAACGCACCTCATTTCTCTTCTCCTTGTGCCCGGGTTCGCCATTCCAGCCGCTTTACTAACAATCTCCCTACTTGGAGCATCAGCACCTTTAACCTCCTGTTCTGTACAGGTTGCAATTTGTCCTGAGGATGAACGGGTAGACGGGGAACCAGTGAGAGACTAGCTCTTGGTGTTGGGACAGGCACAGGTCACTCTATTTTCCCATCAGGAAGAAGAATTAACCACAGGCTAATCATCGCCCCCGAAAGCAGAACAGGGCCTGAAGCCATCCTGCGCTTTTGCGGCCAGCTCCCAAAAAAGCGATTTGTAAAATGGAGCTTCAGGGCACTGCAATTCACAAACCTGCAGAGTTATAAATGATAACTCTCGTCCACAAATATATTGAGGGAAGGCAAAGAAGAGGATTTGTAATCAAGGCCGAATTGCAGGAAACAGATTTCAGGAGGTAGATTCGAATCGCCTTTAAAGCACATGAAAAGCGGCAAAACGTTGACAATGATGCCCTTGGCCAAAAAGGGCGTATGCGTTTTTTCCTGAATATATTCAGGAAAAAACGCATACGCCCTTTTTGGCCAAACAAGCAACCTGGAAAGGCAAATCAGGGCTACAA
The DNA here is from genome assembly GCF_028023285.1 of Balaenoptera ricei. Taxonomy (NCBI): domain Eukaryota; kingdom Metazoa; phylum Chordata; class Mammalia; order Artiodactyla; family Balaenopteridae; genus Balaenoptera; species Balaenoptera ricei. The sequence goes on along the minus strand of NW_026777413.1, from coordinate 2,205,560 downwards.
AGAAGACTCGCTACCCATCGGTCAAAAGGGCCATGCTGAATAAAGTCTCAAAACCAGAAATGCAGGACAGGCCATGGAGAAATGGGAGCCTTGCTACACTGATGGGCGGGATGTAAATTGCCAACAGCCACTCTGGAGAAGTGTACGGTGTGTCCTGAAACATCTAAAAAACACAGCTTAGAGAGCATAGGGCACTTCCACTCATGGGGGTATAAATTGGGAAAATGAAAAATCAGCAAGACACAAGCACCCCAAAGTTTAGGGCTGCTCTGTTGACAAGGACCTCCACTTCATTCCACCTTCAATATCCCAGGAAAGAGAAAAATGGATAAAGAAGTTGTGGTCCTTATGTACAATGGAATATCACTCAGCCATGAAATCAATGTCATAAGGCTAGTAGCAGCATGATGAGTGGATTTAGGTACGACGATTCTAAGTGAAATAAGTCACACAGAAAAGGACACTTCTCATAAGGTATCACTTATAGAGGGAATGTCAAAAGCGTTACACTTGAACTGAATTACAAAACAGAACAGAGTCACACATGCAGAAAACACACTATGGCTGCTTAACGGGAAAGGTGAGGTGGGGTGATACATAAAACAAGGGTTTCAAATTAGCTCAGATACCGTTCCATAAACCCAATATGTAATAGACAAGACCTACTCCTTGCTCAGAGAACTGGACTCAACACACCCTATTCACCGCACAAGAATATATCTGACTAGTAATAATCTTAAAACCTATGTATTGATATCTCTCTGTTAGTGTGTCAAGTGGGTGTAAAGCGGCATAAACACAGCAGTGAAAAGCAGCTAAACCCCATTATAAAAATAAATTACTTTTACAAACCCATGAAACAAAGACAATGAAAGAGAGAGAAATTCTTACACAATGCGTTCAGGGGCTGTGATGCAACCTGGATTGACCATATCTAGACCCACAGCTGGATGAGACATAAGGGTGGACACTCTTGGGGCTGAGAGGTTTGGTGAGGTTGGGTGAGCAAACGCAGACCCTTTAAAGTACTACTGCGTGGTACCCATCCCATGGGACCCAAATCTCCAGGTTCAAGGGCATCTTCCTACATCGAAAACATGCATGAGAAAACAAAAAGATGGTACACCATGTGATGGGGAAAGGTTTCTAAAACGCACCTCATTTCTCTTCTCCTTGTGCCCGGGTTCGCCATTCCAGCCGCTTTACTAACAATCTCCCTACTTGGAGCATCAGCACCTTTAACCTCCTGTTCTGTACAGGTTGTAATTTGTCCTGAGGATGAACGGGTAGACGGGGAACCAGTGAGAGACTAGCTCTTGGTGTTGGGACAGGCACAGGTCACTCTATTTTCCCATCAGGAAGAAGAATTAACCACAGGCTAATCATCGCCCCCGAAAGCAGAACAGGGCCTGAAGCCATCCTGCGCTTTTGCGGCCAGCTCCCAAAAAAGCAAGTTGTAAAATGGAGCTTCAGGGCACTGCAATTCACAAACCTGCAGAGTTATAAATGATAACTCTCGTCCACAAATATATTGAGGGAAGGCAAAGAAGAGGATTTGAAATCAAGGCCGAATTGCAGGAAACAGATTTCAGGAGGTAGATTCGAATCGCCTTTAAAGCACATGAAAAGCGGCAAAACGTTGACAATGATGCCCTTGGCCAAAAAGGGCGTATGCGTTTTTTCCTGAATATATTCAGGAAAAAACGCATACGCCCTTTTTGGCCAAACAAGCAACCTGGAAAGGTAAATCAGGGCTACAAAGAAGACTCGCTACCCATCGGTCAAAAGGGCCATGCTGAATAAAGTCTCAAAACCAGAAATGCAGGACAGGCCATGGAGAAATGGGAGCCTTGCTACACTGATGGGCGGGATGTAAATTGCCAACAGCCACTCTGGAGAAGTGTACGGTGTGTCCTGAAACATCTAAAAAACACAGCTTAGAGAGCATAGGGCACTTCCACTCATGGGGGTATAAATTGGGAAAATGAAAAATCAGCAAGACACAAGCACCCCAAAGTTTAGGGCTGCTCTGTTGACAAGGACCTCCACTTCATTCCACCTTCAATATCCCAGGAAAGAGAAAAATGGATAAAGAAGTTGTGGTCCTTATGTACAATGGAATATCACTCAGCCAGGAAATCAATGTCATAAGGCTAGTAGCAGCATGATGAGTGGATTTAGGTACGACGATTCTAAGTGAAATAAGTCACACAGAAAAGGACACTTCTCATAAGGTATCACTTATACAGGGAATGTCAAAAGCGTCACACTTGAACTGAATTACAAAACAGAACAGAGTCACACATGCAGAAAACACACTATGGCAGCTTAACGGGAAAGGTGAGGTGGGGTGATACATAAAACAAGGGTTTCAAATTAGCTCAGATACCGTTCCATAAACCCAATATGTAATAGACAAGACCTACTCCTTGCTCAGAGAACTGGACTCAACACACCCTATTCACCGCACAAGAATATATCTGACTAGTAATAATCTTAAAACCTATGTATTGATATCTCTCTGTTAGTGTGTCAAGTGGGTGTAAAGCGGCATAAACACAGCAGTGAAAAGCAGCTAAACCCCATTATAAAAATAAATTACTTTTACAAACCCATGAAACAAAGACAGTGAAAGAGAGAGAAATTCTTACACAATGCGTTCAGGGGCTGTGATGCAACCTGGATTGACCATATCTAGACCCACAGCTGGATGAGACATAAGGGTGGACACTCGTGGGGCTGAGAGGTTTGGTGAGGTTGGGTGAGCAAACGCAGACCCTTTAAAGTACTACTGCGTGGTACCCATCCCATGGGACCCAAATCTCCAGGTTCAAGGGCATCTTCCTACATCGAAAACATGCATGAGAAAACAAAAAGATGGTACACCATGTGATGGGGAAAGGTTTCTAAAACGCACCTCATTTCTCTTCTCCTTGTGCCCGGGTTCGCCATTCCAGCCGCTTTACTAACAATCTCCCTACTTGGAGCATCAGCACCTTTAACCTCCTGTTCTGTACAGGTTGCAATTTGTCCTGAGGATGAACGGGTAGACGGGGAACCAGTGAGAGACTAGCTCTTGGTGTTGGGACAGGCACAGGTCACTCTATTTTCCCATCAGGAAGAAGAATTAACCACAGGCTAATCATCGCCCCCGAAAGCAGAACAGGGCCTGAAGCCATCCTGCGCTTTTGCGGCCAGCTCCCAAAAAAGCGAGTTGTAAAATGGAGCTTCAGGGCACTGCAATTCACAAACCTGCAGAGTTATAAATGATAACTCTCGTCCACAAATATATTGAGGGAAGGCAAAGAAGAGGATTTGTAATCAAGGCCGAATTGCAGGAAACAGATTTCAGGAGGTAGATTCGAATCGCCTTTAAAGCACATGAAAAGCGGCAAAACGTTGACAATGATGCCCTTGGCCAAAAAGGGCGTATGCGTTTTTTCCTGAATATATTCAGGAAAAAACGCATACGCCCTTTTTGGCCAACCAAGCAACCTGGAAAGGCAAATCAGGGCTACAAAGAAGACTCGCTACCCATCGGTCAAAAGGGCCATGCTGAATAAAGTCTCAAAACCAGAAATGCAGGACAGGCCATGGAGAAATGGGAGCCTTGCTACACTGATGGGCGGGATGTAAATTGCCAACAGCCACTCTGGAGAAGTGTACGGTGTGTCCTGAAACATCTAAAAAACACAGCTTAGAGAGCATAGGGCACTTCCACTCATGGGGGTATAAATTGGGAAAATGAAAAATCAGCAAGACACAAGCACCCCAAAGTTTAGGGCTGCTCTGTTGACAAGGACCTCCACTTCATTCCACCTTCAATATCCCAGGAAAGAGAAAAATGGATAAAGAAGTTGTGGTCCTTATGTACAATGGAATATCACTCAGCCATGAAATCAATGTCATAAGGCTAGTAGCAGCATGATGAGTGGATTTAGGTACGACGATTCTAAGTGAAATAAGTCACACAGAAAAGGACACTTCTCATAAGGTATCACTTATAGAGGGAATGTCAAAAGCGTTACACTTGAACTGAATTACAAAACAGAACAGAGTCACACATGCAGAAAACACACTATGGCTGCTTAACGGGAAAGGTGAGGTGGGGTGATACATAAAACAAGGGTTTCAAATTAGCTCAGATACCGTTCCATAAACCCAATATGTAATAGACAAGACCTACTCCTTGCTCAGAGAACTGGACTCAACACACCCTATTCACCGCACAAGAATATATCTGACTAGTAATAATCTTAAAACCTATGTATTGATATCTCTCTGTTAGTGTGTCAAGTGGGTGTAAAGCGGCATAAACACAGCAGTGAAAAGCAGCTAAACCCCATTATAAAAATAAATTACTTTTACAAACCCATGAAACAAAGACAATGAAAGAGAGAGAAATTCTTACACAATGCGTTCAGGGGCTGTGATGCAACCTGGATTGACCATATCTAGACCCACAGCTGGATGAGACATAAGGGTGGACACTCTTGGGGCTGAGAGGTTTGGTGAGGTTGGGTGAGCAAACGCAGACCCTTTAAAGTACTACTGCGTGGTACCCATCCCATGGGACCCAAATCTCCAGGTTCAAGGGCATCTTCCTACATCGAAAACATGCATGAGAAAACAAAAAGATGGTACACCATGTGATGGGGAAAGGTTTCTAAAACGCACCTCATTTCTCTTCTCCTTGTGCCCGGGTTCGCCATTCCAGCCGCTTTACTAACAATCTCCCTACTTGGAGCATCAGCACCTTTAACCTCCTGTTCTGTACAGGTTGCAATTTGTCCTGAGGATGAACGGGTAGACGGGGAACCAGTGAGAGACTAGCTCTTGGTGTTGGGACAGGCACAGGTCACTCTATTTTCCCATCAGGAAGAAGAATTAACCACAGGCTAATCATCGCCCCCGAAAGCAGAACAGGGCCTGAAGCCATCCTGCGCTTTTGCGGCCAGCTCCCAAAAAAGCGAGTTGTAAAATGGAGCTTCAGGGCACTGCAATTCACAAACCTGCAGAGTTATAAATGATAACTCTCGTCCACAAATATATTGAGGGAAGGCAAAGAAGAGGATTTGTAATCAAGGCCGAATTGCAGGAAACAGATTTCAGGAGGTAGATTCGAATCGCCTTTAAAGCACATGAAAAGCGGCAAAACGTTGACAATGATGCCCTTGGCCAAAAAGGGCGTATGCGTTTTTTCCTGAATATATTCAGGAAAAAACGCATACGCCCTTTTTGGCCAACCAAGCAACCTGGAAAGGCAAATCAGGGCTACAAAGAAGACTCGCTACCCATCGGTCAAAAGGGCCATGCTGAATAAAGTCTCAAAACCAGAAATGCAGGACAGGCCATGGAGAAATGGGAGCCTTGCTACACTGATGGGCGGGATGTAAATTGCCAACAGCCACTCTGGAGAAGTGTACGGTGTGTCCTGAAACATCTAAAAAACACAGCTTAGAGAGCATAGGGCACTTCCACTCATGGGGGTATAAATTGGGAAAATGAAAAATCAGCAAGACACAAGCACCCCAAAGTTTAGGGCTGCTCTGTTGACAAGGACCTCCACTTCATTCCACCTTCAATATCCCAGGAAAGAGAAAAATGGATAAAGAAGTTGTGGTCCTTATGTACAATGGAATATCACTCAGCCATGAAATCAATGTCATAAGGCTAGTAGCAGCATGATGAGTGGATTTAGGTACGACGATTCTAAGTGAAATAAGTCACACAGAAAAGGACACTTCTCATAAGGTATCACTTATAGAGGGAATGTCAAAAGCGTTACACTTGAACTGAATTACAAAACAGAACAGAGTCACACATGCAGAAAACACACTATGGCTGCTTAACGGGAAAGGTGAGGTGGGGTGATACATAAAACAAGGGTTTCAAATTAGCTCAGATACCGTTCCATAAACCCAATATGTAATAGACAAGACCTACTCCTTGCTCAGAGAACTGGACTCAACACACCCTATTCACCGCACAAGAATATATCTGACTAGTAATAATCTTAAAACCTATGTATTGATATCTCTCTGTTAGTGTGTCAAGTGGGTGTAAAGCGGCATAAACACAGCAGTGAAAAGCAGCTAAACCCCATTATAAAAATAAATTACTTTTACAAACCCATGAAACAAAGACAATGAAAGAGAGAGAAATTCTTACACAATGCGTTCAGGGGCTGTGATGCAACCTGGATTGACCATATCTAGACCCACAGCTGGATGAGACATAAGGGTGGACACTCTTGGGGCTGAGAGGTTTGGTGAGGTTGGGTGAGCAAACGCAGACCCTTTAAAGTACTACTGCGTGGTACCCATCGCATGCGTCCCAAATCTCCAGGTTCAAGGGCATCTTCCTACATCGAAAACATGCATGAGAAAACAAAAAGATGGTACACCATGTGATGGGGAAAGGTTTCTAAAACGCACCTCATTTCTCTTCTCCTTGTGCCCGGGTTCGCCATTCCAGCCGCTTTACTAACAATCTCCCTACTTGGAGCATCAGCACCTTTAACCTCCTGTTCTGTACAGGTTGCAATTTGTCCTGAGGATGAACGGGTACACAGGGAACCAGTGAGAGACTAGCTCTTGGTGTTGGGACAGGCACAGGTCACTCTATTTTCCCATCAGGAAGAAGAATTAACCACAGGCTAATCATCGCCCCCGAAAGCAGAACAGGGCCTGAAGCCATCCTGCGCTTTTGCGGCCAGCTCCCAAAAAAGCGAGTTGTAAAATGGAGCTTCAGGGCACTGCAATTCACAAACCTGCAGAGTTATAAATGATAACTCTCGTCCACAAATGTATTGAGGGAAGGCAAAGAAGAGGATTTGAAATCAAGGCAGAATTGCAGGAAACAGATTTCAGGAGGTAGATTCGAATCGCCTTTAAAGCACATGAAAAGCGGCAAAACGTTGACAATGATGCCCTTGGCCAAAAAGGGCGTATGCGTTTTTTCCTGAATATATTCAGGAAAAAACGCATACGCCCTTTTTGGCCAAACAAGCAACCTGGAAAGGTAAATCAGGGCTACAAAGAAGACTCGCTACCCATCGGTCAAAAGGGCCATGCTGAATAAAGTCTCAAAACCAGAAATGCAGGACAGGCCATGGAGAAATGGGAGCCTTGCTACACTGATGGGCGGGATGTAAATTGCCAACAGCCACTCTGGAGAAGTGTACGGTGTGTCCTGAAACATCTAAAAAACACAGCTTAGAGAGCATAGGGCACTTCCACTCATGGGGGTATAAATTGGGAAAATGAAAAATCAGCAAGACACAAGCACCCCAAAGTTTAGGGCTGCTCTGTTGACAAGGACCTCCACTTCATTCCACCTTCAATATCCCAGGAAAGAGAAAAATGGATAAAGAAGTTGTGGTCCTTATGTACAATGGAATATCACTCAGCCATGAAATCAATGTCATAAGGCTAGTAGCAGCATGATGAGTGGATTTAGGTACGACGATTCTAAGTGAAATAAGTCACACAGAAAAGGACACTTCTCATAAGGTATCACTTATAGAGGGAATGTCAAAAGCGTTACACTTGAACTGAATTACAAAACAGAACAGAGTCACACATGCAGAAAACACACTATGGCTGCTTAACGGGAAAGGTGAGGTGGGGTGATACATAAAACAAGGGTTTCAAATTAGCTCAGATACCGTTCCATAAACCCAATATGTAATAGACAAAACCTACTCCTTGCTCAGAGAACTGGACTCAACACACCCTATTCACCGCACAAGAATATATCTGACTAGTAATAATCTTAAAACCTATGTATTGATATCTCTCTGTTAGTGTGTCAAGTGGGTGTAAAGCGGCATAAACACAGCAGTGAAAAGCAGCTAAACCCCATTATAAAAATAAATTACTTTTACAAACCCATGAAACAAAGACAATGAAAGAGAGAGAAATTCTTACACAATGCGTTCAGGGGCTGTGATGCAACCTGGATTGACCATATCTAGACCCACAGCTGGATGAGACATAAGGGTGGACACTCTTGGGGCTGAGAGGTTTGGTGAGGTTGGGTGAGCAAACGCAGACCCTTTAAAGTAATACTGCGTGGTACCCATCGCATGGGTCCCAAATCTCCAGGTTCAAGGGCATCTTCCTACATCGAAAACATGCATGAGAAAACAAAAAGATGGTACACCATGTGATGGGGAAAGGTTTCTAAAACGCACCTCATTTCTCTTCTCCTTGTGCCCGGGTTCGCCATTCCAGCCGCTTTACTAACAATCTCCCTACTTGGAGCATCAGCACCTTTAACCTCCTGTTCTGTACAGGTTGCAATTTGTCCTGAGGATGAACGGGTACACAGGGAACCAGTGAGAGACTAGCTCTTGGTGTTGGGACAGGCACAGGTCACTCTATTTTCCCATCAGGAAGAAGAATTAACCACAGGCTAATCATCGCCCCCAAAAGCAGAACAGGGCCTGAAGCCATCCTGCGCTTTTGCGGCCAGCTCCCAAAAAAGCGAGTTGTAAAATGGAGCTTCAGGGCACTGCAATTCACAAACCTGCAGAGTTATAAATGATAACTCTCGTCCACAAATATATTGAGGGAAGGCAAAGAAGAGGATTTGTAATCAAGGCCGAATTGCAGGAAACAGATTTCAGGAGGTAGATTCGAATCGCCTTTAAAGCACATGAAAAGCGGCAAAACGTTGACAATGATGCCCTTGGCCAAAAAGGGCGTATGCGTTTTTTCCTGAATATATTCAGGAAAAAACGCATACGCCCTTTTTGGCCAAACAAGCAACCTGGAAAGGTAAATCAGGGCTACAAAGAAGACTCGCTACCCATCGGTCAAAAGGGCCATGCTGAATAAAGTCTCAAAACCAGAAATGCAGGACAGGCCATGGAGAAATGGGAGCCTTGCTACACTGATGGGCGGGATGTAAATTGCCAACAGCCACTCTGGAGAAGTGTACGGTGTGTCCTGAAACATCTAAAAAACACAGCTTAGAGAGCATAGGGCACTTCCACTCATGGGGGTATAAATTGGGAAAATGAAAAATCAGCAAGACACAAGCACCCCAAAGTTTAGGGCTGCTCTGTTGACAAGGACCTCCACTTCATTCCACCTTCAATATCCCAGGAAAGAGAAAAATGGATAAAGAAGTTGTGGTCCTTATGTACAATGGAATATCACTCAGCCATGAAATCAATGTCATAAGGCTAGTAGCAGCATGATGAGTGGATTTAGGTACGACGATTCTAAGTGAAATAAGTCACACAGAAAAGGACACTTCTCATAAGGTATCACTTATAGAGGGAATGTCAAAAGCGTTACACTTGAACTGAATTACAAAACAGAACAGAGTCACACATGCAGAAAACACACTATGGCTGCTTAACGGGAAAGGTGAGGTGGGGTGATACATAAAACAAGGGTTTCAAATTAGCTCAGATACCGTTCCATAAACCCAATATGTAATAGACAAAACCTACTCCTTGCTCAGAGAACTGGACTCAACACACCCTATTCACCGCACAAGAATATATCTGACTAGTAATAATCTTAAAACCTATGTATTGATATCTCTCTGTTAGTGTGTCAAGTGGGTGTAAAGCGGCATAAACACAGCAGTGAAAAGCAGCTAAACCCCATTATAAAAATAAATTACTTTTACAAACCCATGAAACAAAGACAATGAAAGAGAGAGAAATTCTTACACAATGCGTTCAGGGGCTGTGATGCAACCTGGATTGACCATATCTAGACCCACAGCTGGATGAGACATAAGGGTGGACACTCTTGGGGCTGAGAGGTTTGGTGAGGTTGGGTGAGCAAACGCAGACCCTTTAAAGTAATACTGCGTGGTACCCATCGCATGGGTCCCAAATCTCCAGGTTCAAGGGCATCTTCCTACATCGAAAACATGCATGAGAAAACAAAAAGATGGTACACCATGTGATGGGGAAAGGTTTCTAAAACGCACCTCATTTCTCTTCTCCTTGTGCCCGGGTTCGCCATTCCAGCCGCTTTACTAACAATCTCCCTACTTGGAGCATCAGCACCTTTAACCTCCTGTTCTGTACAGGTTGCAATTTGTCCTGAGGATGAACGGGTACACAGGGAACCAGTGAGAGACTAGCTCTTGGTGTTGGGACAGGCACAGGTCACTCTATTTTCCCATCAGGAAGAAGAATTAACCACAGGCTAATCATCGCCCCCAAAAGCAGAACAGGGCCTGAAGCCATCCTGCGCTTTTGCGGCCAGCTCCCAAAAAAGCGAGTTGTAAAATGGAGCTTCAGGGCACTGCAATTCACAAACCTGCAGAGTTATAAATGATAACTCTCGTCCACAAATATATTGAGGGAAGGCAAAGAAGAGGATTTGTAATCAAGGCCGAATTGCAGGAAACAGATTTCAGGAGGTAGATTCGAATCGCCTTTAAAGCACATGAAAAGCGGCAAAACGTTGACAATGATGCCCTTGGCCAAAAAGGGCGTATGCGTTTTTTCCTGAATATATTCAGGAAAAAACGCATACGCCCTTTTTGGCCAACCAAGCAACCTGGAAAGGCAAATCAGGGCTACAAAGAAGACTCGCTACCCATCGGTCAAAAGGGCCATGCTGAATAAAGTCTCAAAACCAGAAATGCAGGACAGGCCATGGAGAAATGGGAGCCTTGCTACACTGATGGGCGGGATGTAAATTGCCAACAGCCACTCTGGAGAAGTGTACGGTGTGTCCTGAAACATCTAAAAAACACAGCTTAGAGAGCATAGGGCACTTCCACTCATGGGGGTATAAATTGGGAAAATGAAAAATCAGCAAGACACAAGCACCCCAAAGTTTAGGGCTGCTCTGTTGACAAGGACCTCCACTTCATTCCACCTTCAATATCCCAGGAAAGAGAAAAATGGATAAAGAAGTTGTGGTCCTTATGTACAATGGAATATCACTCAGCCATGAAATCAATGTCATAAGGCTAGTAGCAGCATGATGAGTGGATTTAGGTACGACGATTCTAAGTGAAATAAGTCACACAGAAAAGGACACTTCTCATAAGGTATCACTTATAGAGGGAATGTCAAAAGCGTTACACTTGAACTGAATTACAAAACAGAACAGAGTCACACATGCAGAAAACACACTATGGCTGCTTAACGGGAAAGGTGAGGTGGGGTGATACATAAAACAAGGGTTTCAAATTAGCTCAGATACCGTTCCATAAACCCAATATGTAATAGACAAGACCTACTCCTTGCTCAGAGAACTGGACTCAACACACCCTATTCACCGCACAAGAATATATCTGACTAGTAATAATCTTAAAACCTATGTATTGATATCTCTCTGTTAGTGTGTCAAGTGGGTGTAAAGCGGCATAAACACAGCAGTGAAAAGCAGCTAAACCCCATTATAAAAATAAATTACTTTTACAAACCCATGAAACAAAGACAATGAAAGAGAGAGAAATTCTTACACAATGCGTTCAGGGGCTGTGATGCAACCTGGATTGACCATATCTAGACCCACAGCTGGATGAGACATAAGGGTGGACACTCTTGGGGCTGAGAGGTTTGGTGAGGTTGGGTGAGCAAACACAGACCCTTTAAAGTACTACTGCGTGGTACCCATCCCATGGGACCCAAATCTCCAGGTTCAAGGGCATCTTCCTACATCGAAAACATGCATGAGAAAACAAAAAGATGGTACACCATGTGATGGGGAAAGGTTTCTAAAACGCACCTCATTTCTCTTCTCCTTGTGCCCGGGTTCGCCATTCCAGCCGCTTTACTAACAATCTCCCTACTTGGAGCATCAGCACCTTTAACCTCCTGTTCTGTACAGGTTGCAATTTGTCCTGAGGATGAACGGGTAGACGGGGAACCAGTGAGAGACTAGCTCTTGGTGTTGGGACAGGCACAGGTCACTCTATTTTCCCATCAGGAAGAAGAATTAACCACAGGCTAATCATCGCCCCCGAAAGCAGAACAGGGCCTGAAGCCATCCTGCGCTTTTGCGGCCAGCTCCCAAAAAAGCGAGTTGTAAAATGGAGCTTCAGGGCACTGCAATTCACAAACCTGCAGAGTTATAAATGATAACTCTCGTCCACAAATATATTGAGGGAAGGCAAAGAAGAGGATTTGTAATCAAGGCCGAATTGCAGGAAACAGATTTCAGGAGGTAGATTCGAATCGCCTTTAAAGCACATGAAAAGCGGCAAAACGTTGACAATGATGCCCTTGGCCAAAAAGGGCGTATGCGTTTTTTCCTGAATATATTCAGGAAAAAACGCATACGCCCTTTTTGGCCAACCAAGCAACCTGGAAAGGCAAATCAGGGCTACAAAGAAGACTCGCTACCCATCGGTCAAAAGGGCCATGCTGAATAAAGTCTCAAAACCAGAAATGCAGGACAGGCCATGGAGAAATGGGAGCCTTGCTACACTGATGGGCGGGATGTAAATTGCCAACAGCCACTCTGGAGAAGTGTACGGTGTGTCCTGAAACATCTAAAAAACACAGCTTAGAGAGCATAGGGCACTTCCACTCATGGGGGTATAAATTGGGAAAATGAAAAATCAGCAAGACACAAGCACCCCAAAGTTTAGGGCTGCTCTGTTGACAAGGACCTCCACTTCATTCCACCTTCAATATCCCAGGAAAGAGAAAAATGGATAAAGAAGTTGTGGTCCTTATGTACAATGGAATATCACTCAGCCATGAAATCAATGTCATAAGGCTAGTAGCAGCATGATGAGTGGATTTAGGTACGACGATTCTAAGTGAAATAAGTCACACAGAAAAGGACACTTCTCATAAGGTATCACTTATAGAGGGAATGTCAAAAGCGTTACACTTGAACTGAATTACAAAACAGAACAGAGTCACACATGCAGAAAACACACTATGGCTGCTTAACGGGAAAGGTGAGGTGGGGTGATACATAAAACAAGGGTTTCAAATTAGCTCAGATACCGTTCCATAAACCCAATATGTAATAGACAAGACCTACTCCTTGCTCAGAGAACTGGACTCAACACACCCTATTCACCGCACAAGAATATATCTGACTAGTAATAATCTTAAAACCTATGTATTGATATCTCTCTGTTAGTGTGTCAAGTGGGTGTAAAGCGGCATAAACACAGCAGTGAAAAGCAGCTAAACCCCATTATAAAAATAAATTACTTTTACAAACCCATGAAACAAAGACAGTGAAAGAGAGAGAAATTCTTACACAATGCGTTCAGGGGCTGTGATGCAACCTGGATTGACCATATCTAGACCCACAGCTGGATGAGACATAAGGGTGGACACTCTTGGGGCTGAGAGGTTTGGTGAGGTTGGGTGAGCAAACGCAGACCCTTTAAAGTACTACTGCGTGGTACCCATCCCATGGGACCCAAATCTCCAGGTTCAAGGGCATCTTCCTACATCGAAAACATGCATGAGAAAACAAAAAGATGGTACACCATGTGATGGGGAAAGGTTTCTAAAACGCACCTCATTTCTCTTCTCCTTGTGCCCGGGTTCGCCATTCCAGCCGCTTTACTAACAATCTCCCTACTTGGAGCATCAGCACCTTTAACCTCCTGTTCTGTACAGGTTGCAATTTGTCCTGAGGATGAACGGGTAGACGGGGAACCAGTGAGAGACTAGCTCTTGGTGTTGGGACAGGCACAGGTCACTCTATTTTCCCATCAGGAAGAAGAATTAACCACAGGCTAATCATCGCCCCCGAAAGCAGAACAGGGCCTGAAGCCATCCTGCGCTTTTGCGGCCAGCTCCCAAAAAAGCGAGTTGTAAAATGGAGCTTCAGGGCACTGCAATTCACAAACCTGCAGAGTTATAAATGATAACTCTCGTCCACAAATGTATTGAGGGAAGGCAAAGAAGAGGATTTGAAATCAAGGCAGAATTGCAGGAAACAGATTTCAGGAGGTAGATTCGAATCGCCTTTAAAGCACATGAAAAGCGGCAAAACGTTGACAATGATGCCCTTGGCCAAAAAGGGCGTATGCGTTTTTTCCTGAATATATTCAGGAAAAAACGCATACGCCCTTTTTGGCCAAACAAGCAACCTGGAAAGGTAAATCAGGGCTACAAAGAAGACTCGCTACCCATCGGTCAAAAGGGCCATGCTGAATAAAGTCTCAAAACCAGAAATGCAGGACAGGCCATGGAGAAATGGGAGCCTTGCTACACTGATGGGCAGGATGTAAATTGCCAACAGCCACTCTGGAGAAGTGTACGGTGTGTCCTGAAACATCTAAAAAACACAGCTTAGAGAGCATAGGGCACTTCCACTCATGGGGGTATAAATTGGGAAAATGAAAAATCAGCAAGACACAAGCACCCCAAAGTTTAGGGCTGCTCTGTTGACAAGGACCTCCACTTCATTCCACCTTCAATATCCCAGGAAAGAGAAAAATGGATAAAGAAGTTGTGGTCCTTATGTACAATGGAATATCACTCAGCCATGAAATCAATGTCATAAGGCTAGTAGCAGCATGATGAGTGGATTTAGGTACGACGATTCTAAGTGAAATAAGTCACACAGAAAAGGACACTTCTCATAAGGTATCACTTATAGAGGGAATGTCAAAAGCGTTACACTTGAACTGAATTACAAAACAGAACAGAGTCACACATGCAGAAAACACACTATGGCTGCTTAACGGGAAAGGTGAGGTGGGGTGATACATAAAACAAGGGTTTCAAATTAGCTCAGATACCGTTCCATAAACCCAATATGTAATAGACAAGACCTACTCCTTGCTCAGAGAACTGGACTCAACACACCCTATTCACCGCACAAGAATATATCTGACTAGTAATAATCTTAAAACCTATGTATTGATATCTCTCTGTTAGTGTGTCAAGTGGGTGTAAAGCGGCATAAACACAGCAGTGAAAAGCAGCTAAACCCCATTATAAAAATAAATTACTTTTACAAACCCATGAAACAAAGACAATGAAAGAGAGAGAAATTCTTACACAATGCGTTCAGGGGCTGTGATGCAACCTGGATTGACCATATCTAGACCCACAGCTGGATGAGACATAAGGGTGGACACTCTTGGGGCTGAGAGGTTTGGTGAGGTTGGGTGAGCAAACGCAGACCCTTTAAAGTAATACTGCGTGGTACCCATCGCATGGGTCCGAAATCTCCAGGTTCAAGGGCATCTTCCTACATCGAAAACATGCATGAGAAAACAAAAAGATGGTACACCATGTGATGGGGAAAGGTTTCTAAAACGCACCTCATTTCTCTTCTCCTTGTGCCCGGGTTCGCCATTCCAGCCGCTTTACTAACAATCTCCCTACTTGGAGCATCAGCACCTTTAACCTCCTGTTCTGTACAGGTTGCAATTTGTCCTGAGGATGAACGGGTACACAGGGAACCAGTGAGAGACTAGCTCTTGGTGTTGGGACAGGCACAGGTCACTCTATTTTCCCATCAGGAAGAAGAATTAACCACAGGCTAATCATCGCCCCCGAAAGCAGAACAGGGCCTGAAGCCATCCTGCGCTTTTGCGGCCAGCTCCCAAAAAAGCGAGTTGTAAAATGGAGCTTCAGGGCACTGCAATTCACAAACCTGCAGAGTTATAAATGATAACTCTCGTCCACAAATATATTGAGGGAAGGCAAAGAAGAGGATTTGAAATCAAGGCAGAATTGCAGGAAACAGATTTCAGGAGGTAGATTCGAATCGCCTTTAAAGCACATGAAAAGCGGCAAAACGTTGACAATGATGCCCTTGGCCAAAAAGGGCGTATGCGTTTTTTCCTGAATATATTCAGGAAAAAACGCATACGCCCTTTTTGGCCAAACAAGCAACCTGGAAAGGTAAATCAGGGCTACAAAGAAGACTCGCTACCCATCGGTCAAAAGGGCCATGCTGAATAAAGTCTCAAAACCAGAAATGCAGGACAGGCCATGGAGAAATGGGAGCCTTGCTACACTGATGGGCAGGATGTAAATTGCCAACAGCCACTCTGGAGAAGTGTACGGTGTGTCCTGAAACATCTAAAAAACACAGCTTAGAGAGCATAGGGCACTTCCACTCATGGGGGTATAAATTGGGAAAATGAAAAATCAGCAAGACACAAGCACCCCAAAGTTTAGGGCTGCTCTGTTGACAAGGACCTCCACTTCATTCCACCTTCAATATCCCAGGAAAGAGAAAAATGGATAAAGAAGTTGTGGTCCTTATGTACAATGGAATATCACTCAGCCATGAAATCAATGTCATAAGGCTAGTAGCAGCATGATGAGTGGATTTAGGTACGACGATTCTAAGTGAAATAAGTCACACAGAAAAGGACACTTCTCATAAGGTATCACTTATAGAGGGAATGTCAAAAGCGTCACACTTGAACTCAATTACAAAACAGAACAGAGTCACACATGCAGAAAACACACTATGGCTGCTTAACGGGAAAGGTGAGGTGGGGTGATACATAAAACAAGGGTTTCAAATTAGCTCAGATACCGTTCCATAAACCCAATATGTAATAGACAAGACCTACTCCTTGCTCAGAGAACTGGACTCAACACACCCTATTCACTGCACAAGAATATATCTGACTAGTAATAATCTTAAAACCTATGTATTGATATCTCTCTGTTAGTGTGTCAAGTGGGTGTAAAGCGGCATAAACACAGCAGTGAAAAGCAGCTAAACCCCATTATAAAAATAAATTACTTTGAAAAACCCATGAAACAAAGACAGTGAAAGAGAGAGAAATTCTTACACAATGCGTTCAGGGGCTGTGATGCAACCTGGATTGACCATATCTAGACCCACAGCTGGATGAGACATAAGGGTGGACACTCTTGGGGCTGAGAGGTTTGGTGAGGTTGGGTGAGCAAACGCAGACCCTTTAAAGTAATACTGCGTGGTACCCATCGCATGCGTCCCAAATCTCCAGGTTCAAGGGCATCTTCCTACATCGAAAACATGCATGAGAAAACAAAAAGATGGTACACCATGTGATGGGGAAAGGTTTCTAAAACGCACCTCATTTCTCTTCTCCTTGTGCCCGGGTTCGCCATTCCAGCCGCTTTACTAACAATCTCCCTACTTGGAGCATCAGCACCTTTAACCTCCTGTTCTGTACAGGTTGCAATTTGTCCTGAGGATGAACGGGTACACGGGGAACCAGTGAGAGACTAGCTCTTGGTGTTGGGACAGGCACAGGTCACTCTATTTTCCCATCAGGAAGAAGAATTAACCACAGGCTAATCATCGCCCCCGAAAGCAGAACAGGGCCTGAAGCCATCCTGCGCTTTTGCGGCCAGCTCCCAAAAAAGCGAGTTGTAAAATGGAGCTTCAGGGCACTGCAATTCACAAACCTGCAGAGTTATAAATGATAACTCTCGTCCACAAATGTATTGAGGGAAGGCAAAGAAGAGGATTTGAAATCAAGGCAGAATTGCAGGAAACAGATTTCAGGAGGTAGATTCGAATCGCCTTTAAAGCACATGAAAAGCGGCAAAACGTTGACAATGATGCCCTTGGCCAAAAAGGGCGTATGCGTTTTTTCCTGAATATATTCAGGAAAAAACGCATACGCCCTTTTTGGCCAAACAAGCAACCTGGAAAGGTAAATCAGGGCTACAAAGAAGACTCGCTACCCATCGGTCAAAAGGGCCATGCTGAATAAAGTCTCAAAACCAGAAATGCAGGACAGGCCATGGAGAAATGGGAGCCTTGCTACACTGATGGGCAGGATGTAAATTGCCAACAGCCACTCTGGAGAAGTGTACGGTGTGTCCTGAAACATCTAAAAAACACAGCTTAGAGAGCATAGGGCACTTCCACTCATGGGGGTATAAATTGGGAAAATGAAAAATCAGCAAGACACAAGCACCCCAAAGTTTAGGGCTGCTCTGTTGACAAGGACCTCCACTTCATTCCACCTTCAATATCCCAGGAAAGAGAAAAATGGATAAAGAAGTTGTGGTCCTTATGTACAATGGAATATCACTCAGCCATGAAATCAATGTCATAAGGCTAGTAGCAGCATGATGAGTGGATTTAGGTACGACGATTCTAAGTGAAATAAGTCACACAGAAAAGGACACTTCTCATAAGGTATCACTTATAGAGGGAATGTCAAAAGCGTTACACTTGAACTGAATTACAAAACAGAACAGAGTCACACATGCAGAAAACACACTATGGCTGCTTAACGGGAAAGGTGAGGTGGGGTGATACATAAAACAAGGGTTTCAAATTAGCTCAGATACCGTTCCATAAACCCAATATGTAATAGACAAGACCTACTCCTTGCTCAGAGAACTGGACTCAACACACCCTATTCACCGCACAAGAATATATCTGACTAGTAATAATCTTAAAACCTATGTATTGATATCTCTCTGTTAGTGTGTCAAGTGGGTGTAAAGCGGCATAAACACCGCAGTGAAAAGCAGCTAAACCCCATTATAAAAATAAATTACTTTTACAAACCCATGAAACAAAGACAATGAAAGAGAGAGAAATTCTTACACAATGCGTTCAGGGGCTGTGATGCAACCTGGATTGACCATATCTAGACCCACAGCTGGATGAGACATAAGGGTGGACACTCTTGGGGCTGAGAGGTTTGGTGAGGTTGGGTGAGCAAACGCAGACCCTTTAAAGTAATACTGCGTGGTACCCATCGCATGCGTCCCAAATCTCCAGGTTCAAGGGCATCTTCCTACATCGAAAACATGCATGAGAAAACAAAAAGATGGTACACCATGTGATGGGGAAAGGTTTCTAAAACGCACCTCATTTCTCTTCTCCTTGTGCC
The DNA here is from genome assembly GCF_028023285.1 of Balaenoptera ricei. NCBI lineage: Eukaryota > Metazoa > Chordata > Mammalia > Artiodactyla > Balaenopteridae > Balaenoptera > Balaenoptera ricei. The sequence goes on along the minus strand of NW_026777413.1, from coordinate 2,186,780 downwards.
CGGGTTCGCCATTCCAGCCGCTTTACTAACAATCTCCCTACTTGGAGCATCAGCACCTTTAACCTCCTGTTCTGTACAGGTTGCAATTTGTCCTGAGGATGAACGGGTACACGGGGAACCAGTGAGAGACTAGCTCTTGGTGTTGGGACAGGCACAGGTCACTCTATTTTCCCATCAGGAAGAAGAATTAACCACAGGCTAATCATCGCCCCCGAAAGCAGAACAGGGCCTGAAGCCATCCTGCGCTTTTGCGGCCAGCTCCCAAAAAAGCGAGTTGTAAAATGGAGCTTCAGGGCACTGCAATTCACAAACCTGCAGAGTTATAAATGATAACTCTCGTCCACAAATGTATTGAGGGAAGGCAAAGAAGAGGATTTGAAATCAAGGCAGAATTGCAGGAAACAGATTTCAGGAGGTAGATTCGAATCGCCTTTAAAGCACATGAAAAGCGGCAAAACGTTGACAATGATGCCCTTGGCCAAAAAGGGCGTATGCGTTTTTTCCTGAATATATTCAGGAAAAAACGCATACGCCCTTTTTGGCCAAACAAGCAACCTGGAAAGGTAAATCAGGGCTACAAAGAAGACTCGCTACCCATCGGTCAAAAGGGCCATGCTGAATAAAGTCTCAAAACCAGAAATGCAGGACAGGCCATGGAGAAATGGGAGCCTTGCTACACTGATGGGCAGGATGTAAATTGCCAACAGCCACTCTGGAGAAGTGTACGGTGTGTCCTGAAACATCTAAAAAACACAGCTTAGAGAGCATAGGGCACTTCCACTCATGGGGGTATAAATTGGGAAAATGAAAAATCAGCAAGACACAAGCACCCTAAAGTTTAGGGCTGCTCTGTTGACAAGGACCTCCACTTCATTCCACCTTCAATATCCCAGGAAAGAGAAAAATGGATAAAGAAGTTGTGGTCCTTATGTACAATGGAATATCACTCAGCCATGAAATCAATGTCATAAGGCTAGTAGCAGCATGATGAGTGGATTTAGGTACGACGATTCTAAGTGAAATAAGTCACACAGAAAAGGACACTTCTCATAAGGTATCACTTATAGAGGGAATGTCAAAAGCGTTACACTTGAACTGAATTACAAAACAGAACAGAGTCACACATGCAGAAAACACACTATGGCTGCTTAACGGGAAAGGTGAGGTGGGGTGATACATAAAACAAGGGTTTCAAATTAGCTCAGATACCGTTCCATAAACCCAATATGTAATAGACAAGACCTACTCCTTGCTCAGAGAACTGGACTCAACACACCCTATTCACCGCACAAGAATATATCTGACTAGTAATAATCTTAAAACCTATGTATTGATATCTCTCTGTTAGTGTGTCAAGTGGGTGTAAAGCGGCATAAACACCGCAGTGAAAAGCAGCTAAACCCCATTATAAAAATAAATTACTTTTACAAACCCATGAAACAAAGACAATGAAAGAGAGAGAAATTCTTACACAATGCGTTCAGGGGCTGTGATGCAACCTGGATTGACCATATCTAGACCCACAGCTGGATGAGACATAAGGGTGGACACTCTTGGGGCTGAGAGGTTTGGTGAGGTTGGGTGAGCAAACGCAGACCCTTTAAAGTAATACTGCGTGGTAACCATCGCATGCGTCCCAAATCTCCAGGTTCAAGGGCATCTTCCTACATCGAAAACATGCATGAGAAAACAAAAAGATGGTACACCATGTGATGGGGAAAGGTTTCTAAAACGCACCTCATTTCTCTTCTCCTTGTGCCCGGGTTCGCCATTCCAGCCGCTTTACTAACAATCTCCCTACTTGGAGCATCAGCACCTTTAACCTCCTGTTCTGTACAGGTTGCAATTTGTCCTGAGGATGAACGGGTACACGGGGAACCAGTGAGAGACTAGCTCTTGGTGTTGGGACAGGCACAGGTCACTCTATTTTCCCATCAGGAAGAAGAATTAACCACAGGCTAATCATCGCCCCCGAAAGCAGAACAGGGCCTGAAGCCATCCTGCGCTTTTGCGGCCAGCTCCCAAAAAAGCGAGTTGTAAAATGGAGCTTCAGGGCACTGCAATTCACAAACCTGCAGAGTTATAAATGATAACTCTCGTCCACAAATATATTGAGGGAAGGCAAAGAAGAGGATTTGAAATCAAGGCAGAATTGCAGGAAACAGATTTCAGGAGGTAGATTCGAATCGCCTTTAAAGCACATGAAAAGCGGCAAAACGTTGACAATGATGCCCTTGGCCAAAAAGGGCGTATGCTTTTTTTCCTGAATATATTCAGGAAAAAACGCATACGCCCTTTTTGGCCAAACAAGCAACCTGGAAAGGTAAATCAGGGCTACAAAGAAGACTCGCTACCCATCGGTCAAAAGGGCCATGCTGAATAAAGTCTCAAAACCAGAAATGCAGGACAGGCCATGGAGAAATGGGAGCCTTGCTACACTGATGGGCGGGATGTAAATTGCCAACAGCCACTCTGGAGAAGTGTACGGTGTGTCCTGAAACATCTAAAAAACACAGCTTAGAGAGCATAGGGCACTTCCACTCATGGGGGTATAAATTGGGAAAATGAAAAATCAGCAAGACACAAGCACCCCAAAGTTTAGGGCTGCTCTGTTGACAAGGACCTCCACTTCATTCCACCTTCAATATCCCAGGAAAGAGAAAAATGGATAAAGAAGTTGTGGTCCTTATGTACAATGGAATATCACTCAGCCATGAAATCAATGTCATAAGGCTAGTAGCAGCATGATGAGTGGATTTAGGTACGACGATTCTAAGTGAAATAAGTCACACAGAAAAGGACACTTCTCATAAGGTATCACTTATAGAGGGAATGTCAAAAGCGTCACACTTGAACTGAATTACAAAACAGAACAGAGTCACACATGCAGAAAACACACTATGGCTGCTTAACGGGAAAGGTGAGGTGGGGTGATACATAAAACAAGGGTTTCAAATTAGCTCAGATACCGTTCCATAAACCCAATATGTAATAGACAAGACCTACTCCTTCCTCAGAGAACTGGACTCAGCACACCCTATTCACTGCACAAGAATATATCTGACTAGTAATAATCTTAAAACCTATGTATTGATAACTCTCTGTTAGTGTGTCAAGTGGGTGTAAAGCGGCATAAACACAGCAGTGAAAAGCAGCTAAACCCCATTATAAAAATAAATTACTTTGAAAAACCCATGAAACAAAGACAGTGAAAGAGAGAGAAATTCTTACACAATGCGTTCAGGGGCTGTGATGCAACCTGGATTGACCATATCTAGACCCACAGCTGGATGAGACATAAGGGTGGACACTCTTGGGGCTGAGAGGTTTGGTGAGGTTGGGTGAGCAAACGCAGACCCTTTAAAGTACTACTGCGTGGTACCCATCCCATGGGACCCAAATCTCCAGGTTCAAGGGCATCTTCCTACATCGAAAACATGCATGAGAAAACAAAAAGGTGGTACACCATGTGATGGGGAAAGGTTTCTAAAACGCACCTCATTTCTCTTCTCCTTGTGCCCGGGTTCGCCATTCCAGCCGCTTTACTAACAATCTCCCTACTTGGAGCATCAGCACCTTTAACCTCCTGTTCTGTACAGGTTGCAATTTGTCCTGAGGATGAACGGGTACACGGGGAACCAGTGAGAGACTAGCTCTTGGTGTTGGGACAGGCACAGGTCACTCTATTTTCCCATCAGGAAGAAGAATTAACCACAGGCTAATCATCGCCCCCGAAAGCAGAACAGGGCCTGAAGCCATCCTGCGCTTTTGCGGCCAGCTCCCAAAAAAGCGAGTTGTAAAATGGAGCTTCAGGGCACTGCAATTCACAAACCTGCAGAGTTATAAATGATAACTCTCGTCCACAAATATATTGAGGGAAGGCAAAGAAGAGGATTTGAAATCAAGGCAGAATTGCAGGAAACAGATTTCAGGAGGTAGATTCGAATCGCCTTTAAAGCACATGAAAAGCGGCAAAACGTTGACAATGATGCCCTTGGCCAAAAAGGGCGTATGCTTTTTTTCCTGAATATATTCAGGAAAAAACGCATACGCCCTTTTTGGCCAAACAAGCAACCTGGAAAGGTAAATCAGGGCTACAAAGAAGACTCGCTACCCATCGGTCAAAAGGGCCATGCTGAATAAAGTCTCAAAACCAGAAATGCAGGACAGGCCATGGAGAAATGGGAGCCTTGCTACACTGATGGGCGGGATGTAAATTGCCAACAGCCACTCTGGAGAAGTGTACGGTGTGTCCTGAAACATCTAAAAAACACAGCTTAGAGAGCATAGGGCACTTCCACTCATGGGGGTATAAATTGGGAAAATGAAAAATCAGCAAGACACAAGCACCCCAAAGTTTAGGGCTGCTCTGTTGACAAGGACCTCCACTTCATTCCACCTTCAATATCCCAGGAAAGAGAAAAATGGATAAAGAAGTTGTGGTCCTTATGTACAATGGAATATCACTCAGCCATGAAATCAATGTCATAAGGCTAGTAGCAGCATGATGAGTGGATTTAGGTACGACGATTCTAAGTGAAATAAGTCACACAGAAAAGGACACTTCTCATAAGGTATCACTTATAGAGGGAATGTCAAAAGCGTCACACTTGAACTGAATTACAAAACAGAACAGAGTCACACATGCAGAAAACACACTATGGCTGCTTAACGGGAAAGGTGAGGTGGGGTGATACATAAAACAAGGGTTTCAAATTAGCTCAGATACCGTTCCATAAACCCAATATGTAATAGACAAGACCTACTCCTTCCTCAGAGAACTGGACTCAGCACACCCTATTCACTGCACAAGAATATATCTGACTAGTAATAATCTTAAAACCTATGTATTGATAACTCTCTGTTAGTGTGTCAAGTGGGTGTAAAGCGGCATAAACACAGCAGTGAAAAGCAGCTAAACCCCATTATAAAAATAAATTACTTTGAAAAACCCATGAAACAAAGACAGTGAAAGAGAGAGAAATTCTTACACAATGCGTTCAGGGGCTGTGATGCAACCTGGATTGACCATATCTAGACCCACAGCTGGATGAGACATAAGGGTGGACACTCTTGGGGCTGAGAGGTTTGGTGAGGTTGGGTGAGCAAACGCAGACCCTTTAAAGTACTACTGCGTGGTACCCATCCCATGGGACCCAAATCTCCAGGTTCAAGGGCATCTTCCTACATCGAAAACATGCATGAGAAAACAAAAAGATGGTACACCATGTGATGGGGAAAGGTTTCTAAAACGCACCTCATTTCTCTTCTCCTTGTGCCCGGGTTCGCCATTCCAGCCGCTTTACTAACAATCTCCCTACTTGGAGCATCAGCACCTTTAACCTCCTGTTCTGTACAGGTTGCAATTTGTCCTGAGGATGAACGGGTACACGGGGAACCAGTGAGAGACTAGCTCTTGGTGTTGGGACAGGCACAGGTCACTCTATTTTCCCATCAGGAAGAAGAATTAACCACAGGCTAATCATCGCCCCCGAAAGCAGAACAGGGCCTGAAGCCATCCTGCGCTTTTGCGGCCAGCTCCCAAAAAAGCGAGTTGTAAAATGGAGCTTCAGGGCACTGCAATTCACAAACCTGCAGAGTTATAAATGATAACTCTCGTCCACAAATATATTGAGGGAAGGCAAAGAAGAGGATTTGAAATCAAGGCCGAATTGCAGGAAACAGATTTCAGGAGGTAGATTCGAATCGCCTTTAAAGCAAATGAAAAGCGGCAAAACGTTGACAATGATGCCCTTGGCCAAAAAGGGCGTATGCGTTTTTTCCTGAATATATTCAGGAAAAAACGCATACGCCCTTTTTGGCCAAACAAGCAACCTGGAAAGGTAAATCAGGGCTACAAAGAAGACTCGCTACCCATCGGTCAAAAGGGCCATGCTGAATAAAGTCTCAAAACCAGAAATGCAGGACAGGCCATGGAGAAATGGGAGCCTTGCTACACTGATGGGCGGGATGTAAATTGCCAACAGCCACTCTGGAGAAGTGTACGGTGTGTCCTGAAACATCTAAAAAACACAGCTTAGAGAGCATAGGGCACTTCCACTCATGGGGGTATAAATTGGGAAAATGAAAAATCAGCAAGACACAAGCACCCCAAAGTTTAGGGCTGCTCTGTTGACAAGGACCTCCACTTCATTCCACCTTCAATATCCCAGGAAAGAGAAAAATGGATAAAGAAGTTGTGGTCCTTATGTACAATGGAATATCACTCAGCCATGAAATCAATGTCATAAGGCTAGTAGCAGCATGATGAGTGGATTTAGGTACGACGATTCTAAGTGAAATAAGTCACACAGAAAAGGACACTTCTCATAAGGTATCACTTATAGAGGGAATGTCAAAAGCGTCACACTTGAACTCAATTACAAAACAGAACAGAGTCACACATGCAGAAAACACACTATGGCTGCTTAACGGGAAAGGTGAGGTGGGGTGATACATAAAACAAGGGTTTCAAATTAGCTCAGATACCGTTCCATAAACCCAATATGTAATAGACAAGACCTACTCCTTGCTCAGAGAACTGGACTCAACACACCCTATTCACCGCACAAGAATATATCTGACTAGTAATAATCTTAAAACCTATGTATTGATATCTCTCTGTTAGTGTGTCAAGTGGGTGTAAAGCGGCATAAACACCGCAGTGAAAAGCAGCTAAACCCCATTATAAAAATAAATTACTTTGAAAAACCCATGAAACAAAGACAGTGAAAGAGAGAGAAATTCTTACACAATGCGTTCAGGGGCTGTGATGCAACCTGGATTGACCATATCTAGACCCACAGCTGGATGAGACATAAGGGTGGACACTCTTGGGGCTGAGAGGTTTGGTGAGGTTGGGTGAGCAAACGCAGACCCTTTAAAGTACTACTGCGTGGTACCCATCCCATGGGACCCAAATCTCCAGGTTCAAGGGCATCTTCCTACATCGAAAACATGCATGAGAAAACAAAAAGATGGTACACCATGTGATGGGGAAAGGTTTCTAAAACGCACCTCATTTCTCTTCTCCTTGTGCCCGGGTTCGCCATTCCAGCCGCTTTACTAACAATCTCCCTACTTGGAGCATCAGCACCTTTAACCTCCTGTTCTGTACAGGTTGCAATTTGTCCTGAGGATGAACGGGTAGACGGGGAACCAGTGAGAGACTAGCTCTTGGTGTTGGGACAGGCACAGGTCACTCTATTTTCCCATCAGGAAGAAGAATTAACCACAGGCTCATCCTCCCCCCCGGAACCAGAACAGGGCCTGAAGCCATCCTGCGCTTTTGCGGGCAGCTCCCAAAAAAGCGAGTTGTAAAATGGAGCTTCAGGGCACTGCAATTCACAAACCTGCAGAGTTATAAATGATAACTCTCGTCCACAAATATATTGAGGGAAGGCAAAGAAGAGGATTTGAAATCAAGGCAGAATTGCAGGAAACAGATTTCAGGAGGTAGATTCGAATCGCCTTTAAAGCACATTAAAAGCGGCAAAACGTTGACAATGATGCCCTTGGCCAAAAAGGGCGTATGCGTTTTTTCCTGAATATATTCAGGAAAAAACGCATACGCCCTTTTTGGCCAAACAAGCAACCTGGAAAGGTAAATCAGGGCTACAAAGAAGACTCGCTACCCATCGGTCAAAAGGGCCATGCTGAATAAAGTCTCAAAACCAGAAATGCAGGACAGGCCATGGAGAAATGGGAGCCTTGCTACACTGATGGGCAGGATGTAAATTGCCAACAGCCACTCTGGAGAAGTGTACGGTGTGTCCTGAAACATCTAAAAAACACAGCTTAGAGAGCATAGGGCACTTCCACTCATGGGGGTATAAATTGGGAAAATGAAAAATCAGCAAGACACAAGCACCCCAAAGTTTAGGGCTGCTCTGTTGACAAGGACCTCCACTTCATTCCACCTTCAATATCCCAGGAAAGAGAAAAATGGATAAAGAAGTTGTGGTCCTTATGTACAATGGAATATCACTCAGCCATGAAATCAATGTCATAAGGCTAGTAGCAGCATGATGAGTGGATTTAGGTACGACGATTCTAAGTGAAATAAGTCACACAGAAAAGGACACTTCTCATAAGGTATCACTTATAGAGGGAATGTCAAAAGCGTCACACTTGAACTGAATTACAAAACAGAACAGAGTCACACATGCAGAAAACACACTATGGCTGCTTAACGGGAAAGGTGAGGTGGGGTGATACATAAAACAAGGGTTTCAAATTAGCTCAGATACCGTTCCATAAACCCAATATGTAATAGACAAGACCTACTCCTTCCTCAGAGAACTGGACTCAACACACCCTATTCACTGCACAAGAATATATCTGACTAGTAATAATCTTAAAACCTATGTATTGATATCTCTCTGTTAGTGTGTCAAGTGGGTGTAAAGCGGCATAAATACAGCAGTGAAAAGCAGCTAAACCCCATTATAAAAATAAATTACTTTGAAAAACCCATGAAACAAAGACAGTGAAAGAGAGAGAAATTCTTACACAATGCGTTCAGGGGCTGTGATGCAACCTGGATTGACCATATCTAGACCCACAGCTGGATGAGACATAAGGGTGGACACTCTTGGGGCTGAGAGGTTTGGTGAGGTTGGGTGAGCAAACGCAGACCCTTTAAAGTAATACTGCGTGGTACCCATCGCATGCGTCCCAAATCTCCAGGTTCAAGGGCATCTTCCTACATCGAAAACATGCATGAGAAAACAAAAAGATGGTACACCATGTGATGGGGAAAGGTTTCTAAAACGCACCTCATTTCTCTTCTCCTTGTGCCCGGGTTCGCCATTCCAGCCGCTTTACTAACAATCTCCCTACTTGGAGCATCAGCACCTTTAACCTCCTGTTCTGTACAGGTTGCAATTTGTCCTGAGGATGAACGGGTACACGGGGAACCAGTGAGAGACTAGCTCTTGGTGTTGGGACAGGCACAGGTCACTCTATTTTCCCATCAGGAAGAAGAATTAACCACAGGCTAATCATCGCCCCCGAAAGCAGAACAGGGCCTGAAGCCATCCTGCGCTTTTGCGGCCAGCTCCCAAAAAAGCGAGTTGTAAAATGGAGCTTCAGGGCACTGCAATTCACAAACCTGCAGAGTTATAAATGATAACTCTCGTCCACAAATGTATTGAGGGAAGGCAAAGAAGAGGATTTGAAATCAAGGCAGAATTGCAGGAAACAGATTTCAGGAGGTAGATTCGAATCGCCTTTAAAGCACATGAAAAGCGGCAAAACGTTGACAATGATGCCCTTGGCCAAAAAGGGCGTATGCGTTTTTTCCTGAATATATTCAGGAAAAAACGCATACGCCCTTTTTGGCCAAACAAGCAACCTGGAAAGGTAAATCAGGGCTACAAAGAAGACTCGCTACCATTCGGTCAAAAGGGCCATGCTGAATAAAGTCTCAAAACCAGAAATGCAGGACAGGCCATGGAGAAATGGGAGCCTTGCTACACTGATGGGCGGGATGTAAATTGCCAACAGCCATTCTGGAGAAGTGTACGGTGTGTTCTGAAACATCTAAAAAACACAGCTTAGAGAGCATAGGGCACTTCCACTCATGGGGGTATAAATTGGGAAAATGAAAAATCAGCAAGACACAAGCACCCCAAAGTTTAGGGCTGCTCTGTTGACAAGGACCTCCACTTCATTCCACCTTCAATATCCCAGGAAAGAGAAAAATGGATAAAGAAGTTGTGGTCCTTATGTACAATGGAATATCACTCAGCCATGAAATCAATGTCATAAGGCTAGTAGCAGCATGATGAGTGGATTTAGGTACGACGATTCTAAGTGAAATAAGTCACACAGAAAAGGACACTTCTCATAAGGTATCACTTATAGAGGGAATGTCAAAAGCGTTACACTTGAACTGAATTACAAAACAGAACAGAGTCACACATGCAGAAAACACACTATGGCTGCTTAACGGGAAAGGTGAGGTGGGGTGATACATAAAACAAGGGTTTCAAATTAGCTCAGATACCGTTCCATAAACCCAATATGTAATAGACAAGACCTACTCCTTGCTCAGAGAACTGGACTCAACACACCCTATTCACCGCACAAGAATATATCTGACTAGTAATAATCTTAAAACCTATGTATTGATATCTCTCTGTTAGTGTGTCAAGTGGGTGTAAAGCGGCATAAACACAGCAGTGAAAAGCAGCTAAACCCCATTATAAAAATAAATTACTTTTACAAACCCATGAAACAAAGACAATGAAAGAGAGAGAAATTCTTACACAATGCGTTCAGGGGCTGTGATGCAACCTGGATTGACCATATCTAGACCCACAGCTGGATGAGACATAAGGGTGGACACTCTTGGGGCTGAGAGGTTTGGTGAGGTTGGGTGAGCAAACGCAGACCCTTTAAAGTAATACTGCGTGGTACCCATCGCATGGGTCCCAAATCTCCAGGTTCAGGGGCATCTTCCTACATCGAAAACATGCATGAGAAAACAAAAAGATGGTACACCATGTGATGGGGAAAGGTTTCTAAAACGCACCTCATTTCTCTTCTCCTTGTGCCCGGGTTCGCCATTCCAGCCGCTTTACTAACAATCTCCCTACTTGGAGCATCAGCACCTTTAACCTCCTGTTCTGTACAGGTTGCAATTTGTCCTGAGGATGAACGGGTACACGGGGAACCAGTGAGAGACTAGCTCTTGGTGTTGGGACAGGCACAGGTCACTCTATTTTCCCATCAGGAAGAAGAATTAACCACAGGCTAATCATCGCCCCCGAAAGCAGAACAGGGCCTGAAGCCATCCTGCGCTTTTGCGGCCAGCTCCCAAAAAAGCGAGTTGTAAAATGGAGCTTCAGGGCACTGCAATTCACAAACCTGCAGAGTTATAAATGATAACTCTCGTCCACAAATATATTGAGGGAAGGCAAAGAAGAGGATTTGAAATCAAGGCAGAATTGCAGGAAACAGATTTCAGGAGGTAGATTCGAATCGCCTTTAAAGCACATGAAAAGCGGCAAAACGTTGACAATGATGCCCTTGGCCAAAAAGGGCGTATGCGTTTTTTCCTGAATATATTCAGGAAAAAACGCATACGCCCTTTTTGGCCAAACAAGCAACCTGGAAAGGTAAATCAGGGCTACAAAGAAGACTCGCTACCCATCGGTCAAAAGGGCCATGCTGAATAAAGTCTCAAAACCAGAAATGCAGGACAGGCCATGGAGAAATGGGAGCCTTGCTACACTGATGGGCGGGATGTAAATTGCCAACAGCCACTCTGGAGAAGTGTACGGTGTGTCCTGAAACATCTAAAAAACACAGCTTAGAGAGCATAGGGCACTTCCACTCATGGGGGTATAAATTGGGAAAATGAAAAATCAGCAAGACACAAGCACCCCAAAGTTTAGGGCTGCTCTGTTGACAAGGACCTCCACTTCATTCCACCTTCAATATCCCAGGAAAGAGAAAAATGGATAAAGAAGTTGTGGTCCTTATGTACAATGGAATATCACTCAGCCATGAAATCAATGTCATAAGGCTAGTAGCAGCATGATGAGTGGATTTAGGTACGACGATTCTAAGTGAAATAAGTCACACAGAAAAGGACACTTCTCATAAGGTATCACTTATAGAGGGAATGTCAAAAGCGTCACACTTGAACTCAATTACAAAACAGAACAGAGTCACACATGCAGAAAACACACTATGGCTGCTTAACGGGAAAGGTGAGGTGGGGTGATACATAAAACAAGGGTTTCAAATTAGCTCAGATACCGTTCCATAAACCCAATATGTAATAGACAAGACCTACTCCTTCCTCAGAGAACTGGACTCAACACACCCTATTCACTGCACAAGAATATATCTGACTAGTAATAATCTTAAAACCTATGTATTGATAACTCTCTGTTAGTGTGTCAAGTGGGTGTAAAGCGGCATAAACACAGCAGTGAAAAGCAGCTAAACCCCATTATAAAAATAAATTACTTTGAAAAACCCATGAAACAAAGACAGTGAAAGAGAGAGAAATTCTTACACAATGCGTTCAGGGGCTGTGATGCAACCTGGATTGACCATATCTAGACCCACAGCTGGATGAGACATAAGGATGGACACTCTTGGGGCTGAGAGGTTTGGTGAGGTTGGGTGAGCAAACGCAGACCCTTTAAAGTACTACTGCGTGGTACCCATCCCATGGGACCCAAATCTCCAGGTTCAAGGGCATCTTCCTACATCGAAAACATGCATGAGAAAACAAAAAGATGGTACACCATGTGATGGGGAAAGGTTTCTAAAACGCACCTCATTTCTCTTCTCCTTGTGCCCGGGTTCGCCATTCCAGCCGCTTTACTAACAATCTCCCTACTTGGAGCATCAGCACCTTTAACCTCCTGTTCTGTACAGGTTGCAATTTGTCCTGAGGATGAACGGGTAGACGGGGAACCAGTGAGAGACTAGCTCTTGGTGTTGGGACAGGCACAGGTCACTCTATTTTCCCATCAGGAAGAAGAATTAACCACAGGCTAATCATCGCCCCCGAAAGCAGAACAGGGCCTGAAGCCATCCTGCGCTTTTGCGGCCAGCTCCCAAAAAAGCGAGTTGTAAAATGGAGCTTCAGGGCACTGCAATTCACAAACCTGCAGAGTTATAAATGATAACTCTCGTCCACAAATATATTGAGGGAAGGCAAAGAAGAGGATTTGAAATCAAGGCCGAATTGCAGGAAACAGATTTCAGGAGGTAGATTCGAATCGCCTTTAAAGCACATGAAAAGCGGCAAAACGTTGACAATGATGCCCTTGGCCAAAAAGGGCGTATGCGTTTTTTCCTGAATATATTCAGGAAAAAACGCATACGCCCTTTTTGGCCAAACAAGCAACCTGGAAAGGTAAATCAGGGCTACAAAGAAGACTCGCTACCCATCGGTCAAAAGGGCCATGCTGAATAAAGTCTCAAAACCAGAAATGCAGGACAGGCCATGGAGAAATGGGAGCCTTGCTACACTGATGGGCGGGATGTAAATTGCCAACAGCCACTCTGGAGAAGTGTACGGTGTGTCCTGAAACATCTAAAAAACACAGCTTAGAGAGCATAGGGCACTTCCACTCATGGGGGTATAAATTGGGAAAATGAAAAATCAGCAAGACACAAGCACCCCAAAGTTTAGGGCTGCTCTGTTGACAAGGACCTCCACTTCATTCCACCTTCAATATCCCAGGAAAGAGAAAAATGGATAAAGAAGTTGTGGTCCTTATGTACAATGGAATATCACTCAGCCATGAAATCAATGTCATAAGGCTAGTAGCAGCATGATGAGTGGATTTAGGTACGACGATTCTAAGTGAAATAAGTCACACAGAAAAGGACACTTCTCATAAGGTATCACTTATAGAGGGAATGTCAAAAGCGTCACACTTGAACTGAATTACAAAACAGAACAGAGTCACACATGCAGAAAACACACTATGGCTGCTTAACGGGAAAGGTGAGGTGGGGTGATACATAAAACAAGGGTTTCAAATTAGCTCAGATACCGTTCCATAAACCCAATATGTAATAGACAAGACCTACTCCTTGCTCAGAGAACTGGACTCAACACACCCTATTCACCGCACAAAAATATATCTGACTAGTAATAATCTTAAAACCTATGTATTGATATCTCTCTGTTAGTGTGTCAAGTGGGTGTAAAGCGGCATAAACACAGCACTGAAAAGCAGCTAAACCCCATTATAAAAATAAATTACTTTTACAAACCCATGAAACAAAGACAGTGAAAGAGAGAGAAATTCTTACACAATGCGTTCAGGGGCTGTGATGCAAACTGGATTGACCATATCTAGACCCACAGCTGGATGAGACATAAGGGTGGACACTCTTGGGGCTGAGAGGTTTGGTGAGGTTGGGTGAGCAAACGCAGACCCTTTAAAGTAATACTGCGTGGTACCCATCGCATGGGTCGCAAATCTCCAGGTTCAAGGGCATCTTCCTACATCGAAAACATGCATGAGAAAACAAAAAGATGGTACACCATGTGATGGGGAAAGGTTTCTAAAACGCACCTCATTTCTCTTCTCCTTGTGCCCGGGTTCGCCATTCCAGCCACTTTACTAACAATCTCCCTACTTGGAGCATCAGCACCTTTAACCTCCTGTTCTGTACAGGTTGCAATTTGTCCTGAGGATGAACGGGTAGACGGGGAACCAGTGAGAGACTAGCTCTTGGTGTTGGGACAGGCACAGGTCACTCTATTTTCCCATCAGGAAGAAGAATTAACCACAGGCTAATCATCGCCCCCGAAAGCAGAACAGGGCCTGAAGCCATCCTGCGCTTTTGCGGCCAGCTCCCAAAAAAGCGAGTTGTAAAATGGAGCTTCAGGGCACTGCAATTCACAAACCTGCAGAGTTATAAATGATAACTCTCGTCCACAAATATATTGAGGGAAGGCAAAGAAGAGGATTTGTAATCAAGGCCGAATTGCAGGAAACAGATTTCAGGAGGTAGATTCGAATCGCCTTTAAAGCACATGAAAAGCGGCAAAACGTTGACAATGATGCCCTTGGCCAAAAAGGGCGTATGCGTTTTTTCCTGAATATATTCAGGAAAAAACGCATACGCCCTTTTTGGCCAACCAAGCAACCTGGAAAGGCAAATCAGGGCTACAAAGAAGACTCGCTACCCATCGGTCAAAAGGGCCATGCTGAATAAAGTCTCAAAACCAGAAATGCAGGACAGGCCATGGAGAAATGGGAGCCTTGCTACACTGATGGGCGGGATGTAAATTGCCAACAGCCACTCTGGAGAAGTATACGGTGTGTCCTGAAACATCTAAAAAACACAGCTTAGAGAGCATAGGGCACTTCCACTCATGGGGGTATAAATTGGGAAAATGAAAAATCAGCAAGACACAAGCACCCCAAAGTTTAGGGCTGCTCTGTTGACAAGGACCTCCACTTCATTCCACCTTCAATATCCCAGGAAAGAGAAAAATGCATAAAGAAGTTGTGGTCCTTATGTACAATGGAATATCACTCAGCCATGAAATCAATGTCATAAGGCTAGTAGCAGCATGATGAGTGGATTTAGGTACGACGATTCTAAGTGAAATAAGTCACACAGAAAAGGACACTTCTCATAAGGTATCACTTATAGAGGGAATGTAAAAAGCGTTACACTTGAACTGAATTACAAAACAGAACAGAGTCACACATGCAGAAAACACACTATGGCTGCTTAACGGGAAAGGTGAGGTGGGGTGATACATAAAACAAGGGTTTCAAATTAGCTCAGATACCGTTCCATAAACCCAATATGTAATAGACAAGACCTACTCCTTGCTCAGAGAACTGGACTCAACACACCCTATTCACCGCACAAAAATATATCTGACTAGTAATATTCTTAAAACCTATGTATTGATATCTCTCTGTTAGTGTGTCAAGTGGGTGTAAAGCGGCATAAACACAGCAGTGAAAAGCAGCTAAACCCCATTATAAAAATAAATTACTTTTACAAACCCATGAAACAAAGACAATGAAAGAGAGAGAAATTCTTACACAATGCGTTCAGGGGCTGTGATGCAACCTGGATTGACCATATCTAGACCCACAGCTGGATGAGACATAAGGGTGGACACTCTTGGGGCTGAGAGGTTTGGTGAGGTTGGGTGAGCAAACGCAGACCCTTTAAAGTAATACTGCGTGGTACCCATCGCATGCGTCCCAAATCTCCAGGTTCAAGGGCATCTTCCTACATCGAAAACATGCATGAGAAAACAAAAAGATGGTACACCATGTGATGGGGAAAGGTTTCTAAAACGCACCTCATTTCTCTTCTCCTTGTGCCCGGGTTCGCCATTCCAGCCGCTTTACTAACAATCTCCCTATTTGGAGCATCAGCACCTTTAACCTCCTGTTCTGCACAGGTTGCAATTTGTCCTGAGGATGAACGGGTACACGGGAAACCAGTGAGAGACTAGCTCTTGGTGTTGGGACAGGCACAGGTCACTCTATTTTGCCATCAGGAAGAAGAATTAACCACAGGCTAATCATCGCCCCCGAAAGCAGAACAGGGCCTGAAGCCATCCTGCGCTTTTGGGGCCAGCTCCCAAAAAAGCGAGTTGTAAAATGGAGCTTCAGGGCACTGCAATTCACAAACCTGCAGAGTTATAAATGATAACTCTCGTCCACAAATGTATTGAGGGAAGGCATAGAAGAGGATTTGAAATCAAGGCAGAATTGCAGGAAACAGATTTCAGGAGATAGATTCGAATCGCCTTTAAAGCACATGAAAAGCGGCAAAACGTTGACAATGATGCCCTTGGCCAAAAAGGGCTTATGCGTTTTTTCCTGAATATATTCAGGAAAAAACGCATACGCCCTTTTTGGCCAAACAAGCAACCTGGAAAGGTAAATCAGGGCTACAAAGAAGACTCGCTACCCATCGGTCAAAAGGGCCATGCTGAGGGCTTCCCTGGTGGCGCAGTGGTTGAGAATCTGCCTGCTAATGCAGGGGACACGGGTTCGAGCCCTGGTCTGGGAAGATCCCACATGCCGCGGAGTAGCTGGGCCCGTGAGCCACAACTACTGAGCCTGCTGCGCGTCTGGAGCCTGTGCCCCGCAACGGGAGGGGCCGCGATAGTGAAAGGCCTGCGCACCGCGATGAAGAGCGGTCCCCGCACCGCGATGAAGAGTGGCCCCCGCTTGCCGCAACTGGAGAAAGCCCTCGCACGAACCGAAGACCCAACACAGCCAATAAATAAATAAATAAATAAATAAAGTAGTTATAAAATTAAAAAAAAAATAAATAATGTCTTAAAAAAAAAAAAAAAAAAAAAAAACCCGGAACCTACATTCCCAAACCAAATCACATTCGTTAAGTTTACTTCTAAAAAAAAAAAAAAGGGCCATGCTGAATAAAGTCTCAAAACCAGCAATGCAGGACAGGCCATGGAGAAATGGGAGCCTTGCTACACTGATGGGCGGGATGTAAATTGCCAACAGCCACTCTGGAGAAGTGTACGGTGTGTCCTGAAACATCTAAAAAACACAGCTTAGAGAGCATAGGGCACTTCCACTCATGGGGGTATAAATTGGGAAAATGAAAAATCAGCAAGACACAAGCACCCCAAAGTTTAGGGCTGCTCTGTTGACAAGGACCTCCACTTCATTCCACCTTCAATATCCCAGGAAAGAGAAAAATGGATAAAGAAGTTGTGGTCCTTATGTACAATGGAATATCACTCAGCCATGAAATCAATGTCATAAGGCTAGTAGCAGCATGATGAGTGGATTTAGGTACGACGATTCTAAGTGAAATAAGTCACACAGAAAAGGACACTTCTCATAAGGTATCACTTATAGAGGGAATGTCAAAAGCGTCACACTTGAACTGAATTACAAAACAGAACAGAGTCACACATGCAGAAAACACACTATGGCTGCTTAACGGGAAAGGTGAGGTGGGGTGATACATAAAACAAGGGTTTCAAATTAGCTCAGATACCGTTCCATAAACCCAATATGTAATAGACAAGACCTACTCCTTGCTCAGAGAACTGGACTCAACACACCCTATTCACCGCACAAGAATATATCTGACTAGTAATAATCTTAAAACCTATGTATTGATATCTCTCTGTTAGTGTGTCAAGTGGGTGTAAAGCGGCATAAACACAGCAGTGAAAAGCAGCTAAACCCCATTATAAAAATAAATTACTTTTACAAACCCATGAAACAAAGACAATGAAAGAGAGAGAAATTCTTACACAATGCGTTCAGGGGCTGTGATGCAACCTGGATTGACCATATCTAGACCCACAGCTGGATGAGACATAAGGGTGGACACTCTTGGGGCTGAGAGGTTTGGTGAGGTTGGGTGAGCAAACGCAGACCCTTTAAAGTGCTACTGCGTGGTACCCATCGCATGGGTCCCAAATCTCCAGGTTCAAGGGCATCTTCCTACATCGAAAACATGCATGAGAAAACAAAAAGATGGTACACCATGTGATGGGGAAAGGTTTCTAAAACGCACCTCATTTCTCTTCTCCTTGTGCCCGGGTTCACCATTCCAGCCGCTTTACTAACAATCTCCCTACTTGGAGCATCAGCACCTTTAACCTCCTGTTCTGTACAGGTTGCAATTTGTCCTGAGGATGAACGGGTAGACGGGGAACCAGTGAGAGACTAGCTCTTGGTGTTGGGACAGGCACAGGTCACTCTATTTTCCCATCAGGAATAAGAATTAACCACAGGCTAATCATCGCCCCCGAAAGCAGAACAGGGCCTGAAGCCATCCTGCGCTTTTGCGGCCAGCACCCAAAAAAGCGAGTTGTAAAATGGAGCTTCAGGGCACTGCAATTCACAAACCTGCAGAGTTATAAATGATAACTCTCGTCCACAAATATATTGAGGGAAGGCAAAGAAGAGGATTTGAAATCAAGGCCGAATTGCAGGAAACAGATTTCAGGAGGTAGATTCGAATCGCCTTTAAATCACATGAAAAGCGGCAAAACGTTGACAATGATGCCCTTGGCCAAAAAGGGCGTATGCGTTTTTTCCTGAATATATTCAGGAAAAAACGCATACGCCCTTTTTGGCCAAACAAGCAACCTGGAAAGGTAAATCAGGGCTACAAAGAAGACTCGCTACCCATCGGTCAAAAGGGCCATGCTGAATAAAGTCTCAAAACCAGCAATGCAGGACAGGCCATGGAGAAATGGGAGCCTTGCTACACTGATGGGCGGGATGTAAATTGCCAACAGCCACTCTGGAGAAGTGTACGGTGTGTCCTGAAACATCTAAAAAACACAGCTTAGAGAGCATAGGGCACTTCCACTCATGGGGGTATAAATTGGGAAAATGAAAAATCAGCAAGACACAAGCACCCCAAAGTTTAGGGCTGCTCTGTTGACAAGGACCTCCACTTCATTCCACCTTCAATATCCCAGGAAAGAGAAAAATGGATAAAGAAGTTGTGGTCCTTATGTACAATGGAATATCACTCAGCCATGAAATCAATGTCATAAGGCTAGTAGCAGCATGATGAGTGGATTTAGGTACGACGATTCTAAGTGAAATAAGTCACACAGAAAAGGACACTTCTCATAAGGTATCACTTATAGAGGGAATGTCAAAAGCGTTACACTTGAACTGAATTACAAAACAGAACAGAGTCACACATGCAGAAAACACACTATGGCTGCTTAACGGGAAAGGTGAGGTGGGGTGATACATAAAACAAGGGTTTCAAATTAGCTCAGATACCGTTCCATAAACCCAATATGTAATAGACAAAACCTACTCCTTGCTCAGAGAACTGGACTCAACACACCCTATTCACCGCACAAGAATATATCTGACTAGTAATAATCTTAAAACCTATGTATTGATATCTCTCTGTTAGTGTGTCAAGTGGGTGTAAAGCGGCATAAACACAGCAGTGAAAAGCAGCTAAACCCCATTATAAAAATAAATTACTTTTACAAACCCATGAAACAAAGACAATGAAAGAGAGAGAAATTCTTACACAATGCGTTCAGGGGCTGTGATGCAACCTGGATTGACCATATCTAGACCCACAGCTGGATGAGACATAAGGGTGGACACTCTTGGGGCTGAGAGGTTTGGTGAGGTTGGGTGAGCAAACGCAGACCCTTTAAAGTAATACTGCGTGGTACCCATCGCATGGGTCCCAAATCTCCAGGTTCAAGGGCATCTTCCTACATCGAAAACATGCATGAGAAAACAAAAAGATGGTACACCATGTGATGGGGAAAGGTTTCTAAAACGCACCTCATTTCTCTTCTCCTTGTGCCCGGGTTCGCCATTCCAGCCGCTTTACTAACAATCTCCCTACTTGGAGCATCAGCACCTTTAACCTCCTGTTCCGTACAGGTTGCAATTTGTCCTGAGGATGAACGGGTACACGGGGAACCAGTGAGAGACTAGCTCTTGGTGTTGGGACAGGCACAGGTCACTCTATTTTCCCATCAGGAAGAAGAATTAACCACAGGCTCATCCTCCCCCCCGGAAGCAGAACAGGGCCTGAAGCCATCCTGCGCTTTTGAGGCCAGCTCCCAAAAATGCGAGTTGTAAAATGGAGCTTCAGGGCACTGCAATTCACAAACCTGCAGAGTTATAAATGATAACTCTCGCCCACAAATACATTGAGGGAAGGCAAAGAAGAGGATTTGAAATCAAGGCAGAATTGCAGGAAACAGATTTCAGGAGGTAGATTCGAATCGCCTTTAAAGCACATGAAAAGCGGCAAAACGTTGACAATGATGCCCTTGGCCAAAAAGGGCGTATGCGTTTTTTCCTGAATATATTCAGGAAAAAACGCATACGCCCTTTTTGGCCAACCAAGCAACCTGGAAAGGCAAATCAGCGCTACAAAGAAGACTCGCTACCCATCGGTCAAAAGGGCCATGCTTAAAAAAGTCTCAAAACCAGAAATGCAGGACAGGCCATGGAGAAATGGGAGCCTTGCTACACTGATGGGCGGGATGTAAATTGCCACAGCCACTCTGGAGAAGTGTACGGTGTGTCCTGAAACATCTAAAAAACACAGCTTAGAGAGCATAGGGCACTTCCACTCATGGGGGTATAAATTGGGAAAATGAAAAATCAGTAAGACACAAGCACCACAAAGTTTAGGGCTGCTCTGTTGACAAGGACCTCCACTTCATTCCACCTTAAATATCCCAGGAAATGGAATAATGGATAAAGAAGTTGTGGTCCTTATGTACAATGGAATATCACTCAGCCATGAAATCAATGTCATAAGGCTAGTAGCAGCATGATGAGTGGATTTAGGTACGACGATTCTAAGTGAAATAAGTCACACAGAAAAGGACACTTCTCATAAGGTATCACTTATAGAGGGAATGTAAAAACCGTTACACTTGAACTGAATTACAAAACAGAACAGAGTCACACATGCAGAAAACACACTATAGCTGCTTAACGGGAAAGGTGAGGTGGGGTGATACATAAAACAAGGGTTTCAAATTAGCTCAGATACCGTTCCATAAACCCAATATGTAATAGACAAGACCTACTCCTTGCTCAGAGAACTGGACTCAACACGCCCTATTCACCGCACAAGAATATATCTGACTAGTAATAATCTTAAAACCTATGTATTGATATCTCTCTGTTAGTGTGTCAAGTGTGTGTAAAGCGGCATAAACACAGCAGTGAAAAGCAGCTAAACCCCATTATAAAAATAAATTACTATTACAAACCCATGAAACAAAGACAATGAAAGAGAGAGAAATTCTTACACAATGCGTTCAGGGGCTGTGATGCAACCTGGATTGACCATATCTAGACCCACAGCTGGATGAGACATAAGGGTGCACACTCTTGGGGCTGAGAGGTTTGGTGAGGTTGGGTGAGCAAACGCAGACCCTTTAAAGTAATACTGCGTGGTACCCATCGCATGGGTCCCAAATCTCCAGGTTCAAGGGCATCTTCCTACATCGAAAACATGCATGAGAAAACAAAAAGATGGTACACCATGTGATGGGGAAAGGTTTCTAAAACGCACCTCATTTCTCTTCTCCTTGTGCCCGGGTTCGCCATTCCAGCCGCTTTACTAACAATCTCCCTACTTGGAGCATCAGCACCTTTAACCTCCTGTTCCGTACAGGTTGCAATTTGTCCTGAGGATGAACGGGTACATGGGGAACCAGTGAGAGACTAGCTATTGGTGTTGGGCCAGGCACAGGTCACACTATTTTCCAATCAGGAATAAGAATTAACCAGAGGCTCATCCTCCCCCCCGGAAGCAGAACAGGGCCTGAAGCCATCCTGCGCTTTTGAGGCCAGCTCCCAAAAAAGCGAGTTGTAAAATGGAGCTTCAGGGCACTGCAATTCACAAACCTGCAGAGTTATAAATGATAACTCTCGTCCACAAATATATTGAGGGAAGGCAAAGAAGAGGATTTGTAATCAAGGCCGAATTGCAGGAAACAGATTTCAGGAGGTAGATTCGAATCGCCTTTAAAGCACATGAAAAGCGGCAAAACGTTGACAATGATGCCCTTGGCCAAAAAGGGCGTATGCGTTTTTTCCTGAATATATTCAGGAAAAAACGCATACGCCCTTTTTGGCCAACCAAGCAACCTGGAAAGGCAAATCAGGGCTACAAAGAAGACTCGCTACCCATCGGTCAAAAGGGCCATGCTGAATAAAGTCTCAAAACCAGAAATGCAGGACAGGCCATGGAGAAATGGGAGCCTTGCTACACTGATGGGCGGGATGTAAATTGCCAACAGCCACTCTGGAGAAGTGTACGGTGTGTCCTGAAACATCTAAAAAACACAGCTTAGAGAGCATAGGGCACTTCCACTCATGGGGGTATAAATTGGGAAAATGAAAAATCAGCAAGACACAAGCACCCCAAAGTTTAGGGCTGCTCTGTTGACAAGGACCTCCACTTCATTCCACCTTCAATATCCCAGGAAAGAGAAAAATGGATAAAGAAGTTGTGGTCCTTATGTACAATGGAATATCACTCAGCCAGGAAATCAATGTCATAAGGCTAGTAGCAGCATGATGAGTGGATTTAGGTACGACGATTCTAAGTGAAATAAGTCACACAGAAAAGGACACTTCTCATAAGGTATCACTTATACAGGGAATGTCAAAAGCGTCACACTTGAACTGAATTACAAAACAGAACAGAGTCACACATGCAGAAAACACACTATGGCTGCTTAACGGGAAAGGTGAGGTGGGGTGATACATAAAACCAGTGTTTCAAATTAGCTCAGATACCGTTCCATAAACCCAATATGTAATAGACAAGACCTACTCCTTGCTCAGAGAACTGGACTCAACACACCCTATTCACCGCACAAGAATATATCTGACTAGTAATAATCTTAAAACCTATGTATTGATATCTCTCTGTTAGTGTGTCAAGTGAGTGTAAAGCGGCATAAACACAGCAGTGAAAAGCAGCTAAACCCCATTATAAAAATAAATTACTTTTACAAACCCATGAAACAAAGACAATGAAAGAGAGAGAAATTCTTACACAATGCGTTCAGGGGCTGTGATGCAACCTGGATTGACCATATCTAGACCCACAGCTGGATGAGACATAAGGGTGGACACTCTTGGGGCTGAGAGGTTTGGTGAGGTTGGGTGAGCAAACGCAGACCCTTTAAAGTAATACTGCGTGGTACCCATCGCATGGGTCCCAAATCTCCAGGTTCAAGGGCATCTTCCTACATCGAAAACATGCATGAGAAAACAAAAAGATGGTACACCATGTGATGGGGAAAGGTTTCTAAAACGCACCTCATTTCTCTTCTCCTTGTGCCCGGGTTCGCCATTCCAGCCGCTTTACTAACAATCTCCCTACTTGGAGCATCAGCACCTTTAACCTCCTGTTCCGTACAGGTTGCAATTTGTCCTGAGGATGAACGGGTACATGGGGAACCAGTGAGAGACTAGCTCTTGGTGTTGGGACAGGCACAGGTCACACTATTTTCCAATCAGGAATAAGAATTAACCAGAGGCTCATCCTCCCCCCCGGAAGCAGAACAGGGCCTGAAGCCATCCTGCGCTTTTGAGGCCAGCTCCCAAAAATGCGAGTTGTAAAATGGAGCTTCAGGGCACTGCAATTCACAAACCTGCAGAGTTATAAATGATAACTCTCGCCCACAAATACATTGAGGGAAGGCAAAGAAGAGGTTTTGAAATCAAGGCAGAATTGCAGAAAACAGATTTCAGGAGGTAGATTCGAATCGCCTTTAAAGCACATGAAAAGCGGCAAAACGTTGACAATGATGCCCTTGGCCAAAAAGGGCGTATGCGTTTTTTCCTGAATATATTCAGGAAAAAACGCATACGCCCTTTTTGGCCAACCAAGCAACCTGGAAAGGCAAATCAGGGCTACAAAGAAGACTCGCTACCCATCGGTCAAAAGGGCCATGCTGAAAAAATTCTCAAAACCAGAAATGCAGGACAGGCCATGGAGAAATGGGAGCCTTGCTACACTGATGGGCGGGATGTAAATTGCCAACAGCCACTCTGGAGAAGTGTACGGTGTGTCCTGAAACATCTAAAAAACACAGCTTAGAGAGCATAGGGCACTTCCACTCATGGGGGTATAAATTGGGAAAATGAAAAATCAGCAAGACACAAGCACTACAAAGTTTAGGGCTGCTCTGTTGACAAGAACCTCCACTTCATTCCACCTTCAATATCCCAGGAAAGGGAATAATGGATAAAGAAGTTGTGGTCCTTATGTACAATGGAATATCACTCAGCCATGAAATCAATGTCATAAGGCTAGTAGCAGCATGATGAGTGGATTTAGGTACGACGATTCTAAGTGAAATAAATCACACAGAAAAGGACACTTCTCATAAGGTGTTACACTTGAACTGAATTACAAAACAGAACAGAGTCACACATGCAGAAAACACACTATAGCTGCTTAACGGGAAAGGTGAGGTGGGGTGATACATAAAACAAGGGTTTCAAATTAGCTCCGATACCGTTCCATAAACCCAATATGTAATAGACAAGACCTACTCCTTGCTCAGAGAACTGGACTCAACACACCCTATTCACCGCACAAGAATATATCTGACTAGTAATAATCTTAAAACCTATGTATTGATATCTCTCTGTTAGTGTGTCAAGTGTGTGTAAAGCGGCATAAACACAGCAGTGAAAAGCAGCTAAACCCCATTATAAAAATAAATTACTTTTAAAAACCCATGAAACAAAGACAATGAAAGAGAGAGAAATTCTTACACAATGCGTTCAGCGGCTGTGATGCAACCTGGATTGACCATATCTAGACCCACAGCTGGATGAGACATAAGGGTGGACACTCTTGGGGCTGAGAGGTTTGGTGAGGTTGGGTGAGCAAATGCAGACCCTTTAAAGTAATACTGCGTGGTACCCATCGCATGGGTCCCAAATCTCCAGGTTCAAGGGCATCTTCCTACATCGAAAACATGCATGAGAAAACAAAAAGATGGTACACCATGTGATGGGGAAAGGTTTCTAAAACGCACCTCATTTCTCTTCTCCTTGTGCCCGGGTTCGCCATTCCAGCCGCTTTACTAACAATCTCCCTACTTGGAGCATCAGCACCTTTAACCTCCTGTTCCGTACAGGTTGCAATTTGTCCTGAGGATGAACGGGTACATGGGGAACCAGTGAGAGACTAGCTCTTGGTGTTGGGACAGGCACAGGTCACACTATTTTCCAATCAGGAATAAGAATTAACCACAGGCTCATCCTCCCCCCCGGAACCAGAACAGGGCCTGAAGCCATCCTGCGCTTTTGAGGCCAGCTCCCAAAAATGCGAGTTGTAAAATGGAGCTTCAGGGCACTGCAATTCACAAACCTGCAGAGTTATAAATGATAACTCTCGTCCACAAATATATTGAGGGAAGGCAAAGAAGAGGATTTGAAATCAAGGCCGAATTGCAGGAAACAGATTTCAGGAGGTAGATTCGAATCGCCTTTAAATCACATGAAAAGCGGCAAAACGTTGACAATGATGCCCTTGGCCAAAAAGGGCGTATGCGTTTTTTCCTGAATATATTCAGGAAAAAACGCATACGCCGTTTTTGGCCAACCAAGCAACCTGGAAAGGCAAATCAGCGCTACAAAGAAGACTCGCTACCCATCGGTCAAAAGGGCCATGCTGAAAAAAGTCTCAAAACCAGCAATGCAGGACAGGCCATAGAGAAATGGGAGCCTTGCTACACTGATGGGCGGGATGTAAATTGCCAACAGCCACTCTGGAGAAGTGTACGGTGTGTCCTGAAACATCTAAAAAACACAGCTTAGAGAGCATAGGGCACTTCCACTCATGGGGGTATAAATTGGGAAAATGAAAAATCAGCAAGACACAAGCACCCCAAAGTTTAGGGCTGCTCTGTTGACAAGGACCTCCACTTCATTCCACCTTCAATATCCCAGGAAAGAGAAAAATGGATAAAGAAGTTGTGGTCCTTATGTACAATGGAATATCACTCAGCCATGAAATCAATGTCATAAGGCTAGTAGCAGCATGATGAGTGGATTTAGGTACGACGATTCTAAGTGAAATAAGTCACACAGAAAAGGACACTTCTCATAAGGTATCACTTATAGAGGGAATGTAAAAAGCGTTACACTTGAACTGAATTACAAAACAGAACAGAGTCACACATGCAGAAAACACACTATGGCTGCTTAACGGGAAAGGTGAGGTGGGGTGATACATAAAACAAGGGTTTCAAATTAGCTCAGATACCGTTCCATAAACCCAATATGTAATAGACAAGACCTACTCCTTGCTCAGAGAACTGGACTCAACACACCCTATTCACCGCACAAGAATATATCTGACTAGTAATAATCTTAAAACCTATGTATTGATATCTCTCTGTTAGTGTGTCAAGTGGGTGTAAAGCGGCATAAACACAGCAGTGAAAAGCAGCTAAACCCCATTATAAAAATAAATTACTTTTACAAACCCATGAAACAAAGACAATGAAAGAGATAGAAATTCTTACACAATGCGTTCAGGGGCTGTGATGCAACCTGGATTGACCATATCTAGACCCACAGCTGGATGAGACATAAGGGTGGACACTCTTGGGGCTGAGAGGTTTGGTGAGGTTGGGTGAGCAAACGCAGACCCTTTAAAGTAATACTGCGTGGTACCCATCGCATGGGTCCCAAATCTCCAGGTTCAAGGGCATCTTCCTACATCGAAAACATGCATGAGAAAACAAAAAGATGGTACACCATGTGATGGGGAAAGGTTTCTAAAACGCACCTCATTTCTCTTCTCCTTGTGCCCGGGTTCGCCATTCCAGCCGCTTTACTAACAGTCTCCCTACTTGGAGCATCAGCACCTTTAACCTCCTGTTCTGTACAGGTTGCAATTTGTCCTGAGGATGAACGGGTAGACGGGGAACCAGTGAGAGACTAGCTCTTGGTGTTGGGACAGGCACAGGTCACTCTATTTTCCCATCAGGAAGAAGAATTAACCACAGGCTCATCCTCCCCCCCGGAAGCAGAACAGGGCCTGAAGCCATCCTGCGCTTTTAAGGCCAGCTCCCAAAAATGCGAGTTGTAAAATGGAGCTTCAGGGCACTGCAATTCACAAACCTGCAGAGTTATAAATGATAACTCTCGCCCACAAATACATTGAGGGAAGGCAAAGAAGAGGATTTGAAATCAAGGCCGAATTGCAGGAAACAGATTTCAGGAGGTAGATTCGAATCGCCTTTAAAGCACATGAAAAGCGGCAAAACGTTGACAATGATGCTCTTGGCCAAAAAGGGCGTATGCGTTTTTTCCTGAATATATTCAGGAAAAAACGCATACGCCCTTTTTGGCCAACCAAGCAACCTGGAAAGGCAAATCAGGGCTACAAAGAAGACTCGCTACCCATCGGTCAAAAGGGCCATGCTTAAAAAAGTCTCAAAACCAGAAATGCAGGACAGGCCATGGAGAAATGGGAGCCTTGCTACACTGATGGGCGGGATGTAAATTGCCAACAGCCACTCTGGAGAAGTGTACGGTGTGTCCTGAAACATCTAAAAAACACAGCTTAGAGAGCATAGGGCACTTCCACTCATGGGGGTATAAATTGGGAAAATGAAAAATCAGTAAGACACAAGCACCACAAAGTTTAGGGCTGCTCTGTTGACAAGGACCTCCACTTCATTCCACCTTAAATATCCCAGGAAAGGGAATAATGGATAAAGAAGTTGTGGTCCTTATGTACAATGGAATATCACTCAGCCATGAAATCAATGTCATAAGGCTAGTAGCAGCATGATGAGTGGATTTAGGTACGACGATTCTAAGTGAAATAAGTCACACAGAAAAGGACACTTCTCATAAGGTATCACTTATAGAGGGAATGTAAAAACCGTTACACTTGAACTGAATTACAAAACAGAACAGAGTCACACATGCAGAAAACACACTATAGCTGCTTAACGGGAAAGGTGAGGTGGGGTGATACATAAAACAAGGGTTTCAAATTAGCTCAGATACCGTTCCATAAACCCAATATGTAATAGACAAGACCTACTCCTTGCTCAGAGAACTGGACTCAACACACCCTATTCACCGCACAAGAATATATCTGACTAGTAATAATCTTAAAACCTATGTATTGATATCTCTCTGTTAGTGTGTCAAGTGTGTGTAAAGCGGCATAAACACAGCAGTGAAAAGCAGCTAAACCCCATTATAAAAATAAATTACTTTTACAAACCCATGAAACAAAGACAATGAAAGAGAGAGAAATTCTTACACAATGCGTTCAGGGGCTGTGATGCAACCTGGATTGACCATATCTAGACCCACAGCTGGATGAGACATAAGGGTGGACACTCTTGGGGCTGAGAGGTTTGGTGAGGTTGGGTGAGCAAACGCAGACCCTTTAAAGTAATACTGCGTGGTACCCATCGCATGGGTCCCAAATCTCCAGGTTCAAGGGCATCTTCCTACATCGAAAACATGCATGAGAAAACAAAAAGATGGTACACCATGTGATGGGGAAAGGTTTCTAAAACGCACCTCATTTCTCTTCTCCTTGTGCCCGGGTTCGCCATTCCAGCCGCTTTACTAACAATCTCCCTACTTGGAGCATCAGCACCTTTAACCTCCTGTTCCGTACAGGTTGCAATTTGTCCTGAGGATGAACGGGTACATGGGGAACCAGTGAGAGACTAGCTCTTGGTGTTGGGACAGGCACAGGTCACACTATTTTCCAATCAGGAATAAGAATTAACCAGAGGCTCATCCTCCCCCCCGGAAGCAGAACAGGGCCTGAAGCCATCCTGCGCTTTTGAGGCCAGCTCCCAAAAATGCGAGTTGTAAAATGGAGCTTCAGGGCACTGCAATTCACAAACCTGCAGAGTTATAAATGATAACTCTCGTCCACAAATATATTGAGGGAAGGCAAAGAAGAGGATTTGAAATCAAGGCCGAATTGCAGGAAACAGATTTCAGGAGGTAGATTCGAATCGCCTTTAAAGCACATGAAAAGCGGCAAAACGTTGACAATGATGCCCTTGGCCAAAAAGGGCGTATGCGTTTTTTCCTGAATATATTCAGGAAAAAACGCATACGCCCTTTTTGGCCAACCAAGCAACCTGGAAAGGCAAATCAGGGCTACAAAGAAGACTCGCTACCCATCGGTCAAAAGGGCCATGCTTAAAAAAGTCTCAAAACCAGAAATGCAGGACAGGCCATGGAGAAATGGGAGCCTTGCTACACTGATGGGCGGGATGTAAATTGCCAACAGCCACTCTGGAGAAGTGTACGGTGTGTCCTGAAACATCTAAAAAACACAGCTTAGAGAGCATAGGGCACTTCCACTCATGGGGGTATAAATTGGGAAAATGAAAAATCAGTAAGACACAAGCACCACAAAGTTTAGGGCTGCTCTGTTGACAAGGACCTCCACTTCATTCCACCTTAAATATCCCAGGAAAGGGAATAATGGATAAAGAAGTTGTGGTCCTTATGTACAATGGAATATCACTCAGCCATGAAATCAATGTCATAAGGCTAGTAGCAGCATGATGAGTGGATTTAGGTACGACGATTCTAAGTGAAATAAGTCACACAGAAAAGGACACTTCTCATAAGGTATCACTTATAGAGGGAATGTAAAAACCGTTACACTTGAACTGAATTACAAAACAGAACAGAGTCACACATGCAGAAAACACACTATAGCTGCTTAACGGGAAAGGTGAGGTGGGGTGATACATAAAACAAGGGTTTCAAATTAGCTCAGATACCGTTCCATAAACCCAATATGTAATAGACAAGACCTACTCCTTGCTCAGAGAACTGGACTCAACACACCCTATTCACCGCACAAGAATATATCTGACTAGTAATAATCTTAAAACCTATGTATTGATATCTCTCTGTTAGTGTGTCAAGTGTGTGTAAAGCGGCATAAACACAGCAGTGAAAAGCAGCTAAACCCCATTATAAAAATAAATTACTTTTACAAACCCATGAAACAAAGACAATGAAAGAGAGAGAAATTCTTACACAATGCGTTCAGGGGCTGTGATGCAACCTGGATTGACCATATCTAGACCCACAGCTGGATGAGACATAAGGGTGGACACTCTTGGGGCTGAGAGGTTTGGTGAGGTTGGGTGAACAAACGCAGACCCTTTAAAGTAATACTGCGTGGTACCCATCGCATGGGTCCCAAATCTCCAGGTTCAAGGGCATCTTCCTACATCGAAAACATGCATGAGAAAACAAAAAGATGGTACACCATGTGATGGGGAAAGGTTTCTAAAACGCACCTCATTTCTCTTCTCCTTGTGCCCGGGTTCGCCATTCCAGCCGCTTTACTAACAATCTCCCTACTTGGAGCATCAGCACCTTTAACCTCCTGTTCCGTACAGGTTGCAATTTGTCCTGAGGATGAACGGGTACATGGGGAACCAGTGAGAGACTATCTCTTGGTGTTGGGACAGGCACAGGTCACACTATTTTCCAATCAGGAATAAGAATTAACCAGAGGCTCATCCTCCCCCCCGGAAGCAGAACAGGGCCTGAAGCCATCCTGCGCTTTTGAGGCCAGCTCCCAAAAATGCGAGTTGTAAAATGGAGCTTCAGGGCACTGCAATTCACAAACCTGCAGAGTTATAAATGATAACTCTCGTCCACAAATATATTGAGGGAAGGCAAAGAAGAGGATTTGAAATCAAGGCCGAATTGCAGGAAACAGATTTCAGGAGGTAGATTCGAATCGCCTTTAAAGCACATGAAAAGCGGCAAAACGTTGACAATGATGCCCTTGGCCAAAAAGGGCGTATGCGTTTTTTCCTGAATATATTCAGGAAAAAACGCATACGCCGTTTTTGGCCAACCAAGCAACCTGGAAAGGCAAATCAGCGCTACAAAGAAGACTCGCTACCCATCGGTCAAAAGGGCCATGCTGAAAAAAGTCTCAAAACCAGCAATGCAGGACAGGCCATGGAGAAATGGGAGCCTTGCTACACTGATGGGCGGGATGTAAATTGCCAACAGCCACTCTGGAGAAGTGTACGGTGTGTCCTGAAACATCTAAAAAACACAGCTTAGAGAGCATAGGGCACTTCCACTCATGGGGGTATAAATTGGGAAAATGAAAAATCAGCAAGACACAAGCACCCCAAAGTTTAGGGCTGCTCTGTTGACAAGGACCTCCACTTCATTCCACCTTCAATATCCCAGGAAAGAGAAAAATGGATAAAGAAGTTGTGGTCCTTATGTACAATGGAATATCACTCAGCCATGAAATCAATGTCATAAGGCTAGTAGCAGCATGATGAGTGGATTTAGGTACGACGATTCTAAGTGAAATAAGTCACACAGAAAAGGACACTTCTCATAAGGTATCACTTATAGAGGGAATGTCAAAAGCGTCACACTTGAACTGAATTACAAAACAGAACAGAGTCACACATGCAGAAATCACACTATGGCTGCTTAACGGGAAAGGTGAGGTGGGGTGATACATAAAACAAGGGTTTCAAATTAGCTCAGATACCGGTCCATAAACCCAATATGTAATAGACAATACCTACTCCTTGCTCAGAGAACTGGATTCAACACGCCCTATTCACCGCACAAGAATATATCTGACTAGGAATAATCTTAAAACCTATGTATTGATATCTCTCTGTTAGTGTGTCAAGTGGGTGTAAAGCGGCATAAACACAGCAGTGAAAAGCAGCTAAACCCCATTATAAAAATAAATTACTTTGAAAAGCACATGAAACAAAGACAGTGAAAGAGAGAGAAATTCTTACACAATGCGTTCAGGGGCTGTGATGCAACCTGGATTGACCATATCTAGACCCACAGCTGGATGAGACATAAGGGTGCACACTCTTGGGGCTGAGAGGTTTGGTGAGGTTGGGTGAGCAAACGCAGACCCTTTAAAGTAATACTGCGTGGTACCCATCGCATGGGTCCCAAATCTCCAGGTTCAAGGGCATCTTCCTACATCGAAAACATGCATGAGAAAACAAAAAGATGGTACACCATGTGATGGGGAAAGGTTTCTAAAACGCACCTCATTTCTCTTCTCCTTGTGCCCGGGTTCGCCATTCCAGCCGCTTTACTAACAATCTCCCTACTTGGAGCATCAGCACCTTTAACCTCCTGTTCCGTACAGGTTGCAATTTGTCCTGAGGATGAACGGGTAGACCGGGAACCAGTGAGAGACTAGCTCTTGGTGTTGGGACAGGCACAGGTCACTCTATTTTCCCATCAGGAAGAAGAATTAACCACAGGCTCAGCCTGAACCTGGAACCAGAACAGGTCCTGAAGCCATCCTGCGCTTTTGCGGCCAGCTCCCAAAAAAGCGAGTTGTAAAATGGATCTTCAGGGCACTGCAATTCACAAACCTGCAGAGTTATAAATGATAACTCTCGTCCACAAATATATTGAGGGAAGGCAAAGAAGAGGATTTGAAATCAAGGCAGAATTGCAGGAAACAGATTTCAGGAGGTAGATTCGAATCGCCTTTAAAGCACATGAAAAGCGGCAAAACGTTGACAATGATGCCCTTTTTGGCCAACCAAGCAACCTGGAAAGGCAAATCAGCACTACAAAGAAGACTCACTACCCATCGGTCAAAAGGGCCATGCTGAAAAATGTCTCAAAACCAGAAATGCAGGACAGGCCATGGAGAAATGGGAGCCTTGCTACACTGATGGGCGGGATGTAAATTGCCAACAGCCACTCTGGAGAAGTGTACGGTGTGTCCTGAAACATCTTAAAAACACAGCTTATAGAGCATAGGGCACTTCCACTCATGGGGGTATAAATTGGGAAAATGAAAAGTCAGCAAGACACAAGCACCCCAAAGTTTAGGGCTGCTCTGTTGACAAGGACCTCCACTTCATTCCACCTTCAATATCCCAGGAAAGAGAAAAATGGATAAAGAAGTTGTGGTCCTTATGTACAATGGAATATCACTCAGCCATGAAATCAATGTCATAAGGCTAGTAGCAGCATGATGAGTGGATTTAGGTATGATGATTCTAAGTGAAATAAGTCACACAGAAAAGGACACTTCTCATAAGGTATCACTGATAGAGGGAATGTAAAAACCGTTACACTTGAACTGAATTACAAAACAGAACAGAGTCACACATGCAGAAATCACACTATGGCTGCTTAACGGGAAAGGTGAGGTGGGGTGATACATAAAACAAGGGTTTCAAATTAGCTCAGATACCGTTCCATAAACCCAATATGTAATAGACAAGACCTACTCCTTGCTCAGAGAACTGGACTCAACACACCCTATTAACCGCACAAGAATATATCTGACTAGTAATAATCTTAAAACCTATGTATTGATATCTCCCTGTTAGTGTGTCAAGTGGGTGTAAAGCGGCATAAACACAGCAGTGAAAAGCAGCTAAACCCCATTATAAAAATAAATTACTTTGAAAAACCCATGAAACAAAGACAGTGAAAGAGAGAGAAATCCTTACACAATGCGTTCAGGGGCTGTGTTGCAACCTGGATTGACCATATCTAGACCCACAGCTGGATGAGACATAAGGGTGGACACTCTTGGGGCTGAGAGGTTTGGTGAGGTTGGGTGAGCAAACGCAGACCCTTTAAAGTAATACTGCGTGGTACCCATCGCATGGGTCCCAAATCTCCAGGTTCAAGGGCATCTTCCTACATCGAAAACATGCATGAGAAAACAAAAAGATGGTACACCATGTGATGGGGAAAGGTTTCTAAAACGCACCTCATTTCTCTTCTCCTTGTGCCCGGGTTCGCCATTCCAGCCGCTTTACTAACAATCTCCCTACTTGGAGCATCAGCACCTTTAACCTCCTGTTCTGTACAGGTTGCAATTTGTCCTGAGGATGAACGGGTAGACGGGGAACCAGTGAGAGACTAGCTCTTGGTGTTGGGACAGGCACAGGTCACTCTATTTTCCCATCAGGAAGAAGAATTAACCACAGGCTAATCATCGCCCCCGAAAGCAGAACAGGGCCTGAAGCCATCCTGCGCTTTTGCGGCCAGCTCCCAAAAAAGCGAGTTGTAAAATGGAGCTTCAGGGCACTGCAATTCACAAACCTGCAGAGTTATAAATGATAACTCTCGTCCACAAATATATTGAGGGAAGGCAAAGAAGAGGATTTGAAATCAAGGCAGAATTGCAGGAAACAGATTTCAGGAGGTAGATTCGAATCGCCTTTAAAGCACATGAAAAGCGGCAAAACGTTGACAATGATGCCCTTGGCCAAAAAGGGCGTATGCGTTTTTTCCTGAATATATTGAGGAAAAAACGCATACGCCCTTTTTGGCCAACCAAGCAACCTGGAAAGGTAAATCAGGGCTACAAGAAGACTCGCTACCCATCGGTCAAAAGGGCCATGCTGAATAAAGTCTCAAAACCAGAAATGCAGGACAGGCCATGGAGAAATGGGAGCCTTGCTACACTGATGGGCGGGATGTAAATTGCCAACAGCCACTCTGGAGAAGTGTACGGTGTGTCCTGAAACATCTAAAAAACACAGCTTAGAGAGCATAGGGCACTTCCACTCATGGGGGTATAAATTGGGAAAATGAAAAATCAGCAAGACACAAGCACCCCAAAGTTTAGGGCTGCTCTGTTGACAAGGACCTCCACTTCATTCCACCTTCAATATCCCAGGAAAGAGAAAAATGGATAAAGAAGTTGTGGTCCTTATGTACAATGGAATATCACTCAGCCATGAAATCAATGTCATAAGGCTAGTAGCAGCATGATGAGTGGATTTAGGTACGACGATTCTAAGTGAAATAAGTCACACAGAAAAGGACACTTCTCATAAGGTATCACTTATAGAGGGAATGTCAAAAGCGTCACACTTGAACTGAATTACAAAACAGAACAGAGTCACACATGCAGAAATCACACTATGGCTGCTTAACGGGAAAGGTGAGGTGGGGTGATACATAAAACAAGGGTTTCAAATTAGCTCAGATACCGGTCCATAAACCCAATATGTAATAGACAATACCTACTCCTTGCTCAGAGAACTGGATTCAACACGCCCTATTCACCGCACAAGAATATATCTGACTAGGAATAATCTTAAAACCTATGTATTGATATCTCTCTGTTAGTGTGTCAAGTGGGTGTAAAGCGGCATAAACACAGCAGTGAAAAGCAGCTAAACCCCATTATAAAAATAAATTACTTTGAAAAGCACATGAAACAAAGACAGTGAAAGAGAGAGAAATTCTTACACAATGCGTTCAGGGGCTGTGATGCAACCTGGATTGACCATATCTAGACCCACAGCTGGATGAGACATAAGGGTGCACACTCTTGGGGCTGAGAGGTTTGGTGAGGTTGGGTGAGCAAACGCAGACCCTTTAAAGTAATACTGCGTGGTACCCATCGCATGGGTCCCAAATCTCCAGGTTCAAGGGCATCTTCCTACATCGAAAACATGCATGAGAAAACAAAAAGATGGTACACCATGTGATGGGGAAAGGTTTCTAAAACGCACCTCATTTCTCTTCTCCTTGTGCCCGGGTTCGCCATTCCAGCCGCTTTACTAACAATCTCCCTACTTGGAGCATCAGCACCTTTAACCTCCTGTTCCGTACAGGTTGCAATTTGTCCTGAGGATGAACGGGTAGACCGGGAACCAGTGAGAGACTAGCTCTTGGTGTTGGGACAGGCACAGGTCACTCTATTTTCCCATCAGGAAGAAGAATTAACCACAGGCTCAGCCTGAACCTGGAACCAGAACAGGTCCTGAAGCCATCCTGCGCTTTTGCGGCCAGCTCCCAAAAAAGCGAGTTGTAAAATGGATCTTCAGGGCACTGCAATTCACAAACCTGCAGAGTTATAAATGATAACTCTCGTCCACAAATATATTGAGGGAAGGCAAAGAAGAGGATTTGAAATCAAGGCAGAATTGCAGGAAACAGATTTCAGGAGGTAGATTCGAATCGCCTTTAAAGCACATGAAAAGCGGCAAAACGTTGACAATGATGCCCTTTTTGGCCAACCAAGCAACCTGGAAAGGCAAATCAGCACTACAAAGAAGACTCACTACCCATCGGTCAAAAGGGCCATGCTGAAAAATGTCTCAAAACCAGAAATGCAGGACAGGCCATGGAGAAATGGGAGCCTTGCTACACTGATGGGCGGGATGTAAATTGCCAACAGCCACTCTGGAGAAGTGTACGGTGTGTCCTGAAACATCTTAAAAACACAGCTTATAGAGCATAGGGCACTTCCACTCATGGGGGTATAAATTGGGAAAATGAAAAGTCAGCAAGACACAAGCACCCCAAAGTTTAGGGCTGCTCTGTTGACAAGGACCTCCACTTCATTCCACCTTCAATATCCCAGGAAAGAGAAAAATGGATAAAGAAGTTGTGGTCCTTATGTACAATGGAATATCACTCAGCCATGAAATCAATGTCATAAGGCTAGTAGCAGCATGATGAGTGGATTTAGGTATGATGATTCTAAGTGAAATAAGTCACACAGAAAAGGACACTTCTCATAAGGTATCACTGATAGAGGGAATGTAAAAACCGTTACACTTGAACTGAATTACAAAACAGAACAGAGTCACACATGCAGAAATCACACTATGGCTGCTTAACGGGAAAGGTGAGGTGGGGTGATACATAAAACAAGGGTTTCAAATTAGCTCAGATACCGTTCCATAAACCCAATATGTAATAGACAAGACCTACTCCTTGCTCAGAGAACTGGACTCAACACACCCTATTAACCGCACAAGAATATATCTGACTAGTAATAATCTTAAAACCTATGTATTGATATCTCCCTGTTAGTGTGTCAAGTGGGTGTAAAGCGGCATAAACACAGCAGTGAAAAGCAGCTAAACCCCATTATAAAAATAAATTACTTTGAAAAACCCATGAAACAAAGACAGTGAAAGAGAGAGAAATCCTTACACAATGCGTTCAGGGGCTGTGTTGCAACCTGGATTGACCATATCTAGACCCACAGCTGGATGAGACATAAGGGTGGACACTCTTGGGGCTGAGAGGTTTGGTGAGGTTGGGTGAGCAAACGCAGACCCTTTAAAGTAATACTGCGTGGTACCCATTGCATGGGTCCCAAATCTCCAGGTTCAAGGGCATCTTCCTACATCGAAAACATGCATGAGAAAACAAAAAGATGGTACACCATGTGATGGGGAAAGGTTTCTAAAACGCACCTCATTTCTCTTCTCCTTGTGCCCGGGTTCGCCATTCCAGCCGCTTTACTAACAATCTCCCTACTTGGAGCATCAGCACCTTTAACCTCCTGTTCTGTACAGGTTGCAATTTGTCCTGAGGATGAACGGGTAGACGGGGAACCAGTGAGAGACTAGCTCTTGGTGTTGGGACAGGCACAGGTCACTCTATTTTCCCATCAGGAAGAAGAATTAACCACAGGCTAATCATCGCCCCCGAAAGCAGAACAGGGCCTGAAGCCATCCTGCGCTTTTGCGGCCAGCTCCCAAAAAAGCGAGTTGTAAAATGGAGCTTCAGGGCACTGCAATTCACAAACCTGCAGAGTTATAAATGATAACTCTCGTCCACAAATATATTGAGGGAAGGCAAAGAAGAGGATTTGAAATCAAGGCAGAATTGCAGGAAACAGATTTCAGGAGGTAGATTCGAATCGCCTTTAAAGCACATGAAAAGCGGCAAAACGTTGACAATGATGCCCTTGGCCAAAAAGGGCGTATGCGTTTTTTCCTGAATATATTCAGGAAAAAACGCATACGCCCTTTTTGGCCAACCAAGCAACCTGGAAAGGTAAATCAGGGCTACAAGAAGACTCGCTACCCATCGGTCAAAAGGGCCATGCTGAATAAAGTCTCAAAACCAGAAATGCAGGACAGGCCATGGAGAAATGGGAGCCTTGCTACACTGATGGGCGGGATGTAAATTGCCAACAGCCACTCTGGAGAAGTGTACGGTGTGTCCTGAAACATCTAAAAAACAAAGCTTAGAGAGCATAGGGCACTTCCACTCATGGGGGTATAAATTGGGAAAATGAAAAATCAGCAAGACACAAGCACCCCAAAGTTTAGGGCTGCTCTGTTGACAAGGACCTCCACTTCATTCCACCTTCAATATCCCAGGAAAGAGAAAAATGGATAAAGAAGTTGTGGTCCTTATGTACAATGGAATATCACTCAGCCATGAAATCAATGTCATAAGGCTAGTAGCAGCATGATGAGTGGATTTAGGTATGACGATTCTAAGTGAAATAAGTCACACAGAAAAGGACACTTCTCATAAGGTATCACTTATAGAGGGAATGTAAAAAGCGTTACACTTGAACTGAATTACAAAACAGAACAGAGTCACACATGCAGAAATCACACTATGGCTGCTTAACGGGAAAGGTGAGGTGGGGTGATACATAAAACAAGGGTTTCAAATTAGCTCAGATACCGGTCCATAAACCCAATATGTAATAGACAATACCTACTCCTTGCTCAGAGAACTGGATTCAACACGCCCTATTCACCGCACAAGAATATATCTGACTAGGAATAATCTTAAAACCTATGTATTGATATCTCTCTGTTAGTGTGTCAAGTGGGTGTAAAGCGGCATAAACACAGCAGTGAAAAGCAGCTAAACCCCATTATAAAAATAAATTACTTTGAAAAGCACATGAAACAAAGACAGTGAAAGAGAGAGAAATTCTTACACAATGCGTTCAGGGGCTGTGATGCAACCTGGATTGACCATATCTAGACCCACAGCTGGATGAGACATAAGGGTGGACACTCTTGGGGCTGAGAGGTTTGGTGAGGTTGGGTGAGCAAACGCAGACCCTTTAAAGTAATACTGCGTGGTACCCATCGCATGGGTCCCAAATCTCCAGGTTCAAGGGCATCTTCCTACATCGAAAACATGCATGAGAAAACAAAAAGATGGTACACCATGTGATGGGGAAAGGTTTCTAAAACGCACCTCATTTCTCTTCTCCTTGTGCCCGGGTTCGCCATTCCAGCCGCTTTACTAACAATCTCCCTACTTGGAGCATCAGCACCTTTAACCTCCTGTTCCGTACAGGTTGCAATTTGTCCTGAGGATGAACGGGTAGACCGGGAACCAGTGAGAGACTAGCTCTTGGTGTTGGGACAGGCACAGGTCACTCTATTTTCCCATCAGGAAGAAGAATTAACCACAGGCTCAGCCTGAACCTGGAACCAGAACAGGTCCTGAAGCCATCCTGCGCTTTTGCGGCCAGCTCCCAAAAAAGCGAGTTGTAAAATGGATCTTCAGGGCACTGCAATTCACAAACCTGCAGAGTTATATATGATAACTCTCGTCCACAAATATATTGAGGGAAGGCAAAGAAGAGGATTTGAAATCAAGGCAGAATTGCAGGAAACAGATTTCAGGAGGTAGATTCGAATCGCCTTTAAAGCACATGAAAAGCGGCAAAACGTTGACAATGATGCCCTTTTTGGCCAACCAAGCAACCTGGAAAAGCAAATCAGCACTACAAAGAAGACTCACTACCCATCGGTCAAAAGGGCCATGCTGAAAAATGTCTCAAAACCAGAAATGCAGGACAGGCCATGGAGAAATGGGAGCCTTGCTACACTGATGGGCGGGATGTAAATTGCCAACAGCCACTCTGGAGAAGTGTACGGTGTGTCCTGAAACATCTTAAAAACACAGCTTATAGAGCATAGGGCACTTCCACTCATGGGGGTATAAATTGGGAAAATGAAAAGTCAGCAAGACACAAGCACCCCAAAGTTTAGGGCTGCTCTGTTGACAAGGACCTCCACTTCATTCCACCTTCAATATCCCAGGAAAGAGAAAAATGGATAAAGAAGTTGTGGTCCTTATGTACAATGGAATATCACTCAGCCATGAAATCAATGTCATAAGGCTAGTAGCAGCATGATGAGTGGATTTA
Source organism: Balaenoptera ricei (assembly GCF_028023285.1). Taxonomy (NCBI): domain Eukaryota; kingdom Metazoa; phylum Chordata; class Mammalia; order Artiodactyla; family Balaenopteridae; genus Balaenoptera; species Balaenoptera ricei. Next base: position 2,146,826 of record NW_026777413.1, on the reverse strand, counting down.
GGTATGATGATTCTAAGTGAAATAAGTCACACAGAAAAGGACACTTCTCATAAGGTATCACTGATAGAGGGAATGTAAAAACCGTTACACTTGAACTGAATTACAAAACAGAACAGAGTCACACATGCAGAAATCACACTATGGCTGCTTAACGGGAAAGGTGAGGTGGGGTGATACATAAAACAAGGGTTTCAAATTAGCTCAGATACCGTTCCATAAACCCAATATGTAATAGACAAGACCTACTCCTTGCTCAGAGAACTGGATTCAACACGCCCTATTCACCGCACAAGAATATATCTGACTAGGAATAAGCTTAAAACCTATGTATTGATATCTCTCTGTTAGTGTGTCAAGTGGGTGTAAAGCGGCATAAACACAGCAGTGAAAAGCAGCTAAACCCCATTATAAAAATAAATTACTTTTACAAACCCATGAAACAAAGACAATGAAAGAGAGAGAAATTCTTACACAATGCGTTCAGGGGCTGTGATGCAACCTGGATTGACCATATCTAGACCCACAGCTGGATGAGACATAAGGGTGGACACTCTTGGGGCTGAGAGGTTTGGTGAGGTTGGGTGAGCAAACGCAGACCCTTTAAAGTAATACTGCGTGGTACCCATCGCATGGGTCCCAAATCTCCAGGTTCAAGGGCATCTTCCTACATCGAAAACATGCATGAGAAAACAAAAAGATGGTACACCATGTGATGGGGAAAGGTTTCTAAAACGCACCTCATTTCTCTTCTCCTTGTGCCCGGGTTCGCCATTCCAGCCGCTTTACTAACAATCTCCCTACTTGGAGCATCAGCACCTTTAACCCCCTGTTCTGTACAGGTTGCAATTTGTCCTGAGGATGAACGGGTACACGGGGAACCAGTGAGAGACTAGCTCTTGGTGTTGGGACAGGCACAGGTCACTCTATTTTCCCATCAGGAAGAAGAATTAACCACAGGCTAATCATCGCCCCCGAAAGCAGAACAGGGCCTGAAGCCATCCTGCGCTTTTGCGGCCAGCTCCCAAAAAAGCGAGTTGTAAAATGGAGCTTCAGGGCACTGCAATTCACAAACCTGCAGAGTTATAAATGATAACTCTCGTCCACAAATATATTGAGGGAAGGCAAAGAAGAGGATTTGAAATCAAGGCAGAATTGCAGGAAACAGATTTCAGGAGGTAGATTCGAATCGCCTTTAAAGCAGATGAAAAGCGGCAAAACGTTGACAATGATGCCCTTGGCTAAAAAGGGCATATGCGTTTTTTCCTGAATATATTCAGGAAAAAACGCATACGCCCTTTTTGGCCAACCAAGCAACCTGGAAAGGCAAATCAGCGCTACAAAGAAGACTCGCTACCCATCGGTCAAAAGGGCCATGCTGAAAAAAGTCTCAAAACCAGAAATGCGGGACAGGCCATGGAGAAATGGGAGCCTTGCTACACTGATGGGCGGGATGTAAATTGCCAACAGCCACTCTGGAGAAGTGTACGGTGTGTCCTGAAACATCTAAAAAACACAGCTTAGAGAGCATAGGGCACTTCCACTCATGGGGGTATAAATTGGGAAAATGAAAAATCAGCAAGACACAAGCACCCCAAAGTTTAGGGCTGCTCTGTTGACAAGGACCTCCACTTCATTCCACCTTCAATATCCCAGGAAAGAGAAAAATGGATAAAGAAGTTGTGGCCCTTATGTACAATGGAATATCACTCAGCCATGAAATCAATGTCATAAGGCTAGTAGCAGCATGATGAGTGGATTTAGGTACGACGATTCTAAGTATAATAAGTCACACAGAAAAGGACACTTCTCATAAGGTATCACTTATAGAGGGAATGTAAAAAGCGTTACACTTGAACTGAATTACAAAACAGAACAGAGTCACACATGCAGAAATCACACTATGGCTGCTTAACGGGAAAGGTGAGGTGGGGTGATACATAAAACAAGGGTTTCAAATTAGCTCAGATACCGTTCCATAAACCCAATATGTAATAGACAAGACCTACTCCTTGCTCAGAGAACTGGACTCAACACACCCTATTCACCGCACAAGAATATATCTGACTAGTAATAATCTTAAAACCTATGTATTGATATCTCCCTGTTAGTGTGTCAAGTGGGTGTAAAGCGGCATAAACACAGCAGTGAAAAGCAGCTAAACCCCATTATAAAAATAAATTACTTTGAAAAACCCATGAAACAAAGACAGTGAAAGAGAGAGAAATTCTTACACAATGCGTTCAGGGGCTGTGTTGCAACCTGGATTGACCATATCTAGACCCACAGCTGGATGAGACATAAGGGTGGACACTCTTGGGGCTGAGAGGTTTGGTGAGGTTGGGTGAGCAAACGCAGACCCTTTAAAGTAATACTGCGTGGTACCCATCGCATGGGTCCCAAATCTCCAGGTTCAAGGGCATCTTCCTACATCGAAAACATGCATGAGAAAACAAAAAGATGGTACACCATGTGATGGGGAAAGGTTTCTAAAACGCACCTCATTTCTCTTCTCCTTGTGCCCGGGTTCGCCATTCCAGCCGCTTTACTAACAATCTCCCTACTTGGAGCATCAGCACCTTTAACCTCCTGTTCCGTACAGGTTGCAATTTGTCCTGAGCATGAACGGGTACACGGGGAACCAGTGAGAGACTAGCTCTTGGTGTTGGGACAGGCACAGGTCACTCTATTTTCCCATCAGGAAGAAGAATTAACCACAGGCTCATCCTCCCCGCCGGAACCAGAACAGGGCCTGAAGCCATCCTGCGCTTTTGCGGCCAGCTCCCAAAAAAGCGAGTTGTAAAATGGAGCTTCAGGGCACTGCAATTCACAAACCTGCAGAGTTATAAATGATAACTCTCGTCCACAAATATATTGAGGGAAGGCAAAGAAGAGGATTTGAAATCAAGGCAGAATTGCAGGAAACAGATTTCAGGAGGTAGATTCGAATCGCCTTTAAAGCACATGAAAAGCGGCAAAACGTTGACAATGATGCCCTTGGCCAAAAAGGGCGTATGCGTTTTTTCCTGAATATATTCAGGAAAAAACGCATACGCCCTTTTTGGCCAACCAAGCAACCTGGAAAGGCAAATCAGCGCTACAAAGAAGACTCGCTACCCATCGGTCAAAAGGGCCATGCTGAAAAAAGTCTCAAAACCAGAAATGCAGGACAGGCCATGGAGAAATGGGAGCCTTGCTACACTGATGGGCGGGATGTAAATTGCCAACAGCCACTCTGGAGAAGTGTACGGTGTGTCCTGAAACATCTAAAAAACACAGCTTAGAGAGCATAGGGCACTTCCACTCATGGGGGTACAAATTGGGAAAATGAAAAATCAGCAAGACACAAGCACCCCAAAGTTTAGGGCTGCTCTGTTGACAAGGACCTCCACTTCATTCCACCTTCAATGTCCCAGGAAAGAGAAAAATGGATAAAGAAGTTGTGGTCCTTATGTACAATGGAATATCACTCAGCCATGAAATCAATGTCATAAGGCTAGTAGCAGCATGATGAGTGGATTTAGGTACGACGATTCTAAGTGAAATAATTCACACAGAAAAGGACACTTCTCATAAGGTATCACTTATAGAGGGAATGTAAAAAGCGTTACACTTGAACTGAATTACAAAACAGAACAGAGTCACACATGCAGAAAACACACTATAGCTGCTTAACGGGAAAGGTGAGGTGGGGTGATACATAAAACAAGGGTTTCAAATTAGCTCAGAAACCGTTCGATAAACCAAATATGTAATAGACAAGACCTACTCCTTGCTCAGAGAACTGGACTCAACACGCCCTATTCACCGCACCAGAGTATATCTGACTAGTAATAATCTTAAAACCTATGTATTGATATCTCTCTGTTAGTGTGTCAAGTGGGTGTAAAGCGGCATAAACACAGCAGTGAAAAGCAGCTAAACTCCATTATAAAAATAAATTACTTCAAAAAACCCATGAAACAAAGACAGTGAAAGAGAGAGAAATTCTTACACAATGCGTTCAGGGGCTGTGATGCAACCTGGATTGACCATATCTAGACCCAGAGCTGGATGAGACATAAGGGTGGACACTCTTGGGGCTGAGAGGTTTGGTGAGGTTGGGTGAGCAAACGCAGACCCTTTAAAGTAATACTGCATGCTACCCATCGCATGGGTCCCAAATCTCCAGGTTCAAGGGCATATTCCTACATCGAAAACATGCATGAGAATACAAAAAGATGGTACACCATGTGATGGGGAAAGGTTTCTAAAACGCACCGCATTTCTCTTCTCCTTGTGCTCGGGTTCGCCATTCCAGCCGCTTTACTAACAATCTCCCTACTTGGAGCATCAGCACCTTTAACCTCCTGTTCCGTACAGGTTGTAATTTGTCCTGAGGATGAACGGGTAGACCGGGAACCAGTGAGAGACTAGCTCTTGGTGTTGGGACAGGCACAGGTCACTCTATTTTCCCATCAGGAAGAAGAATTAACCACAGGCTCATCCTCCCCCCCGGAACCAGAACAGGGCCTGAAGCCATCCTGCGCTTTTGCGGCCAGCTCCCAAAAAAGCGAGTTGTAAAATGGAGCTTCAGGGCACTGCAATTCACAAACCTGCAGAGGTATAAATGATAACTCTCGTCCACAAATATATTGAGGGAAGGCAAAGAAGAGGATTTGAAATCAAGGCAGAATTGCAGGAAACAGATTTCAGGAGGTAGATTCGTATCGCCTTTAAAGCACATGTAAAGCGGCAAAACGTTGACAATGATGCCCTTGGCCAAAAAGGGCGTATGCGTTTTTTCCTGAATATATTCAGGAAAAAACGCATACGCCCTTTTTGGCCAACCAAGCAACCTGGAAAGGCAAATCAGGGCTACAAAGAAGACTCGCTACCCATCGGTCAAAAGGGCCATGCTGAAAAACGTGTCAAAAGCAGAAATGCAGGACAGGCCATGGAGAAATGGGAGCCTTGCTACACTGATGGGCGGGATGTAAATTGCCAACAGCTACTCTGGAGAAGTGTACGGTGTGTCCTGAAACATCTAAAAAACACAGCTTAGAGAGCATAGGGCACTTCCACTCATGGGGGTATAAATTGGGAAAATGAAAAATCAGCAAGACACAAGCACCCCAAAGTTTACGGCTGCTCTGTTGACAAGGACCTCCACTTCATTCCACCTTCAATATCCCAGGAAAGAGAAAAATGGATAAAGAAGTTGTGGTCCTTATGTACAATGGAATATCACTGAGCCATGAAATCAATATCATAAGGCTAGTAGCAGCATGATGAGTGGATTTAGGTACGACGATTCTATGTGAAATAAGTCACACAGAAAAGGACACTTCTCATAAGGTATCACTTAAGGTGGGAATGTAAAAAGCGTTACACTTGAACTGAATTACAAAACAGAACAGAGTCACACATGCAGAAAACACACTATGGCTGCTTAACGGGAAAGGTGAGGTGGGGTGATATATAAAACAAGGGTTTCAAATTAGCTCAGATACCGTTCCATAAACCCAACATGTAATAGACAAGACCTACTCCTTGCTCAGAGAACTGGACTCAACATGCCCTATTCACCGCACAAGAATATATCTGACTACTAAGAATCTTAAAACCTATCTATCGATATCTCTCTGTTAGTGTGTCAAGTGGGTGTAAAGCGGCATAAACACAGCAGTGAAAAGCAGCTAAACCCCATTATAAAAATAAATTACTTTTACAAACCCATGAAACAAAGACAGTGAAAGAGAGAGAAATTCTTACACAATGCGTTCACGGGCTGTGATGCAACCTGGATTGACCATATCTAGACCCACAGCTGGATGAGACATAAGGGTGGACACTCTTGGGGCTGAGAGGTTTGGTGAGGTTGGGTGAGCAAACGCAGACCCTTTAAAGTAATACTGCGTGGTACCCATCGCATGGGTCCCAAATCTCCAGGTTCAAGGACATCTTCCTACATCGAAAACATGCATGAGAAAACAAAAAGATGGTACACCATGTGATGGGGAAAGGTTTCTAAAACGCACCTCATTTCTCTTCTCCTTGTGCCCGGGTTCGCCATTCCAGCCGCTTTACTAACAATCTCCCTACTTGGAGCATCAGCACCTTTAACCTCCTGTTCTGTACAGGTTGCAATTTGTCCTGAGGATGAACGGGTAGACGGGGAACCAGTGAGAGACTAGCTCTTGGTGTTGGGACAGGCACAGGTCACTCTATTTTCCCATCAGGAAGAAGAATTAACCACAGGCTAATCATCGCCCCCGAAAGCAGAACAGGGCCTGAAGCCATCCTGCGCTTTTGCGGCCAGCTCCCAAAAAAGCGAGTTGTAAAATGGAGCTTCAGGGCACTGCAATTCACAAACCTGCAGAGTTATAAATGATAACTCTCGTCCACAAATATATTGAGGGAAGGCAAAGAAGAGGATTTGAAATCAAGGCAGAATTGCAGGAAACAGATTTCAGGAGGTAGATTCGAATCGCCTTTAAAGCACATGAAAAGCGGCAAAACGTTGACAATGATGCCCTTGGCCAAAAAGGGCGTATGCGTTTTTTCCTGAATATATTCAGGAAAAAACGCATACGCCCTTTTTGGCCAACCAAGCAACCTGGAAAGGTAAATCAGGGCTACAAGAAGACTCGCTACCCATCGGTCAAAAGGGCCATGCTGAATAAAGTCTCAAAACCAGAAATGCAGGACAGGCCATGGAGAAATGGGAGCCTTGCTACACTGATGGGCGGGATGTAAATTGCCAACAGCCACTCTGGAGAAGTGTACGGTGTGTCCTGAAACATCTAAAAAACAAAGCTTAGAGAGCATAGGGCACTTCCACTCATGGGGGTATAAATTGGGAAAATGAAAAATCAGCAAGACACAAGCACCCCAAAGTTTAGGGCTGCTCTGTTGACAAGGACCTCCACTTCATTCCACCTTCAATATCCCAGGAAAGAGAAAAATGGATAAAGAAGTTGTGGTCCTTATGTACAATGGAATATCACTCAGCCATGAAATCAATGTCATAAGGCTAGTAGCAGCATGATGAGTGGATTTAGGTATGACGATTCTAAGTATAATAAGTCACACAGAAAAGGACACTTCTCATAAGGTATCACTTATAGAGGGAATGTAAAAAGCGTTACACTTGAACTGAATTACAAAACAGAACAGAGTCACACATGCAGAAATCACACTATGGCTGCTTAACGGGAAAGGTGAGGTGGGGTGATACATAAAACAAGGGTTTCAAATTAGCTCAGATACCGGTCCATAAACCCAATATGTAATAGACAATACCTACTCCTTGCTCAGAGAACTGGATTCAACACGCCCTATTCACCGCACAAGAATATATCTGACTAGGAATAATCTTAAAACCTATGTATTGATATCTCTCTGTTAGTGTGTCAAGTGGGTGTAAAGCGGCATAAACACAGCAGTGAAAAGCAGCTAAACCCCATTATAAAAATAAATTACTTTGAAAAGCACATGAAACAAAGACAGTGAAAGAGAGAGAAATTCTTACACAATGCGTTCAGGGGCTGTGATGCAACCTGGATTGACCATATCTAGACCCACAGCTGGATGAGACATAAGGGTGGACACTCTTGGGGCTGAGAGGTTTGGTGAGGTTGGGTGAGCAAACGCAGACCCTTTAAAGTAATACTGCGTGGTACCCATCGCATGGGTCCCAAATCTCCAGGTTCAAGGGCATCTTCCTACATCGAAAACATGCATGAGAAAACAAAAAGATGGTACACCATGTGATGGGGAAAGGTTTCTAAAACGCACCTCATTTCTCTTCTCCTTGTGCCCGGGTTCGCCATTCCAGCCGCTTTACTAACAATCTCCCTACTTGGAGCATCAGCACCTTTAACCTCCTGTTCCGTACAGGTTGCAATTTGTCCTGAGGATGAACGGGTAGACCGGGAACCAGTGAGAGACTAGCTCTTGGTGTTGGGACAGGCACAGGTCACTCTATTTTCCCATCAGGAAGAAGAATTAACCACAGGCTCAGCCTGAACCTGGAACCAGAACAGGTCCTGAAGCCATCCTGCGCTTTTGCGGCCAGCTCCCAAAAAAGCGAGTTGTAAAATGGATCTTCAGGGCACTGCAATTCACAAACCTGCAGAGTTATATATGATAACTCTCGTCCACAAATATATTGAGGGAAGGCAAAGTAGAGGATTTGAAATCAAGGCAGAATTGCAGGAAACAGATTTCAGGAGGTAGATTCGAATCGCCTTTAAAGCACATGAAAAGCGGCAAAACGTTGACAATGATGCCCTTTTTGGCCAACCAAGCAACCTGGAAAAGCAAATCAGCACTACAAAGAAGACTCACTACCCATCGGTCAAAAGGGCCATGCTGAAAAATGTCTCAAAACCAGAAATGGAGGACAGGCCATGGAGAAATGGGAGCCTTGCTACACTGATGGGCGGGATGTAAATTGCCAACAGCCACTCTGGAGAAGTGTACGGTGTGTCCTGAAACATCTTAAAAACACAGCTTATAGAGCATAGGGCACTTCCACTCATGGGGGTATAAATTGGGAAAATGAAAAGTCAGCAAGACACAAGCACCCCAAAGTTTAGGGCTGCTCTGTTGACAAGGACCTCCACTTCATTCCACCTTCAATATCCCAGGAAAGAGAAAAATGGATAAAGAAGTTGTGGTCCTTATGTACAATGCAATATCACTCAGCCATGAAATCAATGTCATAAGGCTAGTAGCAGCATGATGAGTGGATTTAGGTATGATGATTCTAAGTGAAATAAGTCACACAGAAAAGGACACTTCTCATAAGGTATCACTGATAGAGGGAATGTAAAAACCGTTACACTTGAACTGAATTACAAAACAGAACAGAGTCACACATGCAGAAATCACACTATGGCTGCTTAACGGGAAAGGTGAGGTGGGGTGATACATAAAACAAGGGTTTCAAATTAGCTCAGATACCGTTCCATAAACCCAATATGTAATAGACAAGACCTACTCCTTGCTCAGAGAACTGGATTCAACACGCCCTATTCACCGCACAAGAATATATCTGACTAGGAATAAGCTTAAAACCTATGTATTGATATCTCTCTGTTAGTGTGTCAAGTGGGTGTAAAGCGGCATAAACACAGCAGTGAAAAGCAGCTAAACCCCATTATAAAAATAAATTACTTTTACAAACCCATGAAACAAAGACAATGAAAGAGAGAGAAATTCTTACACAATGCGTTCAGGGGCTGTGATGCAACCTGGATTGACCATATCTAGACCCACAGCTGGATGAGACATAAGGGTGGACACTCTTGGGGCTGAGAGGTTTGGTGAGGTTGGGTGAGCAAACGCAGACCCTTTAAAGTAATACTGCGTGGTACCCATCGCATGGGTCCCAAATCTCCAGGTTCAAGGGCATCTTCCTACATCGAAAACATGCATGAGAAAACAAAAAGATGGTACACCATGTGATGGGGAAAGGTTTCTAAAACGCACCTCATTTCTCTTCTCCTTGTGCCCGGGTTCGCCATTCCAGCCGCTTTACTAACAATCTCCCTACTTGGAGCATCAGCACCTTTAACCCCCTGTTCTGTACAGGTTGCAATTTGTCCTGAGGATGAACGGGTACACGGGGAACCAGTGAGAGACTAGCTCTTGGTGTTGGGACAGGCACAGGTCACTCTATTTTCCCATCAGGAAGAAGAATTAACCACAGGCTAATCATCGCCCCCGAAAGCAGAACAGGGCCTGAAGCCATCCTGCGCTTTTGCGGCCAGCTCCCAAAAAAGCGAGTTGTAAAATGGAGCTTCAGGGCACTGCAATTCACAAACCTGCAGAGTTATAAATGATAACTCTCGTCCACAAATATATTGAGGGAAGGCAAAGAAGAGGATTTGAAATCAAGGCAGAATTGCAGGAAACAGATTTCAGGAGGTAGATTCGAATCGCCTTTAAAGCAGATGAAAAGCGGCAAAACGTTGACAATGATGCCCTTGGCTAAAAAGGGCATATGCGTTTTTTCCTGAATATATTCAGGAAAAAACGCATACGCCCTTTTTGGCCAACCAAGCAACCTGGAAAGGCAAATCAGCGCTACAAAGAAGAATCGCTACCCATCGGTCAAAAGGGCCATGCTGAAAAAAGTCTCAAAACCAGAAATGCGGGACAGGCCATGGAGAAATGGGAGCCTTGCTACACTGATGGGCGGGATGTAAATTGCCAACAGCCACTCTGGAGAAGTGTACGGTGTGTCCTGAAACATCTAAAAAACACAGCTTAGAGAGCATAGGGCACTTCCACTCATGGGGGTATAAATTGGGAAAATGAAAAATCAGCAAGACACAAGCACCCCAAAGTTTAGGGCTGCTCTGTTGACAAGGACCTCCACTTCATTCCACCTTCAATATCCCAGGAAAGAGAAAAATGGATAAAGAAGTTGTGGCCCTTATGTACAATGGAATATCACTCAGCCATGAAATCAATGTCATAAGGCTAGTAGCAGCATGATGAGTGGATTTAGGTACGACGATTCTAAGTATAATAAGTCACACAGAAAAGGACACTTCTCATAAGGTATCACTTATAGAGGGAATGTAAAAAGCGTTACACTTGAACTGAATTACAAAACAGAACAGAGTCACACATGCAGAAATCACACTATGGCTGCTTAACGGGAAAGGTGAGGTGGGGTGATACATAAAACAAGGGTTTCAAATTAGCTCAGATACCGTTCCATAAACCCAATATGTAATAGACAAGACCTACTCCTTGCTCAGAGAACTGGACTCAACACACCCTATTCACCGCACAAGAATATATCTGACTAGTAATAATCTTAAAACCTATGTATTGATATCTCCCTGTTAGTGTGTCAAGTGGGTGTAAAGCGGCATAAACACAGCAGTGAAAAGCAGCTAAACCCCATTATAAAAATAAATTACTTTGAAAAACCCATGAAACAAAGACAGTGAAAGAGAGAGAAATTCTTACACAATGCGTTCAGGGGCTGTGTTGCAACCTGGATTGACCATATCTAGACCCACAGCTGGATGAGACATAAGGGTGGACACTCTTGGGGCTGAGAGGTTTGGTGAGGTTGGGTGAGCAAACGCAGACCCTTTAAAGTAATACTGCGTGGTACCCATCGCATGGGTCCCAAATCTCCAGGTTCAAGGGCATCTTCCTACATCGAAAACATGCATGAGAAAACAAAAAGATGGTACACCATGTGATGGGGAAAGGTTTCTAAAACGCACCTCATTTCTCTTCTCCTTGTGCCCGGGTTCGCCATTCCAGCCGCTTTACTAACAATCTCCCTACTTGGAGCATCAGCACCTTTAACCTCCTGTTCCGTACAGGTTGCAATTTGTCCTGAGCATGAACGGGTACACGGGGAACCAGTGAGAGACTAGCTCTTGGTGTTGGGACAGGCACAGGTCACTCTATTTTCCCATCAGGAAGAAGAATTAACCACAGGCTCATCCTCCCCGCCGGAACCAGAACAGGGCCTGAAGCCATCCTGCGCTTTTGCGGCCAGCTCCCAAAAAAGCGAGTTGTAAAATGGAGCTTCAGGGCACTGCAATTCACAAACCTGCAGAGTTATAAATGATAACTCTCGTCCACAAATATATTGAGGGAAGGCAAAGAAGAGGATTTGAAATCAAGGCAGAATTGCAGGAAACAGATTTCAGGAGGTAGATTCGAATCGCCTTTAAAGCACATGAAAAGCGGCAAAACGTTGACAATGATGCCCTTGGCCAAAAAGGGCGTATGCGTTTTTTCCTGAATATATTCAGGAAAAAACGCATACGCCCTTTTTGGCCAACCAAGCAACCTGGAAAGGCAAATCAGCGCTACAAAGAAGACTCGCTACCCATCGGTCAAAAGGGCCATGCTTAAAAAAGTCTCAAAACCAGAAATGCAGGACAGGCCATGGAGAAATGGGAGCCTTGCTACACTGATGGGCGGGATGTAAATTGCCAACAGCCACTCTGGAGAAGTGTACGGTGTGTCCTGAAACATCTAAAAAACACAGCTTAGAGAGCATAGGGCACTTCCACTCATGGGGGTATAAATTGGGAAAATGAAAAATCAGCAAGACACAAGCACCCCAAAGTTTAGGGCTGCTCTGTTGACAAGGACCTCCACTTCATTCCACCTTCAATGTCCCAGGAAAGAGAAAAATGGATAAAGAAGTTGTGGTCCTTATGTACAATGGAATATCACTCAGCCATGAAATCAATGTCATAAGGCTAGTAGCAGCATGATGAGTGGATTTAGGTACGACGATTCTAAGTGAAATAATTCACACAGAAAAGGACACTTCTCATAAGGTATCACTTATAGAGGGAATGTAAAAAGCGTTACACTTGAACTGAATTACAAAACAGAACAGAGTCACACATGCAGAAAACACACTATAGCTGCTTAACGGGAAAGGTGAGGTGGGGTGATACATAAAACAAGGGTTTCAAATTAGCTCAGATACCGTTCGATAAACCAAATATGTAATAGACAAGACCTACTCCTTGCTCAGAGAACTGGACTCAACACGCCCTATTCACCGCACCAGAGTATATCTGACTAGTAATAATCTTAAAACCTATGTATTGATATCTCTCTGTTAGTGTGTCAAGTGGGTGTAAAGCGGCATAAACACAGCAGTGAAAAGCAGCTAAACTCCATTATAAAAATAAATTACTTCAAAAAACCCATGAAACAAAGACAGTGAAAGAGAGAGAAATTCTTACACAATGCGTTCAGGGGCTGTGATGCAACCTGGATTGACCATATCTAGACCCAGAGCTGGATGAGACATAAGGGTGGACACTCTTGGGGCTGAGAGGTTTGGTGAGGTTGGGTGAGCAAACGCAGACCCTTTAAAGTAATACTGCGTGGTACCCATCGCATGGGTCCCAAATCTCCAGGTTCAAGGACATCTTCCTACATCGAAAACATGCATGAGAAAACAAAAAGATGGTACACCATGTGATGGGGAAAGGTTTCTAAAACGCACCTCATTTCTCATCTCCTTGTGCCCGGGTTCGCCATTCCAGCCGCTTTACTAGCAATCTCCCTACTTGGAGCATCAGCACCTTTAACCTCCTGTTCCGTACAGGTTGCAATTTGTCCTGAGGATGAACGGGAAGACGGGGAACCAATGAGAGACTAGATCTTGGTGTTGGGACAGGCACAGGTCACTCTATTTTCCCATCAGGAAGAAGAATTAACCACAGGCTCATCCTCCCCGCCGGAACCAGAACAGGGCCTGAAGCCATCCTGCGCTTTTGCGGCCAGCTCCCAAAAAAGCGAGTTGTAAAATGGAGCTTCAGGGCACTGCAATTCACAAACCTGCAGAGTTATAAATGATAACTCTCGTCCACAAATATATTGAGGGAAGGCAAAGAAGAGGATTTGAAATCAAGGCAGAATTGCAGGAAACAGATTTCAGGAGGTAGATTCGAATCGCCTTTAAAGCACATGAAAAGCGGCAAAACGTTGACAATGATGCCCTTGGCCAAAAAGGGCGTATGCGGTTTTTCCTGAATATATTCAGGAAAAAACGCATACGCCCTTTTCGGCCAACCAAGCAACCTGGAAAGGCAAATCAGCGCTACAAAGAAGACTCGCTACACATCGGTCAAAAGGGCCATGCTGAAAAACGTGTCAAAACCAGAAATGCAGGACAGGCCATGGAGAAATGGGAGCCTTGCTACACTGATGGGCGAGATGTAAATTGCCAACAGCCACTCTGGAGAAGTGTACGGTGTGTCCTGAAACATCTAAAAAACACAGCTTAGAGAGCATAGGGCACTTCCACTCATGGGGGTATAAATTGGGAAAATGAAAAATCAGCAAGACACAAGCACCCCAAAGTTTAGGGCTGCTCTGTTGACAAGGACCTCCACTTCATTCCACCTTCAATGTCCCAGGAAAGAGAAAAATGGATAAAGAAGTTGTGGTCCTTATGTACAATGGAATATCACTCAGCCATGAAATCAATGTCATAAGGCTAGTAGCAGCATGATGAGTGGATTTAGGTACGACGATTCTAAGTGAAATAATTCACACAGAAAAGGACACTTCTCATAAGGTAACACTTATAGAGGGAATGTAAAAAGCGTTACACTTGAACTGAATTACAAAACAGAACAGAGTCACACATGCAGAAAACACACTATGGCTGCTTAACGGGAAAGGTGAGGTGGGGTGATACATAAAACAAGGGTTTCAAATTAGCTCAGATACCGTTCCATAAACCCAATATGTAATAGACAAGACCTACTCCTTGCTCAGAGAACTGGACTCAACACGCCCTATTCACCGCACCAGAGTATATCTGACTAGTAATAATCTTAAAACCTATGTATTGATATCTCTCTGTTAGTGTGTCAAGTGGGTGTAAAGCGGCATAAACACAGCAGTGAAAAGCAGCTAAACTCCATTATAAAAATAAATTACTTCAAAAAACCCATGAAACAAAGACAGTGAAAGAGAGAGAAATTCTTACACAATGCGTTCAGGGGCTGTGATGCAACCTGGATTGACCATATCTAGACCCAGAGCTGGATGAGACATAAGGGTGGACACTCTTGGGGCTGAGAGGTTTGGTGAGGTTGGGTGAGCAAACGCAGACCCTTTAAAGTAATACTGCATGCTACCCATCGCATGGGTCCCAAATCTCCAGGTTCAAGGGCATATTCCTACATCGAAAACATGCATGAGAATACAAAAAGATGGTACACCATGTGATGGGGAAAGGTTTCTAAAACGCACCGCATTTCTCTTCTCCTTGTGCTCGGGTTCGCCATTCCAGCCGCTTTACTAACAATCTCCCTACTTGGAGCATCAGCACCTTTAACCTCCTGTTCCGTACAGGTTGTAATTTGTCCTGAGGATGAACGGGTAGACCGGGAACCAGTGAGAGACTAGCTCTTGGTGTTGGGACAGGCACAGGTCACTCTATTTTCCCATCAGGAAGAAGAATTAACCACAGGCTCATCCTCCCCCCCGGAACCAGAACAGGGCCTGAAGCCATCCTGCGCTTTTGCGGCCAGCTCCCAAAAAAGCGAGTTGTAAAATGGAGCTTCAGGGCACTGCAATTCACAAACCTGCAGAGGTATAAATGATAACTCTCGTCCACAAATATATTGAGGGAAGGCAAAGAAGAGGATTTGAAATCAAGGCAGAATTGCAGGAAACAGATTTCAGGAGGTAGATTCGTATCGCCTTTAAAGCACATGTAAAGCGGCAAAACGTTGACAATGATGCCCTTGGCCAAAAAGGGCGTATGCGTTTTTTCCTGAATATATTCAGGAAAAAACGCATACGCCCTTTTTGGCCAACCAAGCAACCTGGAAAGGCAAATCAGCGCTACAAAGAAGACTCGCTACCCATCGGTCAAAAGGGCCATGCTGAAAAACGTGTCAAAAGCAGAAATGCAGGACAGGCCATGGAGAAATGGGAGCCTTGCTACACTGATGGGCGGGATGTAAATTGCCAACAGCTACTCTGGAGAAGTGTACGGTGTGTCCTGAAACATCTAAAAAACACAGCTTAGAGAGCATAGGGCACTTCCACTCATGGGGGTATAAATTGGGAAAATGAAAAATCAGCAAGACACAAGCACCCCAAAGTTTACGGCTGCTCTGTTGACAAGGACCTCCACTTCATTCCACCTTCAATATCCCAGGAAAGAGAAAAATGGATAAAGAAGTTGTGGTCCTTATGTACAATGGAATATCACTGAGCCATGAAATCAATATCATAAGGCTAGTAGCAGCATGATGAGTGGATTTAGGTACGACGATTCTATGTGAAATAAGTCACACAGAAAAGGACACTTCTCATAAGGTATCACTTAAGGTGGGAATGTAAAAAGCGTTACACTTGAACTGAATTACAAAACAGAACAGAGTCACACATGCAGAAAACACACTATGGCTGCTTAACGGGAAAGGTGAGGTGGGGTGATATATAAAACAAGGGTTTCAAATTAGCTCAGATACCGTTCCATAAACCCAACATGTAATAGACAAGACCTACTCCTTGCTCAGAGAACTGGACTCAACATGCCCTATTCACCGCACAAGAATATATCTGACTAGTAAGAATCTTAAAACCTATCTATCGATATCTCTCTGTTAGTGTGTCAAGTGGGTGTAAAGCGGCATAAACACAGCAGTGAAAAGCAGCTAAACCCCATTATAAAAATAAATTACTTTTACAAACCCATGAAACAAAGACAGTGAAAGAGAGAGAAATTCTTACACAATGCGTTCACGGGCTGTGATGCAACCTGGATTGACCATATCTAGACCCACAGCTGGATGAGACATAAGGGTGGACACTCTTGGGGCTGAGAGGTTTGGTGAGGTTGGGTGAGCAAACGCAGACCCTTTAAAGTAATACTGCGTGGTACCCATCGCATGGGTCCCAAATCTCCAGGTTCAAGGACATCTTCCTACATCGAAAACATGCATGAGAAAACAAAAAGATGGTACACCATGTGATGGGGAAAGGTTTCTAAAACGTACCTCATTTCTCATCTCCTTGTGCCCGGGTTCGCCATTCCAGCCGCTTTACTAGCAATCTCCCTACTTGGAGCATCAGCACCTTTAACCTCCTGTTCCGTACAGGTTGCAATTTGTCCTGAGGATGAACGGGAAGACGGGGAACCAATGAGAGACTAGCTCTTGGTGTTGGGACAGGCACAGGTCACTCTATTTTCCCATCAGGAAGAAGAATTAACCACAGGCTCATCCTCCCCGCCGGAACCAGAACAGGGCCTGAAGCCATCCTGCGCTTTTGCGGCCAGCTCCCAAAAAAGCGAGTTGTAAAATGGAGCTTCAGGGCACTGCAATTCACAAACCTGCAGAGTTATAAATGATAACTCTCGTCCACAAATATATTGAGGGAAGGCAAAGAAGAGGATTTGAAATCAAGGCAGAATTGCAGGAAACAGATTTCAGGAGGTAGATTCGAATCGCCTTTAAAGCACATGAAACGCGGCAAAACGTTGACAATGATGCCCTTGGCCAAAAAGGGCGTATGCGTTTTTTCCTGAATATATTCAGGAAAAAACGCATACGCCCTTTTCGGCCAACCAAGCAACCTGGAAAGGCAAATCAGCGCTACAAAGAAGACTTGCTACCCATCGGTCAAAAGGGCCATGCTGAAAAACGTGTCAAAACCAGAAATGCAGGACAGGCCATGGAGAAATGGGAGCCTTGCTACACTGATGGGCGAGATGTAAATTGCCAACAGCCACTCTGGAGAAGTGTACGGTGTGTCCTGAAACATCTAAAAAACACAGCTTAGAGAGCAGAGGGCACTTCCACTCATGGGGGTATAAATTGGGAAAATGAAAAATCAGCAAGACACAAGCACCCCAAAGTTTAGGGCTGCTCTGTTGACAAGGACCTCCACTTCATTCCACCTTCAAATTCCCAGGAAAGAGAAAAATGGATAAAGAAGTTGTGGTCCTTATGTACAATGGAATATCACTGAGCCATGAAATCAATATCATAAGGCTAGTAGCAGCATGATGAGTGGATTTAGGTACGACGATTCTATGTGAAATAAGTCACACAGAAAAGGACACTTCTCATAAGGTATCACTTAAGGTGGGAATGTAAAAAGCGTTACACTTGAACTGAATTACAAAACAGAACAGAGTCACACATGCAGAAAACACACTATGGCTGCTTAACGGGAAAGGTGAGGTGGGGTGATATATAAAACAAGGGTTTCAAATTAGCTCAGATACCGTTCCATAAACCCAACATGTAATAGACAAGACCTACTCCTTGCTCAGAGAACTGGACTCAACATGCCCTATTCACCGCACAAGAATATATCTGACTAGTAAGAATCTTAAAACCTATGTATCGATATCTCTCTGTTAGTGTGTCAAGTGGGTGTAAAGCGGCATAAACACAGCAGTGAAAAGCAGCTAAACCCCATTATAAAAATAAATTACTTTTACAAACCCATGAAACAAAGACAGTGAAAGAGAGAGAAATTCTTACACAATGCGTTCACGGGCTGTGATGCAACCTGGATTGACCATATCTAGACCCACAGCTGGATGAGACATAAGGGTGGACACTCTTGGGGCTGAGAGGTTTGGTGAGGTTGGGTGAGCAAACGCAGACCCTTTAAAGTAATACTGCGTGGTACCCATCGCATGGGTCCCAAATCTCCAGGTTCAAGGACATCTTCCTACATCGAAAACATGCATGAGAAAACAAAAAGATGGTACACCATGTGATGGGGAAAGGTTTCTAAAACGCACCTCATTTCTCATCTCCTTGTGCCCGGGTTCGCCATTCCAGCCGCTTTACTAGCAATCTCCCTACTTGGAGCATCAGCACCTTTAACCTCCTGTTCCGTACAGGTTGCAATTTGTCCTGAGGATGAACGGGAAGACGGGGAACCAATGAGAGACTAGATCTTGGTGTTGGGACAGGCACAGGTCACTCTATTTTCCCATCAGGAAGAAGAATTAACCACAGGCTCATCCTCCCCGCCGGAACCAGAACAGGGCCTGAAGCCATCCTGCGCTTTTGCGGCCAGCTCCCAAAAAAGCGAGTTGTAAAATGGAGCTTCAGGGCACTGCAATTCACAAACCTGCAGAGTTATAAATGATAACTCTCGTCCACAAATATATTGAGGGAAGGCAAAGAAGAGGATTTGAAATCAAGGCAGAATTGCAGGAAACAGATTTCAGGAGGTAGATTCGAATCGCCTTTAAAGCACATGAAAAGCGGCAAAACGTTGACAATGATGCCCTTGGCCAAAAAGGGCGTATGCGTTTTTTCCTGAATATATTCAGGAAAAAACGCATACGCCCTTTTCGGCCAACCAAGCAACCTGGAAAGGCAAATCAGCGCTACAAAGAAGACTTGCTACACATCGGTCAAAAGGGCCATGCTGAAAAACGTGTCAAAACCAGAAATGCAGGACAGGCCATGGAGAAATGGGAGCCTTGCTACACTGATGGGCGAGATGTAAATTGCCAACAGCCACTCTGGAGAAGTGTACGGTGTGTCCTGAAACATCTAAAAAACACAGCTTAGAGAGCATAGGGCACTTCCACTCATGGGGGTATAAATTGGGAAAATGAAAAATCAGCAAGACACAAGCACCCCAAAGTTTAGGGCTGCTCTGTTGACAAGGACCTCCACTTCATTCCACCTTCAATGTCCCAGGAAAGAGAAAAATGGATAAAGAAGTTGTGGTCCTTATGTACAATGGAATATCACTCAGCCATGAAATCAATGTCATAAGGCTAGTAGCAGCATGATGAGTGGATTTAGGTACGACGATTCTAAGTGAAATAATTCACACAGAAAAGGACACTTCTCATAAGGTAACACTTATAGAGGGAATGTAAAAAGCGTTACACTTGAACTGAATTACAAAACAGAACAGAGTCACACATGCAGAAAACACACTATGGCTGCTTAACGGGAAAGGTGAGGTGGGGTGATACATAAAACAAGGGTTTCAAATTAGCTCAGATACCGTTCCATAAACCCAATATGTAATAGACAAGACCCACTCCTTGCTCAGAGAACTGGACTCAACACGCCCTATTCAACGCACAAGAATATATCTGACTAGTAATAATCTTAAAACCTATGTATTGATATCTCTCTGTTAGTGTGTCAAGTGGGTGTAAAGCGGCATAAACACAGCAGTGAAAAGCAGCTAAACCCCATTATAAAAATAAATTACTTCGAAAAACCCATGAAACAAAGAGAGTGGAAGAGAGAGAAATTCTTACACAATGCGTTCAGGGGCTGTGATGCAACCTGGATTGACCATATCTAGACCCACAGCTGGATGAGACATAAGGGTGGACACTCTTGGGGCTGAGAGGTTTGGTGAGGTTGGGTGAGCAAACGCAGACCCTTTAAAGTAATACTGCATGGTACCCATCGCATGGGTCCCAAATCTCCAGGTTCAAGGGCATATTCCTACATCGAAAACATGCATGAGAAAACAAAAAGATGGTACACCATGTGATGGGGAAAGGTTTCTAAAACGCACCGCATTTCTCTTCTCCTTGTGCTCGGGTTCGCCATTCCAGCCGCTTTACTAACAATCTCCCTACTTGGAGCATCAGCACCTTTAACCTCCTGTTCCGTACAGGTTGCAATTTGTCCTGAGGATGAACGGGTAGACAGGGAACCAGTGAGAGACTAGCTCTTGGTGTTGGGACAGGCACAGGTCACTCTATTTTCCCATCAGGAAGAAGAATTAACCACAGGCTCATCCTCCCCCCCGGAACCAGAACAGGGCCTGAAGCCATCCTGCGCTTTTGCGGCCAGCTCCCAAAAAAGCGAGTTGTAAAATGGAGCTTCAGGGCACTGCAATTCACAAACCTGCAGAGTTATAAATGATAACTCTCGTCCACAAATATATTGAGGGAAGGCAAAGAAGAGGATTTGAAATCAAGGCAGAATTGCAGGAAACAGATTTCAGGAGGTAGATTCGTATCACCTTTAAAGCACATGTAAAGCGGCAAAACGTTGACAATGATGCCCTTGGCCAAAAAGGGCGTATGCGTTTTTTCCTGAATATATTCAGGAAAAAACGCATACGCCCTTTTTGGCCAACCAAGCAACCTGGAAAGGCAAATCAGGGCTACAAAGAAGACTCGCTACCCATCGGTCAAAAGGGCCATGCTGAAAAACGTGTCAAAAGCAGAAATGCAGGACAGGCCATGGAGAAATGGGAGCCTTGCTACACTGATGGGCGGGATGTAAATTGCCAACAGCCACTCTGGAGAAGTGTACGGTGTGTCCTGAAACATCTAAAAAACACAGCTTAGAAAGCATAGGGGACTTCCACTCATGGGGGTATAAATTGGGAAAATGAAAAATCAGCAAGACACAAGCACCCCAAAGTTTAGGGCTGCTCTGTTGACAAGGACCTCCACTTCATTCCACCTTCAATATCCCAGGAAAGAGAAAAATGGATAAAGAAGTTGTGGTCCTTATGTACAATGGAATATCACTGAGCCATGAAATCAATATCATAAGGCTAGTAGCAGCATGATGAGTGGATTTAGGTACGACGATTCTATGTGAAATAAGTCACACAGAAAAGGACACTTCTCATAAGGTATCACTTAAGGAGGGAATGTAAAAAGCGTTACACTTGAACTGAATTACAAAACAGAACAGAGTCACACATGCAGAAAACACACTATGGCTGCTTAACGGGAAAGGTGAGGTGGGGTGATATATAAAACAAGGGTTTCAAATTAGCTCAGATACCGTTCCATAAACCCAACATGTAATAGACAAGACCTACTCCTTGCTCAGAGAACTGGACTCAACATGCCCTATTCACCGCACAAGAATATATCTGACTAGTAAGAATCTTAAAACCTATGTATCGATATCTCTCTGTTAGTGTGTCAAGTGGGTGTAAAGCGGCATAAACACAGCAGTGAGCATCTAAACCCCATTATAAAAATAAATTACTTTTACAAACCCATAAAACAAAGACAGTGAAAGAGAGAGAAATTCTTACACAATGTGTTCACGGGCTGAGATGCAACCTGGATTGACCATATCTAGACCCACAGCTGGATGAGACATAAGGGTGGACACTCTTGGGGCTGAGAGGTTTGGTGAGGTTGGGTGAGCAAACACAGACCCTTTAAAGTAATACTGCGTGGTACCCATCGCATGGGTCCCAAATCTCCAGGTTCAAGGATATCTTCCTACATCAAAAACATGCATGAGAAAACAAAAAGATGGTACACCATGTGATGGGGAAAGGTTTCTAAAACGCACCTCATTTCTCATCTCCTTGTGCCCGGGTTCGCCATTCCAGCCACTTTACTAGCAATCTCCCTACTTGGAGCATCAGCACCTTTAACCTCCTGTTCCGTACAGGTTGCAATTTGTCCTGAGGATGAACGGGAAGACGGGGAACCAATGAGAGACTAGCTCTTGGTGTTGGGACAGGCACAGGTCACTCTATTTTCCCATCAGGAAGATGAATTAACCACAGGCTCATCCTCCCCCCCGGAACCAGAACAGGGCCTGAAGCCATCCAGTGCTTTTGCGGCCAGCTCCCAAAAAAGCGAGTTGTAAAATGGAGCTACAGTGCACTGAAATTCACAAACCTGCAGAGTTATAAATGATAACTCTCGTCCACAAATATATTGAGGGAAGGCAAAGAAGAGGATTTGAAATCAAGGCAGAATTGCAGGAAACAGATTTCAGGAGGTAGATTCGAATCGCCTTTAAAGCACATGAAAAGCGGCAAAACGTTGACAATGATGCCCTTGGCCAAAAAGGGCGTATGCGTTTTTTCCTGAATATATTCAGGAAAAAACGCATACGCCCTTTTTGGCCAACCAAGCAACCTGGAAAGGCAAATCAGCACTACAAAGAAGACTCACTACCCATCGGTCAAAAGGGCCATGCTGAAAAAAGTGTCAAAACCAGAAATGCAGGACAGGCCATGGAGAAATGGGAGTCTTGCTACACTGATGGGCGAGATGTAAATTGCCAAAAGCCACTCTGGAGAAGTGTACGGTGTGTCCTGAAGCATCTAAAAAACACAGCTTAGAGAGCATATGGCACTTCCACCCATGGGGGTATAAATTGGGAAAATTAAAAATCAGCAAGACACAAGCACCCCAAAGTTTAGGGCTGCTCTGTTGACAAGGACCTCCACTTCATTCCACCTTCAATATCGCAGGAAAGAGAAAAATGGATAAAGAAGTTGTGGTCCGTATGTACAATGGAATATCACTCAGCCATGAAATCAATGTCATAAGGCTAGTAGCAGCATGATGAGTGGATTTAGGTACGACGATTCTAAGTGAAATAAGTCACACAGAAAAGGACACTTCTCATAAGGTATCACTTATATAGGGAATGTAAAAACCGTTACACTTGAACTGAATTATGAAACAGAACAGAGTCATGCATGCAGAAAACACACTATGGCTGCTTAACGGGAAAGGTGAAGTGGGATGATGCATAAAACAAGGGTTTCATATTAGCTCAAATACCGATCCATATACCCAATATGTAATAGACAAGACCTATTCCTTGCTCAGTGAAGTGGATGCAACACCCCCTATTCAACGAACAAGAATATATCTGACTAGTAAAAATCTTAAATCCTATGTATTGATGTCTCTGTGTAAGTGAATCAAGTGGGTGTAAAGGGGCATAAACACAGCAGTGAAAATCAGGTAAACCCCATTATAAAAATAAATTACTTAAAAATCCCAAAAAACAAAGACAGTGATAGAGGGAAAATTTTTACATAATTCGTTCCGGGGCTGTGATGCAACCTGGTGTGACCATATCTAGACCCACAGCTGGATGAGAAATAAAGCTGGACACTCTTGGGGCTGAAGGTCTCTTTCCCTATTTACCAGATTAGGAACGTAGAAAGGCTGCCACTCTCTGGCCGTTACCTGCAAACGCAGCTTTTAAACCTGTGCTAATGGTCACTTCATATGAACAAGTACTTCAGGGCTGTAAATGAAACGTGCCCTCAAAAAGTCTTGAGGGAGGTAATGGCCAAAAATTTTCAAAATGTGACACTTACTTTAAGAAAACACTTTGAAGAACTGAGCTGTAATCACAGTTTGATAAATAAAAAGGGCATGCTTTAAAGCTCAATTTCAACAGATTATGGGACACATGCAAATTCAACCACAGATAGGCATCAGCTCGCACCCATTAGAATAACCATCAGCAAGAAAACTACAAACAATAAATATTGAAGGTGTTTTGGAGAAATGCATACCCTCAATTTTAAGTGGGACGTAACCTGGAAAGAGCCACTAATGAGAACTGAATGGTGGTGCCTTTAAAACATACACACTGAGCTACCATATGATACAGCAAGCCCACTCCTTGGCCTATAACATAAGAAGATATAACTGGAAAGACACAGGCAAGCAAATGTGCATTGCAGCAGTATTACAATAGCCAAGACATGGAGGCAACCAGAAAGTCCATCAAGAGGTGCGTGGCCAAAGAAGAACTGGTACACGTACAGATGGAATATTAGCCAGGGAAAAAAATGAAACAATGCCATTTGCAGCACCATGTATGATTCTTGAGGTAATCAGGCAAATTGTACTAAGTCAGAAAGCAAAAGACACATATCCTATAATATCACTTATAGGTCTTAGCTAAAAATTGATACCAATGAAGATATTTCCACAGAGAAATGCAATCACAGATTCATTAAACAAACTTATGGTTCACCAAATGGAAAGGTGTGAGGATTGGATACATTAGGATATTGGGGTTAAGATAGATATAGAAACACATGTGAAATATGTAATCACCAAAGACCTACGTAATACCAAGACAAGACTACTCAACATCGTGTCATAACCTACATGGGAAAATGATCCAAAGAAGAATAGATATATGTATATGTTTAAAAGAACCACATCTTTCACACCTAGAAGAAACAAAACATTTTAATTAAATTTGCTCTGACAAAAAATAAAAATTAAATTAAAAAAAGAACAAGAAGTAATGAGACATAAACTTAAGGGGCTATTTGCTGGCACATTGCATTCTAATTTACAACCAGAACATGACTTCCATTAAGGCTCTGTCATCACTAATAAAGCAGCTTTATAAGCAATGTTGAAGGTAGCTTAAAAGAAGTCTCACTAATTATTGATAGTAACAAGGAAACAAAGAAAAGTAAAAATCTCACTGCAAAAAGTATACATAGGGTAAGGATAGTAGATCAAACACTTATTAAACTTCTGTAAAGAATAAAAGACAACAGTAGTATGTTTTTTTAAAAAGAGAGGGCCCAAATAAATCTGAAATGAAAGAGATGATGTTACAACAGACACCACAGAAATACAAAGTATCCTAAGATACACACAGGGTAACTCAGGGCTCAGACTGGACAGAGCCCACTCTCCAGTCCCCTGTACATGACTTACAGGAGCCTCAGGAACTGAGGAGGGGGTCCCTGAGGAGAGGCTCAAGATAGAATATGGTAGGCATTAACATGACTGCATTCATCTTAAACATGCCTGAACTACATTCACACGAGATGATTTTGTCCTGTATGTACATCGGCACCTCTAGTTGGAACTGCAGATCTTTGGCTTCAACACCTCTACTGACAACATTAGCGTCACCTGCTGTGGACCGTCTCCTATAGGATTTCTAGAATCACAAAACATCGAAGCTTCACAGGACCCAGAGTCTGTGCAACTCCACACAGAGTCTCAGAGTCTCAACTCCACTCAGATACTCCACTCTTGGAGGGCACACACAAAGTAGTGTGCACATCAGGACCCAGGGGAAGGAGCAGTGACCCTGTAGGAGAATGACCAGAACTACCTGCTACTTTTAGAAGGTCTCCTGCAGAGGCAGGTGGTGGCTGTGGCTGTGGCTCACCGTGAGGACAACGACACTGGCAGCAGAAGTTCTGGGAAATACTCCTTGGTGTGAGCCCTCCCAGAGTCCGCCATTAGCCCCACCAAGAGCAAGGTAAGCTCCAGGGCTGGGTTGCCTCAGGCCAAACAACCAACAGGGAGGGAACCCAGCCCCATGCATCAGCAGACAAGCGGATTAAACTTTTTATTAAAGTTTTATTTAATCCGTAGACAAGCGGATTAAAGCTCTGCCCACCAAAGCAACACCCAGCTCTACCCACCACCAGTCCCTCCCATCAGGAAGCTTGCACAAGCCTCTAAGATAGACTCATCCACCGGAGAGCAGACAGCAGAAGCAAGAAGAACTACAATTCTGCAGCCTGTGGAAGGAAAACCACATTCACAGAAAGATAGACAAAATGAAAAGGCAGAGGACTTTATACCAGATCAAGGAACAAGATAAAACCCCAGAAAAAAATGAAATGAGGTGGAGATAGGGAACCTTCCAGAAAAAGAATTCAGAATAATGATAGTGAAGTTGAGCCAAGACCTTGGAAAAAGAAAGGAGGCAAAGATCGAGAAGATGCAAGAAATGTTTAACAAAGACCTAGAAGAATTAAGGAACAAACACCTAGAAGAATTAAAGAACAAACAAACAGAGGTGAACAATGGAATAACTGAAATGAAAAATACACTAGAAGGAATCAGTAGCAGAATAACTGTGGCAGAAGAACGGATAAGTGGCCTGGAAGACAGAAAGGTGGAAATCACTGCCATGGAACAGAATAAAGAAAAAGAATGAAAATAAACGAAGATACCCCAAGAGTCCTCTGGGACAACTTTAAACGCAACAACATTCGCATTATAGGGGTCCCAGAAGGAGAAGAGAGAGAGAAAGGACCCGAGAATATATTTGAAGAGATTATGGTCAAAAACTTCCCTAGCATGGGAAAAGAAATAGCCACCCAAGTCCAGAAGCACAGAGTGTCCCAGGCAGGATAAACCAAAGGAGAAAAATGACAAGACACATAGTAATCAAATTGACAAAAATTAACGACAAAGAAAAATGATTGAAAGCAGCAAGGGAAAAATGACAAATAACATACAAGGGAACTCCCATAAGGATAACAACTGATTTCTCAGCAGAAAATCTACAAGCCAGAAGGAAGTGGCATGATAAATTTAAAGTGATGAAAGGGAAGAACCTACAACCAAGAGTACTCCACCCTGCAAAGAGCTCATTCAGATTTGATGGAGAAATCAAAAGCCTTACAGACAAGCAAAAGCTAAGAGAATTCAGCACCATGAAACCAGCTCTACACCAAATGCTAAAGGAACTTCTCTAAGTGGGAAACACAAGAGAAGAAAAGGACCCACCAAGACAAACCCATAACAATTAAGAAAATAGTAGTAGGAACATACATATCGATAATTACCTTAAACGTGAATGCACTACATGTTCCAACCAAAAGACACAGGCTCGCTGAATGGATACAAAAACAAGACCCATATATATGCTGTCTACAAGAGATCCATTTCAGACCTAGGGACACATACAGACTCAAAGTGAGGCGATGGAAAAATATATTCTATGCAAATGAAAATCAAAAGAAAGCTGGAGTAGCAATACTCATATCAGATAAAATAGACTTTAAAATAAAGAATGTTACAAGAGACGAGGAAAGGCACTACATAATGGTCAGGGGATCAATCCAAGAAGAAGATATAACAATTATAAATATATATGTACCCAAAATAGGAGCAGCTCAATGTATAAGGCAACTGCTAACAGCTATAAAAGAGGAAATTGACAGTAACACAATAATAGCGGGGGACTTTAACAGCTCACTTACACCAGTGGAGATCAGCCAGACAGACAATTAATAAGGAAACACAAGCTTTAAATGACACAATAGACCAGATAGAGTTAATTGATATTTATAGGACATTCCATCCAAAAACAGCAGATTACACGTTCTTCTCAACTGCACACGGAACATTCTCCAGGATAGATCACATCTTGGGTCACAGATAAAGCCTCAGTAAATTTAAGAAAACTGAAATCATATCAAGCAGCTGTTCCGACCACAATGCTATGAGATTAGAAATCAATTACACGGAAAAAACCGTAAAAAACACAAACACATGGAGGCTAAACAATACGTTACTAAATAACCAAGAGATCACTGAAGAAATCAAAGAGGAAATCAAAAACTACCTAGAGACAAATGACAACAAAAACACGATGATCCAAAACCTATGGGATGCAGCAAAAGGAGTTCTAAGAGGGAAGTTTATAGCAATACAAGCCTACCTCAAGAAACAAGAAAAATCTCAAATAAACAATCTAACCTTACACCTAGAGGAACTAGAGAAAGAAGAACAAAACCCAAAGTTAGTAGAAGGAAAGAAATCATAAAGATCAGAGCAGAAATAAATGAAATAGAAACAAAGAAAACGAAAGCAAAGATCAATAAAACTAAAAGCTGGTTCTTTGAGAAGATAAGCAAAAATGATCAACCTTTAGCCAGACTCCAGAAAAAGAGGGAGAGGACGCAAATCAACAAAATTAGAAGTGAAAAAGCAGAAGTTACAACAGACACCACAGGAATACAAAGCATCCTAAGAGACTACTACAAGCAACTCTAGGCCAATAAAATGGACAATCTGGAAGAAATGGACAAATTCTTAGAAAGGGATAACCTTCTAAGACTGAACCAGGAAGAAATAGAAAATATGAACAAACCTATCACAAGCAATGAAATTGAAACTGTGATTAAAAATCTTCCAACAAACAAAAGTCCAGAACCAGATGGCATCACAGGTGAATTCTATCAAACATTTAGAGAAGAGCTAACACCCAATCTTCTCAAATTCTTCAAAACAATTGCAGGGGAAGGAACACTCCCAAACTCATTCTATGAGACCACCATCACCCTGATACCAAAATCAGACAGAGATACTACAAGGAAAGAAAATTATAGACCAATATCACTGATGAATATAGATGTAAAAATCCTCAACAAAATACTAGCAAACAGAATCGAACAACACATGAAAAGGATCATACACCATGATCAAGTGGGGTTTATCCCAGGGATGCGAGGATTCTTCAATATACACAAATCAATGTGATACACCATATTAACAGATTGTAGAATAAAACCATATGATCATCTCAATAGATGAAGGAAAAGATTTTGAGAAAATTCAACACTCATTTACGATAAAAACTCTGCAGAGTGTGGGCATAGAGGGAAACTACCTCAACATAATAAAGGCCATATATGACAAACCCACAGCAAACAGCATTCTCAATGGTGAAAAACTGAAAGCGTTTCCTCTAAGATCAGGAACAAGACGAGGATGTCCACTCTCACCACTGCTATTCAACATAGTTTTGGAAGTCCTAGCCATGGCAATCAGAGAAGAAAAAGAAATAAAAGGAATACAAAAAGGAAAAGAAGAAGTAAAATTGTCACTGTTTGCAGATGACATGATATCATAGAAAGAGAATCCTGAAGATGCCACCAGAAAACCACTGGAGCTAATCAATGAATTTGGTAAAGTTGCAGGATACAAAATTAATGCACAGAAATTGCTTGCATTCCTATACACTAACAATGAAAGATCAGAAAGAGAAATTAAGGAAACAATCCCATTACCACTGCAACAAAAAGAATAAAATACCTAGGAATAAACCTACCTAAGGAAGTAAAAGACCTGTACTCAGAAAACTATAAGACACTGATGAAAGAAATCAAAGATGATATAAACAGATGGAGACATATACCATGTTCTCGGATTAGAAGAATCAATATTGTGAAAATGACTATACTACCCAAAGCAATCTACAGATTCAATGCAATCCCGATCAAAATACCTTTGGCATTTTCTACAGAACAAGAAAAAAAAATCTTAAAATTTGTAGGGAGACACAAAAGACCCTGGATAGCCAAAGCAGTCTTGAGGGGGGAAAAAAAAGAGCTGGAGGAATCAGACTTCCAGACTTCAGACTATATTGCAAAGCTACAGTAATCAAGATAATATGGTACTGACACAAAAACAGAAATATAGGTCAATAGAACAGGATAGAAAGCACAGAGATAAACCCACGTACCTATGGTTCACTAATCTATGACAAAGGAGGCAAGGGTATACAATGGAGAAAAGACAGTGTCTTCAGCAAGTGGTGCTGGGAAAACTGGACAGTTACATGTAAAAGAATGAAATTAGTACACTCCCTAACACCATACACAAAAATAAACTCAAAATGGATTAGAGACCTAAATATAAGACCAGCCACTATAAAACTCTTAGAGGAAAACATAAGCAGAACAGTCTATGACATAAATCACAGCAAGATCCTTTTTGACCCACCTCCTAGAGAAATGGAAATAAAAACAAAAATAAAAAAATGGGACCGAATGAAACATAAATTCTTTTGCACAGCAGAGGAAAACATAAGCAAGATGAAAAGACAACCATCAGAATGGGAGAAAATATTTTCAAATGAAGCAAATGGCAAAGGATTAATCTCCAAAAAGCAGCTCATGTAGCTCAATATCACAAAACCAAACAACCCAATCCAAAAATGGGCAGAAGACCTAAATAGACATTTCTCCAAAGAAGATATACAGGTTGCCAACAAACAAATGAAAGGATGCTGAACATCACTAATCATTAGAGAAATGCAAATCAAAACTACAGTGAGGTATCACCTCACACCAGTCAGAATGGCCATCATCAAAAAATCTACCAACAATAAATGCTGGAGAGGCATTTATTGGAGCAAAGGGAACCCTCTTGCACTGTTGGTGGGAATGTAAATTGATATAGCCACTAGGGAGAACGGTATGGGGGTTCCTTAAACACTAAAAATAGAACTACCATGCAACCCAGCAAACCCACTCCTGGACATTTACCCTGAGAAAACCATAATTCAAAAAGAGTCATGTACCACAATGTTCACTGTAGCTCTATTTACAATAGCCAGGACATGGAAGCAACCTAAGTGTCCATCAACAGATAAATGGATAAAGAAGATGTGGCACATATATACAATGGAACATTATTCAGCCATAAAAAGAAACGAAATTGAGTTATTTTTAGTGAGGTGGATGGATCTAGAGTCTGTCCTACAGAGTGAAGTAAGTCAGAAAGAGAAAAACAAATACCGTATGCTAACACATATATATGGAATCTTAAAAAAAAAAGTTGATGAAGAACCTAGGGGCAGGAAAGGATTAAGGACACAGACGTAGAGAAAGGACTTGAGGACATGGGGAGAGGGAAGGGTAAGCTGGGACAAAGTGAGAGAGTGGTATGGACATATATACACTACCAAATGTAAAATTGATAGCTACTGGGAAGCAGCCACATAGCACAGGGAGATCAGCTCTGTGCTTTGTGACCACCTAAAAGGGTGGGATAAGGGAGTGAGAGGGAGGTGCAAGAGGGAGGGGATATGGTGTTATATGTATACGCACAGCTGATTCACTTTTTTATACAGCAGAAACTAACACACAATTGTAAAGCAATTATACTCCAATAAAGATGTAAAAGAAAAAAAAAAGCCCAGAGATAAACCTACACACCTATGGCCCACTAATCTATGACAAAGGAGGCAAGGGTATACAAAGGAGAAAAGACAGTCTCTTCAATAAGTGGTGCTGGGAAAAATGGACAGCTACATGTAAAAGAATGAAATTAGAACACTCCCTAACACCATACACAAAAAATAAACTCAAAATGGATTAGAGACCGAAATGTAAGACCGGACACTATAAAACTCTTAGAGGAAAACA
Organism: Balaenoptera ricei; assembly: GCF_028023285.1. NCBI lineage: Eukaryota > Metazoa > Chordata > Mammalia > Artiodactyla > Balaenopteridae > Balaenoptera > Balaenoptera ricei. Next base: position 2,115,635 of record NW_026777413.1, on the reverse strand, counting down.
CAGGAAGAATACTCTTTGACATAAATCACAGCAAGATCTTTTTTGATCCACCTCCTAGAGTAATGGAATAAAAAAAATAAACATATGGGAGCAAATGAAACCTAAAAGCTTTTGCAAAACAAAGGAAACTACAAACAAGACGAAAAGACAACCCTCACAATGGGAGAAAATATTTGCAAACGAATCAATGGACAAAGGATTAATCTCCAATGTATATAAACAGCTCATGCAGCTCAACAGTAAAAAAACAAACAACCCAATCCAAAAATGGGCAGATGACGTAAATAGACATTTGTCCCAAGAAGACATACAGATGACCAAGAAGCACATGAAAAGCTGCTCAACATCACTAATTATTAGAGAAATATAAACCAAAACTACAATGAGGTATCACCTCACACGAGTTAGAATGGGCATCATCAGAAAATCTACAAGCAACAAATGCTGGAGAGGGTGTGGAGAAAAGGGAACCCTCTTACACTATTTGTGGGAATGTAAATTGATACAGTCACTATGGAGAACAGTATGGAGGTTCCTTAAAAGACTAAAAATAGAATTACCATATGACCCAGCAATCCCACTACTGGCCATATACCCAGAGAAAACCATAATTCAAAAAGACATATTCACCACAATATTCATTGCAGCACTGTTTACAATAGCCAGGTCATGGAAGCAACCTAAATGCCCATAGACAGACGAACAGAAAAGATGTGCTACATATATAAAATGGAATATTACTCAGCCATAAAAACGAATGAAATTGGGTCATTTGTAGAGACGTGGATAGATCTAGAGACTGTCATACAGAGTGAAGTAAGTCAGAAAGAGAAAAACAAATATCGTATATTAACGCATACATGTGGAACCTAGAAAAATGGTAAAGATGAACCGGTTTGCAAGGCAGAAATAGAGACACAGATGTAGAGAACAAATGTATGGACACCAAGGGGGGAAAGTGGCAGGGTGGTGGTGGTGGGATGAATTGCGAGCCTGGGATTGACATATATACACTTATATGTATAAAATAGGTTACCAATAAGAGCCTGCTGTATAAAAAAATGAATAAAATAAATTCAAAAATTAAAAAATAAATAATATTTAAAAAAATAAAACAGAAAAAAAAGTTCTGTCCTTCCCATAGACGTATTTATATGAATGAATTATTTCCATGCTTATATCCATAAATACAAAAAGAGGAATAAAACTTACCTTGAACCAAAAAAGAAAAAAAAAAAAAAACAGAACCCACTGGTCATACAGAGGAAAACCCTATCAGGGCACTTGCTCCAGGGGTAAACAATTCTGAAGTTGGTCACAGGTGGGGAATCATCTCCCATGCAGCCAGCAGCCCCCACACGAGGAGCGTCCTCATTGCAAAGCTGGGGGACCGTGAGGAGGCGTCTCTGAGTAAACGTGAGCTGAGCCCCAGGCCAGCTGCTGCTGAACTTTTCCCACCCTTCCCAGGTAAAACACCTGAATGTGTGCAAAGACTTTAAAAACTAGAGGAAGGGGCTTGGAGTCACACCAGCGACAGCACGCAGGCCGACTTGGTGCCTGCAGGCCAGCCAGGATGGTCCTGGCCCCGGGCGCTCGTCTGGAAGCTTTCCATTTCCCTGCCTGAGGTACCCCTCCTGTCCCGGCCCCCACTGCTTTTTTCCTTCCTCACCTCTGCCCGGGGAGAAATTCCAGCAGCAAGTATGGGTGACACATCCTCTTCTTTAGCAGGTGGCAGCCCGGCAACTCCTGCAGAAAGTCCAGCAGAGCCCCAGTCACACTGGGCCACTCATAGAGCCGTGGGCCCTACTCCCTCCCACCAGCCCAACCCCGAGACTGCTGACGGGGCAGAGAATATGGCGTCAGGCACAGCTGCAGAGGCTTTTGCTGCCTGGAGGGGTGTTTATATTGACCTCAACCCAGGCACACCTGGGAAGGGCTGGCCGGCCGGGTCAGGCTGCCCAGGTCAGCCAATCCTCGCCCCTCAGGGGCTCAGAGTTGCAGAAAATGGGCCTTGCTGCACCGGCCAGATCCAAGGAACAGGTGTAGGGTCCCGAGAGTCAGGATAGATAAGGGGCGGCAGCCCTGGCTTGTTTTCGAATCATTTTATCTGGTCCATGAGTGGGAGACAACTTCAAGAAGACCCTCTGCTAATGAGAGGAACCCAGGAGTCAGGGAGAGGAGGGGTGGTGGGTGGAGACAGAGGCCTGGTGCCCTGGCTGCAGTGGAAGCCCCTGGAAGACCAGGCAGAGGGAGGCCGCACAGAGTGAAGCCTAGGGTCACAGACCTGTTGGAGCTGCTGTTTGTTAGTTCAAGCTCTGCTCTGAGGTGCTCTGTGTCAGCTCTGAGTGACAGGGGTGCTGGGGGTGCTCTGCAATGAGGGCTATGTGCACGGTTCCTGTGTGCCCAGCCCTGCCGGGGTACCTGTCCACGGGAGCTCCATATCCAGGGAGGGGCCTGCCCACGAGAGCCCCGTGGGCTGCTGCGTACCTGCCCAGGTGAGCTCCATATCCTGGGAGGGGCCTGACCACAAGAGCCCCGTGGGCTGCTGGGGACCTGGTAGAGGACGCCAGGACAGTCAGTGAAGCCACAGAGGATATACATCTAGTAGTTCCTAATTCCTACACCCTGCTGGTCATTCTACCATCCACCAGGACATGGCATTCTGTATTAGACTTCAATGATGCCTTCTTCTGTATTCCATTAGTCCCAGAGTCACAAGAAATTTTGGCTGTGAGTGGCAGGACTCAACCTACAACAAAAACAATACTGCTGGGCCGTCCTGCCCCAGGGGTTCAAAAATTCCCACACCATCTTTGGGGAAACGTTAGCTAAAGACCTAAAAGATCTACCTCTGGAGAAGGGAACCCTCCTTCAATATGCAGATGACATTCTGATCACCAGCCCGACTAAGGAGGCCTCTGAACTACCTAGCCAATGAAAGATAGAAGGTGTCCAAGGAAAAGGCTCAAATATCACAAACTAAGGTGGCCTTCCTGGGCTTCATTCGCACAGAAGGTCGGAGAAGCCCACCCCAGGAAAGGGAAGAAGCCATTTGCAGCCTCACCTTTCCTGAAACTAGAAGACAGCTTAGGGGTTCCTGGGGAGACCGGGGTTTGCTGCATCTGGATCCCTAACTACAGTCTAATAGCTGGGCCTCTATATGAAACACTGAAAGGAAAAGATGATGATCCTTTTGAATAGAATCCAGAAGCGGCCTTTCAAGAATGGAAAGAGCAGTCAATTCAGACCCTGGCCCTGGACCTCCCTAAGTTAGCTAAACCCTTTGACCTTTACATTCCTGGTCCAAGGCGAATCGCCCTTGGAGTATTAGTGCAAAAACTGGGACCACTTGAAATGGAACAATGCAAGAATGCCCTCCAGGCATTGGCCAGCCACCCCATCCGACCAGGATACTGGGGGTATCTAAAAACCTGGAAATCAGCAGCCCACAAGGCCAGCTCCCTCCTAAGGGAAAAGGACGCCACTTGGTGATCCTAACCACCCACCATGCCCTGAAGTTGCAGGGATTGCTCCGTGGGCACAATGACCTCGAGTGAGGAGGCCCTCCAACACCAACCTCCAGAGAGACAACCTGGGGCAATGGGCCCCCATGACGACTCGTGTGACCATCACTTGACCTGGAGCTTCTCTCAGAAAACAACAAGAGTGTGCCCCAAAAGAGCAGACTATTGCTTACAGGACTTACTGCACCCAGAGCGGAGCTAATAAACTTGGCAGGGGAACTGTAAATAACGCTGCCACCATAGAAAAGCCTACAGACACCGCAGTGACGGCGGCCAATGAGACCGGCTGTACTCCTGGCTACTTCAAAAGGCCGTTGACTGAGTGGCCGTCATGGTCCTGGATCACCACCGGCCCTGGACTGTCTGGGAGTTGAGCAAGCAGGGCTCTGACACCTGGTGCTGTTTGTACGTTAATTCAGTGGCCTAACTGAAGAAAGCACAGACTACTGGTCAGAGCATCTAGGCTGGCAGAAACCGTCAGCCTAAGGGGGCCGAACCAATGTGGAGCAGGGTAAAACCGCCCACCCCCCCAGCGTCTCTGCACATCTCTTTCCTGGACCCTTAAAGGTCATTAGAATCTATAAAACTTCCAATGCTGGTGCTCAGGCAGACGAGCAGTGAGGGAGGAGGCCTGCGGACAATCAACCTCACCTGGAGGCTGCTGGGGAGAAGTCCTGCCCCTCCCCCCGGGTATGAGGACACCCAACTCAGCATGAAGCATTTACAGAAGACGTGTCTGCACCCTCAGCGCCCCAAGAATGAGGAATGGGACAAAAGGCAGAGGAGGGCTTTGTCACTGGCAAAGCCCATTAAAAATTCCTGGGAGATAAAAATAGAATCTGGGCAATAAAATAAAGTCTAACCATTTTTTCCTTTGTGCTTTGTCTAATTTCACTTGCTCCTAGGTTTCCACATGCAGAGGTCCCACACCCGACACTTCAGACCCGATTTCCTAGTGCAAAATGGCTGGGCCGACACCTCAGCTCGTGGGGCCCCGTGCAGACTCTGCGACATAGAGCCTGAGCTGCAGCCAACGTGGCCCTCGAGAGCTCCGCCCCCTCCCTCCCGCTGATGCTGACAGGATCCCTACACAGCAGCCCGGCCCACAACCCGCAGGGGAGCACACACTCTCACCTCTCCATTCTCTGATCAAAATATAAAGTTTTCCTTTGCTTCTGAACAAAAGTCAGTCTCGATCTGTTGGCTCCAATGACACTGGGCAGGGAGACCCTTGTTGGGGCCCACTCTGCAGGATCAGTAACAGAATTTGAGAACATTGTAACTTCAATGAACAGATGTGTGAGCCAAACTGTAATTAACATAGAGCAGTGTATAAGGCTCGTGTAAAATAAGATGTTTCTAACACTTCCATTTGATATTTCCATCACTTTATTATAAGCAAGTTCAGTGGAGGGGATTGTCTTATTTGTCAGGTCAAGAGTAGAGAAATGCAGTGATTTCTTTCCAAGGATGTACATCTAATAATCTTGGTTGAAGTTTCAACCTTGTTTTGAATGATTTTCCATTGAAAATGATACCTCTCTTTCAGCTCCTAGATTTCTGAGAAGTATAAAATCTTATATTTTTTATTAGCAAAGGGGAAAGGTGGGAGGAGGGATAAATTAACAGTTTCAGATTAACATATACACACTGCTATGTATAAAATATATCATCAACAAGGAACTACTGTATAGCACAGGGAACTATACTCAATATTTTGTAATGACCCCTGAGGGGAAATAATCTGAAAAACAATAGATATCTATATCAACATCATCTATCAACTACAGATAAAATGGAAACTAAAGGAGGCCGATGGTGAGCGTTTCTGAACCCGAAGACTTCAATCATCTAAAGTTCGGACTCTGCCTACGGCCCAAGTCCCTTAATGAACACACATGTACCAGTAGCTTAAAAATTCCCCAGATTGGAGTTCGGGGAGACACTGATTTGGAAAAATCCCTTGTGTTCTCCTTACATACACGGGACCTTTCCTACAGCTAAAACATGCCTGTGACACCCAGAAGATGGAACACGGTTGGATCAGGAAGATTTTGGAAAAGGCACCAAAACGCCTAATTTCCTGGTTGTTGGGTTCACCCCTCCAGCCTTTTTCCTTAAAATCTCCCCACTAGAGGATGTCAGCACCTTCAACATCCAGTTGCACAGAAATCGGAAATTGTCCAAAGGAAGAAGGGGAAGGAGGAGAAACAAGGAGAGCCAAGCCCTAGAGGTTCGGAGAGGCACATGTCACTCTACTTTCCAGTCAGGAAGAAGAATTAAGCAAAGGCTTAGCCTGCCACCGAGAATCAGAGTAGGGCCAGAAGCAAACGAGCGGTTCTGCGGAAAGCTCCCAAAAAAGCGAGTTGACAAATGGAGCTCAGGGGCACTGCAATTCACAAACCTGCAGAGTTATAAATGATAACTCTCGTCCACAAATATATTCAGGGAAGGCAACGAAGAAGATTTGAAATCAAGGCAGAATTGCAGGAAACAGATTTCAGGAGATAGATTCGAATCACCCCTAAAGCAAATGAAAAGCGGCAAAACGTCGACAATGATGCACTTGGACAAAAAGAACATATGCGTTTTTTTCTGAATGAATTCAGGAAAAAACCCATAGGCTCTTTTTGGCGAACCAAGCAAGCCGGAAATGCAATTCAGCACTACAAAGAAGTCTGACTTCCCATCAGTCAAAATGGCCTTCCTAAAAAAGTGTAAAACAAGAAAAGCAGGAGAGGCCAGGGAGGAAAGGGAGCCTTGCTACACTGATGGGCGGGATGTAAATTGCCAACAGCCACTCTGGAGAAGGGTACGGTGTGTCCTGAAACATCTAAAAAACACAGCTTAGAGAGAATAGGTCACTTTACTTCCACTCATGGGGGTATAAATTGGGAAAATGAAAAATCAGCAAGACACAAGCACCCCAAAGTTTAGGGCTGCTCTGTTGACAAGGACCTCCACTTCATTCCACCTTCAATATCCCAGGAAAGAGAAAAATGGATAAAGAAGTTGTGGTCCTTATGTACAATGGAATATCACTCAGCCATGAAATCAATGTCATAAGGCTAGTAGCAGCATGATGAGTGGATTTAGGTACGACGATTCTAAGTGAAATAAGTCACACAGAAAAGGACACTTCTCATAAGGTCTCACTGATAGAGGGAATGTAAAAACCGTTACACTTGAACTGAATTACAAAACAGAACAGAGTCACACATGCAGAAAACACACTATGGCTGCTAAACGGGAAAGGTGAGGTGGGGTGATACATAAAACAAGGGTTTCAAATTAGCTCAGATACCGTTCCATAAACCCAATATGTAATAGACAAGACCTACTCCTTGCTCAGAGAACTGGACTCAACATGCCCTATTCACCGCACAACATTATATCTGACTAGTAATAATCTTAAAACCTATGTATTGATATCTCTCTGTTAGTGTGTCAAGTGGATGTAAAGCGGCATAAACACAACAGTGAAAAGCAGCTAAACCCCATTATAAAAATAAATTACTTTTAAAAACCCATGAAACAAAGACAGTGAAAGAGAGCGAAATTCTTACACAATTCGTTCAGGGGCTGTGATGCAACCTGGATTGACCATATCTAGACCCACAGCTGGATGAGACATAAGGGTGGACACTCTTGGGGCTGAGAGGTTTGGTGAGGTTGGGTGAGCAAACGCAGACCCTTTAAAGTACTACTGCGTGGTACCCATGCCATGGGTCCCAAATCTCCAGGTTCAAGGGCATCTTCCTACATCGAAAACATGCATGAGAAACCCAGAAGATGGTACACCGTGTGATGGGGAAAGGTTTCTAAAACGCACCTCATTTCTCATCTCCTTGTGCCCGGGTTCGCCATTCCAGCCACTTTACTAGCAATCTCCCTACTTGGAGCATCAGCACCTTTAACCTCCTGTTCCATACAGGTTGCAATTTGTCCTGAGGATGAACGGGTAGATGGGGAACCAATGAGAGACTAGCTCTTGGTGTTGGGACAGGCACAGGTCACTCTATTTTCCCATCAGGAAGAAGAATTAACCACAGGCACAGCCTGAACCCGGAACCAGAAGAGGGCCTGAAGCCATCCTGCGCTTTTGCGGCCAGCTCCCAAAAAAGCGAGTTGTAAAATGGAGCTTCAGGGCACTGCAATTCACAAACCTGCAGAGTTATAAATGATAACTCTCGTCCACAAATATATTGAGGGAAGGCAAAGAAGAGGATTTGAAATCAAGGCAGAATTGCAGGAAACAGATTTCAGGAGGTAGATTCGAATCACCTTTAAAGCACATGAAAAGCGGCAAAACGTTGACAATGATGCCCTTGGCTAAAAAGGGCGTATGCGTTTTTTCCTGAATATATTCAGGAAAAAACGCATACGCCCTTTTTGGCCAACCAAGCAACCTGGAAAGGCAAATGAGCGCTACAAAGAGGACTCGCTACCCATCGGTCAAAAGGGCCATGCTGAAAAAAGTCTCAAAACCAGAAATGCGGGACAGGCCATGGAGAAATGGGAGCCTTTCTACACTGATGGGCGGGGTGTAAATTGCCAACAGCCACTCTGGAGAAGTGTACGGTGTGTCCTGAAACATCTAAAAAACACAGCTTAGATAGCATAGGGCACTTCCACTCATGGGGGTATAAATTGGGAAAATGAAAAATCAGCAAGACACAAGCACCCCAAAGTTTAGGGCTGCTCTGTTGACAAGGACCTCCACTTCATTCCACTTTCAATATCCCGGGAAAGAGAAAAATGGATAAAGAAGTTGTGGTCCTTATGTACAACGGAATATCACTCAGCCATGAAATCAATATCATAAGGCTAGTAGCAGCATGATGAGTGGATTTAGGTACGACGAATCTAAGTGAAATAAGTCACACAGAAAAGGACACTTCTCATAAGGTATCACTTAAGGAGGGAATGTAAAAAGCGTTACACTTGAACTGAATTACAAAACAGAACAGAGTCACACATGCAGAAAACACACTATGGCTGCTTAACGGGAAAGGTGAGGTGGGGTGATACATAAAACAAGGGTTTCAAATTAGCTCAGATACCGTTCCATAAACCCAATATGTAATAGACAAGACCTACTCCTTGCTCAGAGAACTGGACTCAACACGCCCTATTCACCGCACAAGAATATATCTGACTAGTAATAATCTTAAAACCTATGTATTGATATCTCTCTGTTAGTGTGTCAAGTGGGTGTAAAGCAGCATAAACACAGCAGTGAAAAGCAGCTAAACCCCATTATAAAAATAAATTACTTTGAAAAACCCATGAAACAAAGACAGTGAAAGAGAGAGAAATTCTTACACAATGCGTTCAGGGGCTGTGATGCAACCTGGATTGACCATATCTAGACCCACAGCTGGATGAGACATAAGGGTGGACACTCTTGGGGCTGAGAGGTTTGGTGAGGTTGGGTGAGCAAACGCAGACCCTTTAAAGTAATACTGCGTGGTACCCATCCCATGGGTCCCAAATCTCCCGGTTCAAGGGCATCTTCCTACATCGAAAACATGCATGAGAAAACAAAAAGATGGTACACCATGTGATGGGGAAAGGTTTCTAAAACGAACCTCATTTCTCTTCTCCTTGTGCCCGGGTTCGCCATTCCAGCCGCTTTACTAACAATCTCCCTACTTGGAGCATCAGCACCTTTAACCTCCTGTTCCGTACAGGTTGCAATTTGTCCTGAGGATGAACGGGAAGACGGGGAACCAGTGAGAGACTAGCTCTTGGTGTTGGGACAGGCACAGGTCACTCTATTTTCCCATCAGGAAGAAGAATTAACCACAGGCTCATCCTCCCCCCCGGAAGCAGAACAGGGCCTGAAGCCATCCTGCGCTTTTGCGGCCAGCTCCCAAAAAAGCGAGATGTTAAATGGAGCTTCAGGGCACTGCAATTCACAAACCTGCAGAGTTATAAATGATAACTCTCGTCCACAAATATATTGAGGGAAGGCAAAGAAGAGGATTTGAAATCAAGGCAGAATTGCAGGAAACAGATTTCAGGACGTAGATTCGAATCGCCTTTAAAGCACATGAAAAGCGGCAAAACGTTGACAATGATGCCCTTGGCCAAAAAGGGCGTATGCGTTTTTTCCTGAATATATTCAGGAAAAAACGCATACGCCCTTTTTGGCCAACCAAGAAACCTGGAAAGGCAAATCAGCGCTACAAAGAAGAGTCGCTACCCATCGGTCAAAAGGGCCATGCTGAAAAAAGTCTCAAAACCAGCAATGCAGGACAGGCCATGGAGAAATGGGAGCCTTGCTACACTGATGGGCGGGATGTAAATTGCCAACAGCCACTCTGGAGAAGTGTACGGTGTGTCCTGAAACATCTAAAAAACACAGCTTAGAGAGCATAGGGCACTTCCACTCATGGGGGTATAAATTGGGAAAATGAAAAATCAGCAAGACACAAGCACCCCAAAGTTTAGGGCTGCTCTGTTGACAAGGACCTCCACTTCATTCCACCTTCACTATCCCAGGAAAGAGAAAAATGGATAAAGAAGTTGTGGTCCTTATGTACAATGGAATATCACTCAGCCATGAAATCAATGTCATAAGGCTAGTAGCAGCATGATGAGTGGATTTAGGTACGACGATTCTAAGTGAAATAAGTCACACAGAAAAGGACACTTCTCATGAGGTATCACTTATACAGGGAATGTAAAAACCGTTACACTTGAACTGAATTACAAAACAGAACAGAGTCACACATGCAGAAAACACACTATGGCTGCTTAACGGGAAAGGTGAGGTGGGGTGATACATAAAACAAGGGTTTCAAATTAGCTCAGATACCATTCCATAAACCCAATATGTAATAGACAAGACCTACTCCTTGCTCAGAGAACTGGACTCAACACACCCTATTCACCGCACAAAAATATATCTGACTAGTAATAATCTTAAAACCTATGTATTGATATCTCTCTGTTAGTGTGTCAAGTAGGTGTAAAGCGGCATAAACACAGCAGTGAAAAGCAGCTAAACCCCATTATAAAAATAAATTACTTTTACAAACCCATGAAACAAAGACAATGAAAGAGAGAGAAATTCTTACACAATGCGTTCAGGGGCTGTGATGCAACCTGGATTGACCATATCTAGACCCACAGCTGGATGAGACATAAGGGTGGACACTCTTGGGGCTGAGAGGTTTGGTGAGGTTGGGTGAGCAAACGCAGACCCTTTAAAGTAATACTGCGTGGTACCCATCGCATGCGTCCCAAATCTCCAGGTTCAAGGGCATCTTCCTACATCGAAAACATGCATGAGAAAACAAAAAGATGGTACACCATGTGATGGGGAAAGGTTTCTAAAACGCACCTCATTTCTCTTCTCCTTGTGCCCGGGTTCGCCATTCCAGCCGCTTTCCTAGCAATCTCCCTACTTGGAGCATCAGCACCTTTAACCTCCTGTTCCGTACAGGTTGCAATTTTTCCTGAGGATGAACGGGAAGACGGGGAACCAGTGAGAGACTAGCTCTTGTTGTTGGGACAGGCACAGGTCACTCTATTTATCCATCAGGAAGAAGAATTAACCACAGGCTCATCATCCCCCCCGGAACAAGAACAGGGCCTGAAGCCATCCAGTGCTTTTGCGGCCAGCTCCCAAAAAAGCGAGTTGTAAAATGGAGCTTCAGGGCACTGCAATTCACAAACCTGCAGAGTTATAAATGATGACTCTCGTCCACAAATATATTGAGGGAAGGCAAAGAAGAGGATTTGAAATCAAGGCACAATTGCAGGAAACAGATTTCAGGAGGTAGATTCGAATCGCCTTTAAAGCACATGAAAAGCGGCAAAACGTTGACAATGATGCCCTTGGCCAAAAAGGGCATATGCGTTTTTTCCTGAATATATTCAGGAAAAAACGCAAACGCCCTTTTTGGCCAACCAAAGAACCTGGAAAGGCAAATCAGGGCTACAAAGAAGACTCGCTACCCATCGGTCAAAAGGGCCATGCTGAAAAAAGTCTCAAAACCAGAAATGCAGGACAGGCCATGGAGAAATGGGAGCCTTGCTACACTGATGGGCGGGATGTAAATTGCCAACAGCCACTCTGGAGAAGTGTACGGTGTGTCCTGAAACATCTAAAAAACACAGCTTAGAGAGCATAGGGCACTTCCACTCATGGGGGTATAAATTGGGAAAATGAAAAATCAGCAAGACACAAGCACCCCAAAGTTTAGGGCTGCTCTGTTGACAAGGACCTCCACTTCATTCCACCTTAACTATCCCAGGAAAGGGAAAAATGGATAAAGAATTTGTGGTCCTTATGTACAATGGAATATCACTCAGCCATGAAATCAATGTCATAAGGCTAGTAGCAGCATGATGAGTGGATTTAGGTACGACGATTCTAAGTGAAATAAGTCACACAGAAAAGGACACTTCTCATAAGGTATCACTTATAGAGGGAATGTAAAAACCGTTACACTTGAACTGAATTACAAAAGAGAACAGAGTCACACATGCAGAAAACACACTATGGCTGCTTAACGGGAAAGGTGAGGTGGGGTGATACATAAAACAAGGGTTTCAAATTAGCTCAGATACCGTTCCATAAACCCAATATGTAATAGACAAGACCTACTCCTTGCTCAGAGAACTGGACTCAACACACCCTATTCACCGCACAAGAATATATCTGACTAGTAATAATCTTAAAACCTATGTATTGATATCTCTCTGTTAGTGTGTCAAGTGGGTGTAAAGCGGCATAAACACAGCAGTGAAAAGCAGCTAAACCCCATTATAAAAATAAATTACTTTGAAAAACCCATGAAACAAAGACAGTGAAAGAGAGAGAAATTCTTACACAATGCGTTCAGGGGCTGTGATGCAACCTGGATTGACCATATCTAGACCCACAGCTGGATGAGACATAAGGGTGGACACTCTTGGGGCTGAGAGGTTTGGTGAGGTTGGGTGAGCAAACGCAGACCCTTTAAAGTAATACTGCGTGGTACCCATCGCATGGGTCCCAAATCTCCAGGTTCAAGGGCATCTTCCTACATCGAAAACATGCATGAGAAAACAAAAAGATGGTACACCATGTGATGGGGAAAGGTTTCTAAAACGCACCTCATTTCTCTTCTCCTTGTGCCCGGGTTCGCCATTCCAGCCGCTTTACTAACAATCTCCCTACTTGGAGCATCAGCACCTTTAACCTCCTGTTCTGTACAGGTTGCAATTAGTCCTGAGGATGAACGGGTACACGGGGAACCAGTGAGAGACTAGCTCTTGGTGTTGGGACAGGCACAGGTCACTCTATTTTCCCATCAGGAAGAAGAATTAACCACAGGCTAATCATCGCCCCCGAAAGCAGAACAGGGCCTTAAGCCATCCTGCACTTTTGCGGCCAGCTCCCAAAAAAGCGAGTTGTAAAATGGAGCTTCAGGGCACTGCAATTCACAAACCTGCAGAGTTATAAATGATAACTCTCGTCCACAAATATATTGAGGGAAGGCAAAGAAGAGGATTTGAAATCAAGGCCGAATTGCAGGAAACAGATTTCAGGAGGTAGATTCGAATCGCCTTTAAAGCACATGAAAAGCAGCAAAACGTTGACAATGATGCCCTTGGCCAAAAAGGGCGTATGCGTTTTTTCCTGAATATATTCAGGAAAAAACGCATACGCCCTTTTTGGTCAACCAAGCAACCTGGAAAGGCAAATCAGCGCTACAAAGAAGACTCGCTACCCATCGGTCAAAAGGGCCATGCTGAAAAAAGTCTCAAAACCAGCAATGCAGGACAGGCCATGGAGAAATGGGAGCCTTGCTACACTGATGGGCGGGATGTAAATTGCCAACAGCCACTCTGGAGAAGTGTACGGTGTGTCCTGAAACATCTAAAAAACACAGCTTAGAGAGCATAGGGCACTTCCACTCATGGGGGTATAAATTGGGAAAATGAAAAATCAGCAAGACACAAGCACCCCAAAGTTTAGGGCTGCTCTGTTGACAAGGACCTCCACTTCATTCCACCTTCAATATCCCAGGAAAGAGAAAAATGGATAAAGAAGTTGTGGTCCTTATGTACAATGGAATATCACTCAGCCATGAAATCAATGTCATAAGGCTAGTAGCAGCATGATGAGTGGATTTAGGTACGACGATTCTAAGTGAAATAAGTCACACAGAAAAGGACACTTCTCATAAGGTATCACTTATAGAGGGAATGTAAAAACCGTTACACTTGAACTGAATTACAAAACAGAACAGAGTCACACATGCAGAAAACACACTATGGCTGCTTAACGGGAAAGGTGAGGTGGGGTGATACATAAAACAAGGGTTTCAAATTAGCTCAGATACCGTTCCATAAACCCAATATGTAATAGACAAGACCTACTCCTTGCTCAGAGAACTGGACTCAACACGCCCTATTCACCGCACAAGAATATATCTGACTAGTAATAATCTTAAAACCTATGTATTGATATCTCTCTGTTAGTGTGTCAAGTGGGTGTAAAGCGGCATAAACACAGCAGTGAAAAGCAGCTAAACCCCATTATAAAAATAAATTACTTTTACAAACCCATGAAACAAAGACAATGAAAGAGAGAGAAATTCTTACACAATGCGTTCAGGGGCTGTGATGCAACCTGGATTGACCATATCTAGACCCACAGCTGGATGAGACATAAGGGTGGACACTCTTGGGGCTGAGAGGTTTGGTGAGGTTGGGTGAGCAAACGCAGACCCTTTAAATTAATACTGCTTGGTACCCATCGCATGGGTCCCAAATCTCCTGGTTCAAGGGCATCTTCCTACATCGAAAACATGCATGAGAAAACAAAAAGATGGTACACCATGTGATGGGGAAAGGTTTCTAAAACGCACCTCATTTCTCTTCTCCTTGTGCCCGGGTTCGCCATTCCAGCCGCTTTCCTAGCAATCTCCCTACTTGGAGCATCAGCACGTTTAACCTCCTGTTCCGTACAGGTTGCAATTTTTCCTGAGGATGAACGGGAAGAAGGGGAACCAGTGAGAGACTAGCTCTTGTTGTTGGGACAGGCACAGGTCACTCTATTTTCCCATCAGGAAGAAGAATTAACCACAGGCTCATCATCCCCCCGGAACAAGAACAGGGCCTGAAGCCATCCAGTGCTTTTGCGGCCAGCTCCCAAAAAAGCGAGTTGTAAAATGGAGCTTCAGGGCACTGCAATTCACAAACCTGCAGAGTTATAAATGATAACTCTCGTCCACAAATATATTGAGGGAAGGCAAAGAAGAGGATTTGAAATCAAGGCACAATTGCAGGAAACAGATTTCAGGAGGTAGATTCGAATCGCCTTTAAAGCGCATGAAAAGCGGCAAAACGTTGACAATGATGCCCTTGGCCAAAAAGGGCGTATGCGTTTTTTCCTGAATATATTCAGGAAAAAACGCATACGCCCTTTTTGGCCAACAAAGCAACCTGGAAAGGTAAATCAGGGCTACAAAGAAGACTCGCTACCCATCGGTCAAAAGGGCCATGCTGAAAAAAGTCTCAAAACCAGAAATGCAGGACAGGCCATGGAGAAATGGGAGCCTTGCTACACTGATGGGCGGGATGTAAATTGCCAACAGCCACTCTGGAGAAGTGTACGGTGTGTCCTGAAACATCTAAAAAACACAGCTTAGAGAGCATAGGGCACTTCCACTCATGGGGGTATAAATTGGGAAAATGAAAAATCAGCAAGACAAAAGCACCCCAAAGTTTAGGGCTGCTCTGTTGACAAGGACCTCCACTTCATTCCACCTTCAATATCCCAGGAAAGAGAAAAATAGATAAAGAAGTTGTGGTCCTTATGTACAATGGAATATCACTCAGCCATGAAATCAATGTCATAAGGCTAGTGGCAGCATGATGAGTGGATTTAGGTACGACGATTCTAAGTGAAATAAGTCACACAGAAAAGGACACTTCTCATAAGCTATCACTTATAGAGGGAATGTCAAAAGCGTCACACTTGAACTGAATTACAAAACAGAACAGAGTCACACATGCAGAAAACACACTATGGCTGCTTAACGGGAAAGGTGAGGTGGGGTGATACATAAAACAAGGGTTTCAAATTAGCTCAGATACCGTTCCATAAACCCAATATGTAATAGACAAGACCTACTCCTTGTTCAGAGAACTGGACTCAACACGCCCTATTCACCGCAAAAGAATATATCTGACTAGTAATAATCTTAAAACCTATGTATTGATATCTCTTTGTTAGTGTGTCAAGTGGGTGTAAAGCGGCATAAACACAGCAGTGAAAAGCAGCTAAACCCCATTATAAAAATAAATTACTTTGAAAAACCCATGAAACAAAGACAGTGAAAGAGAGAGAAATTCTTACACAATGCGTTCAGGGGCTGTGATGCAACCTGGATTGACCATATCTAGACCCACAGCTGGATGAGACATAAGGGTGGACACTCTTGGGGCTGAGAGGTTTGGTGAGGTTGGGTGAGCAAACGCAGACCCTTTAAAGTAATACTGCGTGGTACCCATCGCAAGGGTCCCAAATCTCCAGGTTCAAGGGCATCTTCCTACATCGAAAACATGCATGAGAAAACAAAAAGATGGTACACCATGTGATGGGGAAAGGTTTCTAAAACGCACCTCATTTCTCTTCTCCTTGTGCACGGGTTCGCCATTCCAGCCGCTTTACTAACAATCTCCCTAATTGGAGCATCAGCACCTTTAACCTCCTGTTCTGTACAGGTTGCAATTTGTCCTGAGGATGAACGGGTACACAGGGAACCAGTGAGAGACTAGCTCTTGGTGTTGGGACAGGCACAGGTCACTCTATTTTCCCATCAGGAAGAAGAATTAACCACAGGCTCATCCTCCCCCCCGGAAGCAGAACAGGGCCTGAAGCCATCCTGCGCTTTTGCGGCCAGCTCCCAAAAAACCGAGTTGTAAAATGGAGCTTCAGGGCACTGCAATTCACAAACCTGCAGAGTTATAAATGATAACTCTCGTCCACAAATATATTGAGGGAAGGCAAAGAAGAGGATTTGAAATCAAGGCCGAATTGCAGGAAACAGATTTCAGGAGGTAGATTCGAATCGCCTTTAAAGCACATGAAAAGCGGCAAAACGTTGACAATGATGCCCTTGGCCAAAAAGGGCGTATGCGTTTTTTCCTGAATATATTCAGGAAAAAACGCATACGCCCTTTTTGGCCAACAAAGCAACCTGGAAAGGTAAATCAGGGCTACAAAGAAGACTCGCTACCCATCGGTCAAAAGGGCCATGCTGAATAAAGTCTCAAAACCAGAAATGCAGGACAGGCCATGGAGAAATGGGAGCCTTGCTACACTGATGGGCGGGATGTAAATTGCCAACAGCCACTCTGGAGAAGTGTACGGTGTGTCCTGAAACATCTAAAAAACACAGCTTAGAGAGCATAGGGCACTTCCACTCATGGGGGTATAAATTGGGAAAATGAAAAATCAGCAAGACACAAGCACCCCAAAGTTTAGGGCTGCTCTGTTGACAAGGACCTCCACTTCATTCCACCTTCAATATCCCAGGAAAGAGAAAAATGGATAAAGAAGTTGTGGTCCTTATGTACAATGGAATATCACTCAGCCATGAAATCAATGTCATAAGGCTAGTAGCAGCATGATGAGTGGATTTAGGTACGACGATTCTAAGTGAAATAAGTCACACAGAAAAGGACACTTCTCATAAGGTATCACTTATAGAGGGAATGTCAAAAGCGTCACACTTGAACTGAATTACAAAACAGAACAGAGTCACACATGCAGAAAACACACTATGGCTGCTTAACGGGAAAGGTGAGGTGGGGTGATACATAAAACAAGGGTTTCAAATTAGCTCAGATACCGTTCCATAAACCCAATATGTAATAGACAAGACCTACTCCTTGCTCAGAGAACTGGACTCAACACACCCTATTCACCGCACAAAAATATATCTGACTAGTAATAATCTTAAAACCTATGTATTGATATCTCTCTGTTAGTGTGTCAAGTGGGTGTAAAGCGGCATAAACACAGCACTGAAAAGCAGCTAAACCCCATTATAAAAATAAATTACTTTTACAAACCCATGAAACAAAGACAGTGAAAGAGAGAGAAATTCTTACACAATGCGTTCAGGGGCTGTGATGCAACCTGGATTGACCATATCTAGACCCACAGCTGGATGAGACATAAGGGTGGACACTCTTGGGGCTGAGAGGTTTGGTGAGGTTGGGTGAGCAAACGCAGACCCTTTAAAGTAATACTGCGTGGTACCCATCGCATGGGTCGCAAATCTCCAGGTTCAAGGGCATCTTCCTACATCGAAAACATGCATGAGAAAACAAAAAGATGGTACACCATGTGATGGGGAAAGGTTTCTAAAACGCACCTCATTTCTCTTCTCCTTGTGCCCGGGTTCGCCATTCCAGCCACTTTACTAACAATCTCCCTACTTGGAGCATCAGCACCTTTAACCTCCTGTTCTGTACAGGTTGCAATTTGTCCTGAGGATGAACGGGTAGACGGGGAACCAGTGAGAGACTAGCTCTTGGTGTTGGGACAGGCACAGGTCACTCTATTTTCCCATCAGGAAGAAGAATTAACCACAGGCTAATCATCGCCCCCGAAAGCAGAACAGGGCCTGAAGCCATCCTGCGCTTTTGCGGCCAGCTCCCAAAAAAGCGAGTTGTAAAATGGAGCTTCAGGGCACTGCAATTCACAAACCTGCAGAGTTATAAATGATAACTCTCGTCCACAAATATATTGAGGGAAGGCAAAGAAGAGGATTTGTAATCAAGGCCGAATTGCAGGAAACAGATTTCAGGAGGTAGATTCGAATCGCCTTTAAAGCACATGAAAAGCGGCAAAACGTTGACAATGATGCCCTTGGCCAAAAAGGGCGTATGCGTTTTTTCCTGAATATATTCAGGAAAAAACGCATACGCCCTTTTTGGCCAACCAAGCAACCTGGAAAGGCAAATCAGGGCTACAAAGAAGACTCGCTACCCATCGGTCAAAAGGGCCATGCTGAATAAAGTCTCAAAACCAGAAATGCAGGACAGGCCATGGAGAAATGGGAGCCTTGCTACACTGATGGGCGGGATGTAAATTGCCAACAGCCACTCTGGAGAAGTATACGGTGTGTCCTGAAACATCTAAAAAACACAGCTTAGAGAGCATAGGGCACTTCCACTCATGGGGGTATAAATTGGGAAAATGAAAAATCAGCAAGACACAAGCACCCCAAAGTTTAGGGCTGCTCTGTTGACAAGGACCTCCACTTCATTCCACCTTCAATATCCCAGGAAAGAGAAAAATGCATAAAGAAGTTGTGGTCCTTATGTACAATGGAATATCACTCAGCCATGAAATCAATGTCATAAGGCTAGTAGCAGCATGATGAGTGGATTTAGGTACGACGATTCTAAGTGAAATAAGTCACACAGAAAAGGACACTTCTCATAAGGTATCACTTATAGAGGGAATGTAAAAAGCGTTACACTTGAACTGAATTACAAAACAGAACAGAGTCACACATGCAGAAAACACACTATGGCTGCTTAACGGGAAAGGTGAGGTGGGGTGATACATAAAACAAGGGTTTCAAATTAGCTCAGATACCGTTCCATAAACCCAATATGTAATAGACAAGACCTACTCCTTGCTCAGAGAACTGGACTCAACACACCCTATTCACCGCACAAAAATATATCTGACTAGTAATAATCTTAAAACCTATGTATTGATATCTCTCTGTTAGTGTGTCAAGTGGGTGTAAAGCGGCCTAAACACAGCAGTGAAAAGCAGCTAAACCCCATTATAAAAATAAATTACTTTTACAAACCCATGAAACAAAGACAATGAAAGAGAGAGAAATTCTTACACAATGCGTTCAGGGGCTGTGATGCAACCTGGATTGACCATATCTAGACCCACAGCTGGATGAGACATAAGGGTGGACACTCTTGGGGCTGAGAGGTTTGGTGAGGTTGGGTGAGCAAACGCAGACCCTTTAAAGTAATACTGCGTGGTACCCATCGCATGCGTCCCAAATCTCCAGGTTCAAGGGCATCTTCCTACATCGAAAACATGCATGAGAAAACAAAAAGATGGTACACCATGTGATGGGGAAAGGTTTCTAAAACGCACCTCATTTCTCTTCTCCTTGTGCCCGGGTTCGCCATTCCAGCCGCTTTACTAACAATCTCCCTACTTGGAGCATCAGCACCTTTAACCTCCTGTTCTGCACAGGTTGCAATTTGTCCTGAGGATGAACGGGTACACGGGAAACCAGTGAGAGACTAGCTCTTGGTGTTGGGACAGGCACAGGTCACTCTATTTTGCCATCAGGAAGAAGAATTAACCACAGGCTAATCATCGCCCCCGAAAGCAGAACAGGGCCTGAAGCCATCCTGCGCTTTTGGGGCCAGCTCCCAAAAAAGCGAGTTGTAAAATGGAGCTTCAGGGCACTGCAATTCACAAACCTGCAGAGTTATAAATGATAACTCTCGTCCACAAATGTATTGAGGGAAGGCAAAGAAGAGGATTTGAAATCAAGGCAGAATTGCAGGAAACAGATTTCAGGAGATAGATTCGAATCGCCTTTAAAGCACATGAAAAGCGGCAAAACGTTGACAATGATGCCCTTGGCCAAAAAGGGCTTATGCGTTTTTTCCTGAATATATTCAGGAAAAAACGCATACGCCCTTTTTGGCCAAACAAGCAACCTGGAAAGGTAAATCAGGGCTACAAAGAAGACTCGCTACCCATCGGTCAAAAGGGCCATGCTGAATAAAGTCTCAAAACCAGCAATGCAGGACAGGCCATGGAGAAATGGGAGCCTTGCTACACTGATGGGCGGGATGTAAATTGCCAACAGCCACTCTGGAGAAGTGTACGGTGTGTCCTGAAACATCTAAAAAACACAGCTTAGAGAGCATAGGGCACTTCCACTCATGGGGGTATAAATTGGGAAAATGAAAAATCAGCAAGACACAAGCACCCCAAAGTTTAGGGCTGCTCTGTTGACAAGGACCTCCACTTCATTCCACCTTCAATATCCCAGGAAAGAGAAAAATGGATAAAGAAGTTGTGGTCCTTATGTACAATGGAATATCACTCAGCCATGAAATCAATGTCATAAGGCTAGTAGCAGCATGATGAGTGGATTTAGGTACGACGATTCTAAGTGAAATAAGTCACACAGAAAAGGACACTTCTCATAAGGTATCACTTATAGAGGGAATGTCAAAAGCGTCACACTTGAACTGAATTACAAAACAGAACAGAGTCACACATGCAGAAAACACACTATGGCTGCTTAACGGGAAAGGTGAGGTGGGGTGATACATAAAACAAGGGTTTCAAATTAGCTCAGATACCGTTCCATAAACCCAATATGTAATAGACAAGACCTACTCCTTGCTCAGAGAACTGGACTCAACACACCCTATTCACCGCACAAAAATATATCTGACTAGTAATAATCTTAAAACCTATGTATTGATATCTCTCTGTTAGTGTGTCAAGTGGGTGTAAAGCGGCATAAACACAGCACTGAAAAGCAGCTAAACCCCATTATAAAAATAAATTACTTTTACAAACCCATGAAACAAAGACAGTGAAAGAGAGAGAAATTCTTACACAATGCGTTCAGGGGCTGTGATGCAACCTGGATTGACCATATCTAGACCCACAGCTGGATGAGACATAAGGGTGGACACTCTTGGGGCTGAGAGGTTTGGTGAGGTTGGGTGAGCAAACGCAGACCCTTTAAAGTAATACTGCGTGGTACCCATCGCATGGGTCGCAAATCTCCAGGTTCAAGGGCATCTTCCTACATCGAAAACATGCATGAGAAAACAAAAAGATGGTACACCATGTGATGGGGAAAGGTTTCTAAAACGCACCTCATTTCTCTTCTCCTTGTGCCCGGGTTCGCCATTCCAGCCACTTTACTAACAATCTCCCTACTTGGAGCATCAGCACCTTTAACCTCCTGTTCTGTACAGGTTGCAATTTGTCCTGAGGATGAACGGGTAGACGGGGAACCAGTGAGAGACTAGCTCTTGGTGTTGGGACAGGCACAGGTCACTCTATTTTCCCATCAGGAAGAAGAATTAACCACAGGCTAATCATCGCCCCCGAAAGCAGAACAGGGCCTGAAGCCATCCTGCGCTTTTGCGGCCAGCTCCCAAAAAAGCGAGTTGTAAAATGGAGCTTCAGGGCACTGCAATTCACAAACCTGCAGAGTTATAAATGATAACTCTCGTCCACAAATATATTGAGGGAAGGCAAAGAAGAGGATTTGTAATCAAGGCCGAATTGCAGGAAACAGATTTCAGGAGGTAGATTCGAATCGCCTTTAAAGCACATGAAAAGCGGCAAAACGTTGACAATGATGCCCTTGGCCAAAAAGGGCGTATGCGTTTTTTCCTGAATATATTCAGGAAAAAACGCATACGCCCTTTTTGGCCAACCAAGCAACCTGGAAAGGCAAATCAGGGCTACAAAGAAGACTCGCTACCCATCGGTCAAAAGGGCCATGCTGAATAAAGTCTCAAAACCAGAAATGCAGGACAGGCCATGGAGAAATGGGAGCCTTGCTACACTGATGGGCGGGATGTAAATTGCCAACAGCCACTCTGGAGAAGTATACGGTGTGTCCTGAAACATCTAAAAAACACAGCTTAGAGAGCATAGGGCACTTCCACTCATGGGGGTATAAATTGGGAAAATGAAAAATCAGCAAGACACAAGCACCCCAAAGTTTAGGGCTGCTCTGTTGACAAGGACCTCCACTTCATTCCACCTTCAATATCCCAGGAAAGAGAAAAATGCATAAAGAAGTTGTGGTCCTTATGTACAATGGAATATCACTCAGCCATGAAATCAATGTCATAAGGCTAGTAGCAGCATGATGAGTGGATTTAGGTACGACGATTCTAAGTGAAATAAGTCACACAGAAAAGGACACTTCTCATAAGGTATCACTTATAGAGGGAATGTAAAAAGCGTTACACTTGAACTGAATTACAAAACAGAACAGAGTCACACATGCAGAAAACACACTATGGCTGCTTAACGGGAAAGGTGAGGTGGGGTGATACATAAAACAAGGGTTTCAAATTAGCTCAGATACCGTTCCATAAACCCAATATGTAATAGACAAGACCTACTCCTTGCTCAGAGAACTGGACTCAACACACCCTATTCACCGCACAAAAATATATCTGACTAGTAATAATCTTAAAACCTATGTATTGATATCTCTCTGTTAGTGTGTCAAGTGGGTGTAAAGCGGCATAAACACAGCAGTGAAAAGCAGCTAAACCCCATTATAAAAATAAATTACTTTTACAAACCCATGAAACAAAGACAATGAAAGAGAGAGAAATTCTTACACAATGCGTTCAGGGGCTGTGATGCAACCTGGATTGACCATATCTAGACCCACAGCTGGATGAGACATAAGGGTGGACACTCTTGGGGCTGAGAGGTTTGGTGAGGTTGGGTGAGCAAACGCAGACCCTTTAAAGTAATACTGCGTGGTACCCATCGCATGCGTCCCAAATCTCCAGGTTCAAGGGCATCTTCCTACATCGAAAACATGCATGAGAAAACAAAAAGATGGTACACCATGTGATGGGGAAAGGTTTCTAAAACGCACCTCATTTCTCTTCTCCTTGTGCCCGGGTTCGCCATTCCAGCCGCTTTACTAACAATCTCCCTACTTGGAGCATCAGCACCTTTAACCTCCTGTTCTGCACAGGTTGCAATTTGTCCTGAGGATGAACGGGTACACGGGAAACCAGTGAGAGACTAGCTCTTGGTGTTGGGACAGGCACAGGTCACTCTATTTTGCCATCAGGAAGAAGAATTAACCACAGGCTAATCATCGCCCCCGAAAGCAGAACAGGGCCTGAAGCCATCCTGCGCTTTTGGGGCCAGCTCCCAAAAAAGCGAGTTGTAAAATGGAGCTTCAGGGCACTGCAATTCACAAACCTGCAGAGTTATAAATGATAACTCTCGTCCACAAATGTATTGAGGGAAGGCAAAGAAGAGGATTTGAAATCAAGGCAGAATTGCAGGAAACAGATTTCAGGAGATAGATTCGAATCGCCTTTAAAGCACATGAAAAGCGGCAAAACGTTGACAATGATGCCCTTGGCCAAAAAGGGCTTATGCGTTTTTTCCTGAATATATTCAGGAAAAAACGCATACGCCCTTTTTGGCCAAACAAGCAACCTGGAAAGGTAAATCAGGGCTACAAAGAAGACTCGCTACCCATCGGTCAAAAGGGCCATGCTGAATAAAGTCTCAAAACCAGCAATGCAGGACAGGCCATGGAGAAATGGGAGCCTTGCTACACTGATGGGCGGGATGTAAATTGCCAACAGCCACTCTGGAGAAGTGTACGGTGTGTCCTGAAACATCTAAAAAACACAGCTTAGAGAGCATAGGGCACTTCCACTCATGGGGGTATAAATTGGGAAAATGAAAAATCAGCAAGACACAAGCACCCCAAAGTTTAGGGCTGCTCTGTTGACAAGGACCTCCACTTCATTCCACCTTCAATATCCCAGGAAAGAGAAAAATGGATAAAGAAGTTGTGGTCCTTATGTACAATGGAATATCACTCAGCCATGAAATCAATGTCATAAGGCTAGTAGCAGCATGATGAGTGGATTTAGGTACGACGATTCTAAGTGAAATAAGTCACACAGAAAAGGACACTTCTCATAAGGTATCACTTATAGAGGGAATGTCAAAAGCGTCACACTTGAACTGAATTACAAAACAGAACAGAGTCACACATGCAGAAAACACACTATGGCTGCTTAACGGGAAAGGTGAGGTGGGGTGATACATAAAACAAGGGTTTCAAATTAGCTCAGATACCGTTCCATAAACCCAATATGTAATAGACAAGACCTACTCCTTGCTCAGAGAACTGGACTCAACACACCCTATTCACCGCACAAAAATATATCTGACTAGTAATAATCTTAAAACCTATGTATTGATATCTCTCTGTTAGTGTGTCAAGTGGGTGTAAAGCGGCATAAACACAGCAGTGAAAAGCAGCTAAACCCCATTATAAAAATAAATTACTTTTACAAACCCATGAAACAAAGACAATGAAAGAGAGAGAAATTCTTACACAATGCGTTCAGGGGCTGTGATGCAACCTGGATTGACCATATCTAGACCCACAGCTGGATGAGACATAAGGGTGGACACTCTTGGGGCTGAGAGGTTTGGTGAGGTTGGGTGAGCAAACGCAGACCCTTTAAAGTAATACTGCGTGGTACCCATCGCATGCGTCCCAAATCTCCAGGTTCAAGGGCATCTTCCTACATCGAAAACATGCATGAGAAAACAAAAAGATGGTACACCATGTGATGGGGAAAGGTTTCTAAAACGCACCTCATTTCTCTTCTCCTTGTGCCCGGGTTCGCCATTCCAGCCGCTTTACTAACAATCTCCCTACTTGGAGCATCAGCACCTTTAACCTCCTGTTCTGCACAGGTTGCAATTTGTCCTGAGGATGAACGGGTACACGGGAAACCAGTGAGAGACTAGCTCTTGGTGTTGGGACAGGCACAGGTCACTCTATTTTGCCATCAGGAAGAAGAATTAACCACAGGCTAATCATCGCCCCCGAAAGCAGAACAGGGCCTGAAGCCATCCTGCGCTTTTGGGGCCAGCTCCCAAAAAAGCGAGTTGTAAAATGGAGCTTCAGGGCACTGCAATTCACAAACCTGCAGAGTTATAAATGATAACTCTCGTCCACAAATGTATTGAGGGAAGGCAAAGAAGAGGATTTGAAATCAAGGCAGAATTGCAGGAAACAGATTTCAGGAGATAGATTCGAATCGCCTTTAAAGCACATGAAAAGCGGCAAAACGTTGACAATGATGCCCTTGGCCAAAAAGGGCTTATGCGTTTTTTCCTGAATATATTCAGGAAAAAACGCATACGCCCTTTTTGGCCAAACAAGCAACCTGGAAAGGTAAATCAGGGCTACAAAGAAGACTCGCTACCCATCGGTCAAAAGGGCCATGCTGAATAAAGTCTCAAAACCAGCAATGCAGGACAGGCCATGGAGAAATGGGAGCCTTGCTACACTGATGGGCGGGATGTAAATTGCCAACAGCCACTCTGGAGAAGTGTACGGTGTGTCCTGAAACATCTAAAAAACACAGCTTAGAGAGCATAGGGCACTTCCACTCATGGGGGTATAAATTGGGAAAATGAAAAATCAGCAAGACACAAGCACCCCAAAGTTTAGGGCTGCTCTGTTGACAAGGACCTCCACTTCATTCCACCTTCAATATCCCAGGAAAGAGAAAAATGGATAAAGAAGTTGTGGTCCTTATGTACAATGGAATATCACTCAGCCATGAAATCAATGTCATAAGGCTAGTAGCAGCATGATGAGTGGATTTAGGTACGACGATTCTAAGTGAAATAAGTCACACAGAAAAGGACACTTCTCATAAGGTATCACTTATAGAGGGAATGTCAAAAGCGTCACACTTGAACTGAATTACAAAACAGAACAGAGTCACACATGCAGAAAACACACTATGGCTGCTTAACGGGAAAGGTGAGGTGGGGTGATACATAAAACAAGGGTTTCAAATTAGCTCAGATACCGTTCCATAAACCCAATATGTAATAGACAAGACCTACTCCTTGCTCAGAGAACTGGACTCAACACACCCTATTCACCGCACAAAAATATATCTGACTAGTAATAATCTTAAAACCTATGTATTGATATCTCTCTGTTAGTGTGTCAAGTGGGTGTAAAGCGGCATAAACACAGCAGTGAAAAGCAGCTAAACCCCATTATAAAAATAAATTACTTTTACAAACCCATGAAACAAAGACAATGAAAGAGAGAGAAATTCTTACACAATGCGTTCAGGGGCTGTGATGCAACCTGGATTGACCATATCTAGACCCACAGCTGGATGAGACATAAGGGTGGACACTCTTGGGGCTGAGAGGTTTGGTGAGGTTGGGTGAGCAAACGCAGACCCTTTAAAGTAATACTGCGTGGTACCCATCGCATGCGTCCCAAATCTCCAGGTTCAAGGGCATCTTCCTACATCGAAAACATGCATGAGAAAACAAAAAGATGGTACACCATGTGATGGGGAAAGGTTTCTAAAACGCACCTCATTTCTCTTCTCCTTGTGCCCGGGTTCGCCATTCCAGCCGCTTTACTAACAATCTCCCTACTTGGAGCATCAGCACCTTTAACCTCCTGTTCTGCACAGGTTGCAATTTGTCCTGAGGATGAACGGGTACACGGGAAACCAGTGAGAGACTAGCTCTTGGTGTTGGGACAGGCACAGGTCACTCTATTTTGCCATCAGGAAGAAGAATTAACCACAGGCTAATCATCGCCCCCGAAAGCAGAACAGGGCCTGAAGCCATCCTGCGCTTTTGGGGCCAGCTCCCAAAAAAGCGAGTTGTAAAATGGAGCTTCAGGGCACTGCAATTCACAAACCTGCAGAGTTATAAATGATAACTCTCGTCCACAAATGTATTGAGGGAAGGCAAAGAAGAGGATTTGAAATCAAGGCAGAATTGCAGGAAACAGATTTCAGGAGATAGATTCGAATCGCCTTTAAAGCACATGAAAAGCGGCAAAACGTTGACAATGATGCCCTTGGCCAAAAAGGGCTTATGCGTTTTTTCCTGAATATATTCAGGAAAAAACGCATACGCCCTTTTTGGCCAAACAAGCAACCTGGAAAGGTAAATCAGGGCTACAAAGAAGACTCGCTACCCATCGGTCAAAAGGGCCATGCTGAATAAAGTCTCAAAACCAGCAATGCAGGACAGGCCATGGAGAAATGGGAGCCTTGCTACACTGATGGGCGGGATGTAAATTGCCAACAGCCACTCTGGAGAAGTGTACGGTGTGTCCTGAAACATCTAAAAAACACAGCTTAGAGAGCATAGGGCACTTCCACTCATGGGGGTATAAATTGGGAAAATGAAAAATCAGCAAGACACAAGCACCCCAAAGTTTAGGGCTGCTCTGTTGACAAGGACCTCCACTTCATTCCACCTTCAATATCCCAGGAAAGAGAAAAATGGATAAAGAAGTTGTGGTCCTTATGTACAATGGAATATCACTCAGCCATGAAATCAATGTCATAAGGCTAGTAGCAGCATGATGAGTGGATTTAGGTACGACGATTCTAAGTGAAATAAGTCACACAGAAAAGGACACTTCTCATAAGGTATCACTTATAGAGGGAATGTCAAAAGCGTCACACTTGAACTGAATTACAAAACAGAACAGAGTCACACATGCAGAAAACACACTATGGCTGCTTAACGGGAAAGGTGAGGTGGGGTGATACATAAAACAAGGGTTTCAAATTAGCTCAAATACCGTTCCATAAACCCAATATGTAATAGACAAGACCTACTCCTTGCTCAGAGAACTGGACTCAACACACCCTATTCACCGCACAAAAATATATCTGACTAGTAATAATCTTAAAACCTATGTATTGATATCTCTCTGTTAGTGTGTCAAGTGGGTGTAAAGCGGCATAAACACAGCAGTGAAAAGCAGCTAAACCCCATTATAAAAATAAATTACTTTTACAAACCCATGAAACAAAGACAATGAAAGAGAGAGAAATTCTTACACAATGCGTTCAGGGGCTGTGATGCAACCTGGATTGACCATATCTAGACCCACAGCTGGATGAGACATAAGGGTGGACACTCTTGGGGCTGAGAGGTTTGGTGAGGTTGGGTGAGCAAACGCAGACCCTTTAAAGTAATACTGCGTGGTACCCATCGCATGCGTCCCAAATCTCCAGGTTCAAGGGCATCTTCCTACATCGAAAACATGCATGAGAAAACAAAAAGATGGTACACCATGTGATGGGGAAAGGTTTCTAAAACGCACCTCATTTCTCTTCTCCTTGTGCCCGGGTTCGCCATTCCAGCCGCTTTACTAACAATCTCCCTACTTGGAGCATCAGCACCTTTAACCTCCTGTTCTGCACAGGTTGCAATTTGTCCTGAGGATGAACGGGTACACGGGAAACCAGTGAGAGACTAGCTCTTGGTGTTGGGACAGGCACAGGTCACTCTATTTTGCCATCAGGAAGAAGAATTAACCACAGGCTAATCATCGCCCCCGAAAGCAGAACAGGGCCTGAAGCCATCCTGCGCTTTTGGGGCCAGCTCCCAAAAAAGCGAGTTGTAAAATGGAGCTTCAGGGCACTGCAATTCACAAACCTGCAGAGTTATAAATGATAACTCTCGTCCACAAATGTATTGAGGGAAGGCAAAGAAGAGGATTTGAAATCAAGGCAGAATTGCAGGAAACAGATTTCAGGAGATAGATTCGAATCGCCTTTAAAGCACATGAAAAGCGGCAAAACGTTGACAATGATGCCCTTGGCCAAAAAGGGCTTATGCGTTTTTTCCTGAATATATTCAGGAAAAAACGCATACGCCCTTTTTGGCCAAACAAGCAACCTGGAAAGGTAAATCAGGGCTACAAAGAAGACTCGCTACCCATCGGTCAAAAGGGCCATGCTGAATAAAGTCTCAAAACCAGCAATGCAGGACAGGCCATGGAGAAATGGGAGCCTTGCTACACTGATGGGCGGGATGTAAATTGCCAACAGCCACTCTGGAGAAGTGTACGGTGTGTCCTGAAACATCTAAAAAACACAGCTTAGAGAGCATAGGGCACTTCCACTCATGGGGGTATAAATTGGGAAAATGAAAAATCAGCAAGACACAAGCACCCCAAAGTTTAGGGCTGCTCTGTTGACAAGGACCTCCACTTCATTCCACCTTCAATATCCCAGGAAAGAGAAAAATGGATAAAGAAGTTGTGGTCCTTATGTACAATGGAATATCACTCAGCCATGAAATCAATGTCATAAGGCTAGTAGCAGCATGATGAGTGGATTTAGGTACGACGATTCTAAGTGAAATAAGTCACACAGAAAAGGACACTTCTCATAAGGTATCACTTATAGAGGGAATGTCAAAAGCGTCACACTTGAACTGAATTACAAAACAGAACAGAGTCACACATGCAGAAAACACACTATGGCTGCTTAACGGGAAAGGTGAGGTGGGGTGATACATAAAACAAGGGTTTCAAATTAGCTCAGATACCGTTCCATAAACCCAATATGTAATAGACAAGACCTACTCCTTGCTCAGAGAACTGGACTCAACACACCCTATTCACCGCACAAAAATATATCTGACTAGTAATAATCTTAAAACCTATGTATTGATATCTCTCTGTTAGTGTGTCAAGTGGGTGTAAAGCGGCATAAACACAGCAGTGAAAAGCAGCTAAACCCCATTATAAAAATAAATTACTTTTACAAACCCATGAAACAAAGACAATGAAAGAGAGAGAAATTCTTACACAATGCGTTCAGGGGCTGTGATGCAACCTGGATTGACCATATCTAGACCCACAGCTGGATGAGACATAAGGGTGGACACTCTTGGGGCTGAGAGGTTTGGTGAGGTTGGGTGAGCAAACGCAGACCCTTTAAAGTAATACTGCGTGGTACCCATCGCATGCGTCCCAAATCTCCAGGTTCAAGGGCATCTTCCTACATCGAAAACATGCATGAGAAAACAAAAAGATGGTACACCATGTGATGGGGAAAGGTTTCTAAAACGCACCTCATTTCTCTTCTCCTTGTGCCCGGGTTCGCCATTCCAGCCGCTTTACTAACAATCTCCCTACTTGGAGCATCAGCACCTTTAACCTCCTGTTCTGCACAGGTTGCAATTTGTCCTGAGGATGAACGGGTACACGGGAAACCAGTGAGAGACTAGCTCTTGGTGTTGGGACAGGCACAGGTCACTCTATTTTGCCATCAGGAAGAAGAATTAACCACAGGCTAATCATCGCCCCCGAAAGCAGAACAGGGCCTGAAGCCATCCTGCGCTTTTGGGGCCAGCTCCCAAAAAAGCGAGTTGTAAAATGGAGCTTCAGGGCACTGCAATTCACAAACCTGCAGAGTTATAAATGATAACTCTCGTCCACAAATGTATTGAGGGAAGGCAAAGAAGAGGATTTGAAATCAAGGCAGAATTGCAGGAAACAGATTTCAGGAGATAGATTCGAATCGCCTTTAAAGCACATGAAAAGCGGCAAAACGTTGACAATGATGCCCTTGGCCAAAAAGGGCTTATGCGTTTTTTCCTGAATATATTCAGGAAAAAACGCATACGCCCTTTTTGGCCAAACAAGCAACCTGGAAAGGTAAATCAGGGCTACAAAGAAGACTCGCTACCCATCGGTCAAAAGGGCCATGCTGAATAAAGTCTCAAAACCAGCAATGCAGGACAGGCCATGGAGAAATGGGAGCCTTGCTACACTGATGGGCGGGATGTAAATTGCCAACAGCCACTCTGGAGAAGTGTACGGTGTGTCCTGAAACATCTAAAAAACACAGCTTAGAGAGCATAGGGCACTTCCACTCATGGGGGTATAAATTGGGAAAATGAAAAATCAGCAAGACACAAGCACCCCAAAGTTTAGGGCTGCTCTGTTGACAAGGACCTCCACTTCATTCCACCTTCAATATCCCAGGAAAGAGAAAAATGGATAAAGAAGTTGTGGTCCTTATGTACAATGGAATATCACTCAGCCATGAAATCAATGTCATAAGGCTAGTAGCAGCATGATGAGTGGATTTAGGTACGACGATTCTAAGTGAAATAAGTCACACAGAAAAGGACACTTCTCATAAGGTATCACTTATAGAGGGAATGTCAAAAGCGTCACACTTGAACTGAATTACAAAACAGAACAGAGTCACACATGCAGAAAACACACTATGGCTGCTTAACGGGAAAGGTGAGGTGGGGTGATACATAAAACAAGGGTTTCAAATTAGCTCAGATACCGTTCCATAAACCCAATATGTAATAGACAAGACCTACTCCTTGCTCAGAGAACTGGACTCAACACACCCTATTCACCGCACAAAAATATATCTGACTAGTAATAATCTTAAAACCTATGTATTGATATCTCTCTGTTAGTGTGTCAAGTGGGTGTAAAGCGGCATAAACACAGCAGTGAAAAGCAGCTAAACCCCATTATAAAAATAAATTACTTTTACAAACCCATGAAACAAAGACAATGAAAGAGAGAGAAATTCTTACACAATGCGTTCAGGGGCTGTGATGCAACCTGGATTGACCATATCTAGACCCACAGCTGGATGAGACATAAGGGTGGACACTCTTGGGGCTGAGAGGTTTGGTGAGGTTGGGTGAGCAAACGCAGACCCTTTAAAGTAATACTGCGTGGTACCCATCGCATGCGTCCCAAATCTCCAGGTTCAAGGGCATCTTCCTACATCGAAAACATGCATGAGAAAACAAAAAGATGGTACACCATGTGATGGGGAAAGGTTTCTAAAACGCACCTCATTTCTCTTCTCCTTGTGCCCGGGTTCGCCATTCCAGCCGCTTTACTAACAATCTCCCTACTTGGAGCATCAGCACCTTTAACCTCCTGTTCTGCACAGGTTGCAATTTGTCCTGAGGATGAACGGGTACACGGGAAACCAGTGAGAGACTAGCTCTTGGTGTTGGGACAGGCACAGGTCACTCTATTTTGCCATCAGGAAGAAGAATTAACCACAGGCTAATCATCGCCCCCGAAAGCAGAACAGGGCCTGAAGCCATCCTGCGCTTTTGGGGCCAGCTCCCAAAAAAGCGAGTTGTAAAATGGAGCTTCAGGGCACTGCAATTCACAAACCTGCAGAGTTATAAATGATAACTCTCGTCCACAAATGTATTGAGGGAAGGCAAAGAAGAGGATTTGAAATCAAGGCAGAATTGCAGGAAACAGATTTCAGGAGATAGATTCGAATCGCCTTTAAAGCACATGAAAAGCGGCAAAACGTTGACAATGATGCCCTTGGCCAAAAAGGGCTTATGCGTTTTTTCCTGAATATATTCAGGAAAAAACGCATACGCCCTTTTTGGCCAAACAAGCAACCTGGAAAGGTAAATCAGGGCTACAAAGAAGACTCGCTACCCATCGGTCAAAAGGGCCATGCTGAATAAAGTCTCAAAACCAGCAATGCAGGACAGGCCATGGAGAAATGGGAGCCTTGCTACACTGATGGGCGGGATGTAAATTGCCAACAGCCACTCTGGAGAAGTGTACGGTGTGTCCTGAAACATCTAAAAAACACAGCTTAGAGAGCATAGGGCACTTCCACTCATGGGGGTATAAATTGGGAAAATGAAAAATCAGCAAGACACAAGCACCCCAAAGTTTAGGGCTGCTCTGTTGACAAGGACCTCCACTTCATTCCACCTTCAATATCCCAGGAAAGAGAAAAATGGATAAAGAAGTTGTGGTCCTTATGTACAATGGAATATCACTCAGCCATGAAATCAATGTCATAAGGCTAGTAGCAGCATGATGAGTGGATTTAGGTACGACGATTCTAAGTGAAATAAGTCACACAGAAAAGGACACTTCTCATAAGGTATCACTTATAGAGGGAATGTCAAAAGCGTCACACTTGAACTGAATTACAAAACAGAACAGAGTCACACATGCAGAAAACACACTATGGCTGCTTAACGGGAAAGGTGAGGTGGGGTGATACATAAAACAAGGGTTTCAAATTAGCTCAGATACCGTTCCATAAACCCAATATGTAATAGACAAGACCTACTCCTTGCTCAGAGAACTGGACTCAACACACCCTATTCACCGCACAAAAATATATCTGACTAGTAATAATCTTAAAACCTATGTATTGATATCTCTCTGTTAGTGTGTCAAGTGGGTGTAAAGCGGCATAAACACAGCAGTGAAAAGCAGCTAAACCCCATTATAAAAATAAATTACTTTTACAAACCCATGAAACAAAGACAATGAAAGAGAGAGAAATTCTTACACAATGCGTTCAGGGGCTGTGATGCAACCTGGATTGACCATATCTAGACCCACAGCTGGATGAGACATAAGGGTGGACACTCTTGGGGCTGAGAGGTTTGGTGAGGTTGGGTGAGCAAACGCAGACCCTTTAAAGTAATACTGCGTGGTACCCATCGCATGGGTCCCAAATCTCCAGGTTCAAGGGCATCTTCCTACATCGAAAACATGCATGAGAAAACAAAAAGATGGTACACCATGTGATGGGGAAAGGTTTCTAAAACGCACCTCATTTCTCTTCTCCTTGTGCCCGGGTTCGCCATTCCAGCCGCTTTACTAACAATCTCCCTACTTGGAGCATCAGCACCTTTAACCTCCTGTTCCGTACAGGTTGCAATTTGTCCTGAGGATGAACGGGTACACGGGGAACCAGTGAGAGACTAGCTCTTGGTGTTGGGACAGGCACAGGTCACTCTATTTTCCCATCAGGAAGAAGAATTAACCACAGGCTCATCCTCCCCCCCGGAAGCAGAACAGGGCCTGAAGCCATCCTGCGCTTTTGAGGCCAGCTCCCAAAAATGCGAGTTGTAAAATGGAGCTTCAGGGCACTGCAATTCACAAACCTGCAGAGTTATAAATGATAACTCTCGCCCACAAATACATTGAGGGAAGGCAAAGAAGAGGATTTGAAATCAAGGCAGAATTGCAGGAAACAGATTTCAGGAGGTAGATTCGAATCGCCTTTAAAGCACATGAAAAGCGGCAAAACGTTGACAATGATGCCCTTGGCCAAAAAGGGCGTATGCGTTTTTTCCTGAATATATTCAGGAAAAAACGCATACGCCCTTTTTGGCCAACCAAGCAACCTGGAAAGGCAAATCAGCGCTACAAAGAAGACTCGCTACCCATCGGTCAAAAGGGCCATGCTTAAAAAAGTCTCAAAACCAGAAATGCAGGACAGGCCATGGAGAAATGGGAGCCTTGCTACACTGATGGGCGGGATGTAAATTGCCACAGCCACTCTGGAGAAGTGTACGGTGTGTCCTGAAACATCTAAAAAACACAGCTTAGAGAGCATAGGGCACTTCCACTCATGGGGGTATAAATTGGGAAAATGAAAAATCAGTAAGACACAAGCACCACAAAGTTTAGGGCTGCTCTGTTGACAAGGACCTCCACTTCATTCCACCTTAAATATCCCAGGAAATGGAATAATGGATAAAGAAGTTGTGGTCCTTATGTACAATGGAATATCACTCAGCCATGAAATCAATGTCATAAGGCTAGTAGCAGCATGATGAGTGGATTTAGGTACGACGATTCTAAGTGAAATAAGTCACACAGAAAAGGACACTTCTCATAAGGTATCACTTATAGAGGGAATGTAAAAACCGTTACACTTGAACTGAATTACAAAACAGAACAGAGTCACACATGCAGAAAACACACTATAGCTGCTTAACGGGAAAGGTGAGGTGGGGTGATACATAAAACAAGGGTTTCAAATTAGCTCAGATACCGTTCCATAAACCCAATATGTAATAGACAAGACCTACTCCTTGCTCAGAGAACTGGACTCAACACGCCCTATTCACCGCACAAGAATATATCTGACTAGTAATAATCTTAAAACCTATGTATTGATATCTCTCTGTTAGTGTGTCAAGTGTGTGTAAAGCGGCATAAACACAGCAGTGAAAAGCAGCTAAACCCCATTATAAAAATAAATTACTTTTACAAACCCATGAAACAAAGACAATGAAAGAGAGAGAAATTCTTACACAATGCGTTCAGGGGCTGTGATGCAACCTGGATTGACCATATCTAGACCCACAGCTGGATGAGACATAAGGGTGCACACTCTTGGGGCTGAGAGGTTTGGTGAGGTTGGGTGAGCAAACGCAGACCCTTTAAAGTAATACTGCGTGGTACCCATCGCATGGGTCCCAAATCTCCAGGTTCAAGGGCATCTTCCTACATCGAAAACATGCATGAGAAAACAAAAAGATGGTACACCATGTGATGGGGAAAGGTTTCTAAAACGCACCTCATTTCTCTTCTCCTTGTGCCCGGGTTCGCCATTCCAGCCGCTTTACTAACAATCTCCCTACTTGGAGCATCAGCACCTTTAACCTCCTGTTCCGTACAGGTTGCAATTTGTCCTGAGGATGAACGGGTACATGGGGAACCAGTGAGAGACTAGCTATTGGTGTTGGGCCAGGCACAGGTCACACTATTTTCCAATCAGGAATAAGAATTAACCAGAGGCTCATCCTCCCCCCCGGAAGCAGAACAGGGCCTGAAGCCATCCTGCGCTTTTGAGGCCAGCTCCCAAAAAAGCGAGTTGTAAAATGGAGCTTCAGGGCACTGCAATTCACAAACCTGCAGAGTTATAAATGATAACTCTCGTCCACAAATATATTGAGGGAAGGCAAAGAAGAGGATTTGTAATCAAGGCCGAATTGCAGGAAACAGATTTCAGGAGGTAGATTCGAATCGCCTTTAAAGCACATGAAAAGCGGCAAAACGTTGACAATGATGCCCTTGGCCAAAAAGGGCGTATGCGTTTTTTCCTGAATATATTCAGGAAAAAACGCATACGCCCTTTTTGGCCAACCAAGCAACCTGGAAAGGCAAATCAGGGCTACAAAGAAGACTCGCTACCCATCGGTCAAAAGGGCCATGCTGAATAAAGTCTCAAAACCAGAAATGCAGGACAGGCCATGGAGAAATGGGAGCCTTGCTACACTGATGGGCGGGATGTAAATTGCCAACAGCCACTCTGGAGAAGTGTACGGTGTGTCCTGAAACATCTAAAAAACACAGCTTAGAGAGCATAGGGCACTTCCACTCATGGGGGTATAAATTGGGAAAATGAAAAATCAGCAAGACACAAGCACCCCAAAGTTTAGGGCTGCTCTGTTGACAAGGACCTCCACTTCATTCCACCTTCAATATCCCAGGAAAGAGAAAAATGGATAAAGAAGTTGTGGTCCTTATGTACAATGGAATATCACTCAGCCAGGAAATCAATGTCATAAGGCTAGTAGCAGCATGATGAGTGGATTTAGGTACGACGATTCTAAGTGAAATAAGTCACACAGAAAAGGACAGTTCTCATAAGGTATCACTTATACAGGGAATGTCAAAAGCGTTACACTTGAACTGAATTACAAAACAGAACAGAGTCACACATGCAGAAAACACACTATGGCTGCTTAACGGGAAAGGTGAGGTGGGGTGATACATAAAACCAGTGTTTCAAATTAGCTCAGATACCGTTCCATAAACCCAATATGTAATAGACAAGACCTACTCCTTGCTCAGAGAACTGGACTCAACACACCCTATTCACCGCACAAGAATATATCTGACTAGTAATAATCTTAAAACCTATGTATTGATATCTCTCTGTTAGTGTGTCAAGTGAGTGTAAAGCGGCATAAACACAGCAGTGAAAAGCAGCTAAACCCCATTATAAAAATAAATTACTTTTACAAACCCATGAAACAAAGACAATGAAAGAGAGAGAAATTCTTACACAATGCGTTCAGGGGCTGTGATGCAACCTGGATTGACCATATCTAGACCCACAGCTGGATGAGACATAAGGGTGGACACTCTTGGGGCTGAGAGGTTTGGTGAGGTTGGGTGAGCAAACGCAGACCCTTTAAAGTAATACTGCGTGGTACCCATCGCATGGGTCCCAAATCTCCAGGTTCAAGGGCATCTTCCTACATCGAAAACATGCATGAGAAAACAAAAAGATGGTACACCATGTGATGGGGAAAGGTTTCTAAAACGCACCTCATTTCTCTTCTCCTTGTGCCCGGGTTCGCCATTCCAGCCGCTTTACTAACAATCTCCCTACTTGGAGCATCAGCACCTTTAACCTCCTGTTCCGTACAGGTTGCAATTTGTCCTGAGGATGAACGGGTACATGGGGAACCAGTGAGAGACTAGCTCTTGGTGTTGGGACAGGCACAGGTCACACTATTTTCCAATCAGGAATAAGAATTAACCAGAGGCTCATCCTCCCCCCCGGAAGCAGAACAGGGCCTGAAGCCATCCTGCGCTTTTGAGGCCAGCTCCCAAAAATGCGAGTTGTAAAATGGAGCTTCAGGGCACTGCAATTCACAAACCTGCAGAGTTATAAATGATAACTCTCGCCCACAAATACATTGAGGGAAGGCAAAGAAGAGGTTTTGAAATCAAGGCAGAATTGCAGAAAACAGATTTCAGGAGGTAGATTCGAATCGCCTTTAAAGCACATGAAAAGCGGCAAAACGTTGACAATGATGCCCTTGGCCAAAAAGGGCGTATGCGTTTTTTCCTGAATATATTCAGGAAAAAACGCATACGCCCTTTTTGGCCAACCAAGCAACCTGGAAAGGCAAATCAGGGCTACAAAGAAGACTCGCTACCCATCGGTCAAAAGGGCCATGCTGAAAAAAGTCTCAAAACCAGAAATGCAGGACAGGCCATGGAGAAATGGGAGCCTTGCTACACTGATGGGCGGGATGTAAATTGCCAACAGCCACTCTGGAGAAGTGTACGGTGTGTCCTGAAACATCTAAAAAACACAGCTTAGAGAGCATAGGGCACTTCCACTCATGGGGGTATAAATTGGGAAAATGAAAAATCAGCAAGACACAAGCACTACAAAGTTTAGGGCTGCTCTGTTGACAAGAACCTCCACTTCATTCCACCTTCAATATCCCAGGAAAGGGAATAATGGATAAAGAAGTTGTGGTCCTTATGTACAATGGAATATCACTCAGCCATGAAATCAATGTCATAAGGCTAGTAGCAGCATGATGAGTGGATTTAGGTACGACGATTCTAAGTGAAATAAATCACACAGAAAAGGACACTTCTCATAAGGTGTTACACTTGAACTGAATTACAAAACAGAACAGAGTCACACATGCAGAAAACACACTATAGCTGCTTAACGGGAAAGGTGAGGTGGGGTGATACATAAAACAAGGGTTTCAAATTAGCTCCGATACCGTTCCATAAACCCAATATGTAATAGACAAGACCTACTCCTTGCTCAGAGAACTGGACTCAACACACCCTATTCACCGCACAAGAATATATCTGACTAGTAATAATCTTAAAACCTATGTATTGATATCTCTCTGTTAGTGTGTCAAGTGTGTGTAAAGCGGCATAAACACAGCAGTGAAAAGCAGCTAAACCCCATTATAAAAATAAATTACTTTTAAAAACCCATGAAACAAAGACAATGAAAGAGAGAGAAATTCTTACACAATGCGTTCAGCGGCTGTGATGCAACCTGGATTGACCATATCTAGACCCACAGCTGGATGAGACATAAGGGTGGACACTCTTGGGGCTGAGAGGTTTGGTGAGGTTGGGTGAGCAAATGCAGACCCTTTAAAGTAATACTGCGTGGTACCCATCGCATGGGTCCCAAATCTCCAGGTTCAAGGGCATCTTCCTACATCGAAAACATGCATGAGAAAACAAAAAGATGGTACACCATGTGATGGGGAAAGGTTTCTAAAACGCACCTCATTTCTCTTCTCCTTGTGCCCGGGTTCGCCATTCCAGCCGCTTTACTAACAATCTCCCTACTTGGAGCATCAGCACCTTTAACCTCCTGTTCCGTACAGGTTGCAATTTGTCCTGAGGATGAACGGGTACATGGGGAACCAGTGAGAGACTAGCTCTTGGTGTTGGGACAGGCACAGGTCACACTATTTTCCAATCAGGAATAAGAATTAACCACAGGCTCATCCTCCCCCCCGGAACCAGAACAGGGCCTGAAGCCATCCTGCGCTTTTGAGGCCAGCTCCCAAAAATGCGAGTTGTAAAATGGAGCTTCAGGGCACTGCAATTCACAAACCTGCAGAGTTATAAATGATAACTCTCGTCCACAAATATATTGAGGGAAGGCAAAGAAGAGGATTTGAAATCAAGGCCGAATTGCAGGAAACAGATTTCAGGAGGTAGATTCGAATCGCCTTTAAATCACATGAAAAGCGGCAAAACGTTGACAATGATGCCCTTGGCCAAAAAGGGCGTATGCGTTTTTTCCTGAATATATTCAGGAAAAAACGCATACGCCGTTTTTGGCCAACCAAGCAACCTGGAAAGGCAAATCAGCGCTACAAAGAAGACTCGCTACCCATCGGTCAAAAGGGCCATGCTGAAAAAAGTCTCAAAACCAGCAATGCAGGACAGGCCATAGAGAAATGGGAGCCTTGCTACACTGATGGGCGGGATGTAAATTGCCAACAGCCACTCTGGAGAAGTGTACGGTGTGTCCTGAAACATCTAAAAAACACAGCTTAGAGAGCATAGGGCACTTCCACTCATGGGGGTATAAATTGGGAAAATGAAAAATCAGCAAGACACAAGCACCCCAAAGTTTAGGGCTGCTCTGTTGACAAGGACCTCCACTTCATTCCACCTTCAATATCCCAGGAAAGAGAAAAATGGATAAAGAAGTTGTGGTCCTTATGTACAATGGAATATCACTCAGCCATGAAATCAATGTCATAAGGCTAGTAGCAGCATGATGAGTGGATTTAGGTACGACGATTCTAAGTGAAATAAGTCACACAGAAAAGGACACTTCTCATAAGGTATCACTTATAGAGGGAATGTAAAAAGCGTTACACTTGAACTGAATTACAAAACAGAACAGAGTCACACATGCAGAAAACACACTATGGCTGCTTAACGGGAAAGGTGAGGTGGGGTGATACATAAAACAAGGGTTTCAAATTAGCTCAGATACCGTTCCATAAACCCAATATGTAATAGACAAGACCTACTCCTTGCTCAGAGAACTGGACTCAACACACCCTATTCACCGCACAAGAATATATCTGACTAGTAATAATCTTAAAACCTATGTATTGATATCTCTCTGTTAGTGTGTCAAGTGGGTGTAAAGCGGCATAAACACAGTAGTGAAAAGCAGCTAAACCCCATTATAAAAATAAATTACTTTTACAAACCCATGAAACAAAGACAATGAAAGAGATAGAAATTCTTACACAATGCGTTCAGGGGCTGTGATGCAACCTGGATTGACCATATCTAGACCCACAGCTGGATGAGACATAAGGGTGGACACTCTTGGGGCTGAGAGGTTTGTTGAGGTTGGGTGAGCAAACGCAGACCCTTTAAAGTAATACTGCGTGGTACCCATCGCATGGGTCCCAAATCTCCAGGTTCAAGGGCATCTTCCTACATCGAAAACATGCATGAGAAAACAAAAAGATGGTACACCATGTGATGGGGAAAGGTTTCTAAAACGCACCTCATTTCTCTTCTCCTTGTGCCCGGGTTCGCCATTCCAGCCGCTTTACTAACAGTCTCCCTACTTGGAGCATCAGCACCTTTAACCTCCTGTTCTGTACAGGTTGCAATTTGTCCTGAGGATGAACGGGTAGACGGGGAACCAGTGAGAGACTAGCTCTTGGTGTTGGGACAGGCACAGGTCACTCTATTTTCCCATCAGGAAGAAGAATTAACCACAGGCTCATCCTCCCCCCCGGAAGCAGAACAGGGCCTGAAGCCATCCTGCGCTTTTGAGGCCAGCTCCCAAAAATGCGAGTTGTAAAATGGAGCTTCAGGGCACTGCAATTCACAAACCTGCAGAGTTATAAATGATAACTCTCGCCCACAAATACATTGAGGGAAGGCAAAGAAGAGGATTTGAAATCAAGGCCGAATTGCAGGAAACAGATTTCAGGAGGTAGATTCGAATCGCCTTTAAAGCACATGAAAAGCGGCAAAACGTTGACAATGATGCTCTTGGCCAAAAAGGGCGTATGCGTTTTTTCCTGAATATATTCAGGAAAAAACGCATACGCCCTTTTTGGCCAACCAAGCAACCTGGAAAGGCAAATCAGGGCTACAAAGAAGACTCGCTACCCATCGGTCAAAAGGGCCATGCTTAAAAAAGTCTCAAAACCAGAAATGCAGGACAGGCCATGGAGAAATGGGAGCCTTGCTACACTGATGGGCGGGATGTAAATTGCCAACAGCCACTCTGGAGAAGTGTACGGTGTGTCCTGAAACATCTAAAAAACACAGCTTAGAGAGCATAGGGCACTTCCACTCATGGGGGTATAAATTGGGAAAATGAAAAATCAGTAAGACACAAGCACCACAAAGTTTAGGGCTGCTCTGTTGACAAGGACCTCCACTTCATTCCACCTTAAATATCCCAGGAAAGGGAATAATGGATAAAGAAGTTGTGGTCCTTATGTACAATGGAATATCACTCAGCCATGAAATCAATGTCATAAGGCTAGTAGCAGCATGATGAGTGGATTTAGGTACGACGATTCTAAGTGAAATAAGTCACACAGAAAAGGACACTTCTCATAAGGTATCACTTATAGAGGGAATGTAAAAACCGTTACACTTGAACTGAATTACAAAACAGAACAGAGTCACACATGCAGAAAACACACTATAGCTGCTTAACGGGAAAGGTGAGGTGGGGTGATACATAAAACAAGGGTTTCAAATTAGCTCAGATACCGTTCCATAAACCCAATATGTAATAGACAAGACCTACTCCTTGCTCAGAGAACTGGACTCAACACACCCTATTCACCGCACAAGAATATATCTGACTAGTAATAATCTTAAAACCTATGTATTGATATCTCTCTGTTAGTGTGTCAAGTGTGTGTAAAGCGGCATAAACACAGCAGTGAAAAGCAGCTAAACCCCATTATAAAAATAAATTACTTTTACAAACCCATGAAACAAAGACAATGAAAGAGAGAGAAATTCTTACACAATGCGTTCAGGGGCTGTGATGCAACCTGGATTGACCATATCTAGACCCACAGCTGGATGAGACATAAGGGTGGACACTCTTGGGGCTGAGAGGTTTGGTGAGGTTGGGTGAGCAAACGCAGACCCTTTAAAGTAATACTGCGTGGTACCCATCGCATGGGTCCCAAATCTCCAGGTTCAAGGGCATCTTCCTACATCGAAAACATGCATGAGAAAACAAAAAGATGGTACACCATGTGATGGGGAAAGGTTTCTAAAACGCACCTCATTTCTCTTCTCCTTGTGCCCGGGTTCGCCATTCCAGCCGCTTTACTAACAATCTCCCTACTTGGAGCATCAGCACCTTTAACCTCCTGTTCCGTACAGGTTGCAATTTGTCCTGAGGATGAACGGGTACATGGGGAACCAGTGAGAGACTAGCTCTTGGTGTTGGGACAGGCACAGGTCACACTATTTTCCAATCAGGAATAAGAATTAACCAGAGGCTCATCCTCCCCCCCGGAAGCAGAACAGGGCCTGAAGCCATCCTGCGCTTTTGAGGCCAGCTCCCAAAAATGCGAGTTGTAAAATGGAGCTTCAGGGCACTGCAATTCACAAACCTGCAGAGTTATAAATGATAACTCTCGTCCACAAATATATTGAGGGAAGGCAAAGAAGAGGATTTGAAATCAAGGCCGAATTGCAGGAAACAGATTTCAGGAGGTAGATTCGAATCGCCTTTAAAGCACATGAAAAGCGGCAAAACGTTGACAATGATGCCCTTGGCCAAAAAGGGCGTATGCGTTTTTTCCTGAATATATTCAGGAAAAAACGCATACGCCCTTTTTGGCCAACCAAGCAACCTGGAAAGGCAAATCAGGGCTACAAAGAAGACTCGCTACCCATCGGTCAAAAGGGCCATGCTTAAAAAAGTCTCAAAACCAGAAATGCAGGACAGGCCATGGAGAAATGGGAGCCTTGCTACACTGATGGGCGGGATGTAAATTGCCAACAGCCACTCTGGAGAAGTGTACGGTGTGTCCTGAAACATCTAAAAAACACAGCTTAGAGAGC
Organism: Balaenoptera ricei; assembly: GCF_028023285.1. Taxonomy (NCBI): domain Eukaryota; kingdom Metazoa; phylum Chordata; class Mammalia; order Artiodactyla; family Balaenopteridae; genus Balaenoptera; species Balaenoptera ricei. The sequence goes on along the minus strand of NW_026777413.1, from coordinate 2,072,320 downwards.
ATAGGGCACTTCCACTCATGGGGGTATAAATTGGGAAAATGAAAAATCAGTAAGACACAAGCACCACAAAGTTTAGGGCTGCTCTGTTGACAAGGACCTCCACTTCATTCCACCTTAAATATCCCAGGAAAGGGAATAATGGATAAAGAAGTTGTGGTCCTTATGTACAATGGAATATCACTCAGCCATGAAATCAATGTCATAAGGCTAGTAGCAGCATGATGAGTGGATTTAGGTACGACGATTCTAAGTGAAATAAGTCACACAGAAAAGGACACTTCTCATAAGGTATCACTTATAGAGGGAATGTAAAAACCGTTACACTTGAACTGAATTACAAAACAGAACAGAGTCACACATGCAGAAAACACACTATAGCTGCTTAACGGGAAAGGTGAGGTGGGGTGATACATAAAACAAGGGTTTCAAATTAGCTCAGATACCGTTCCATAAACCCAATATGTAATAGACAAGACCTACTCCTTGCTCAGAGAACTGGACTCAACACACCCTATTCACCGCACAAGAATATATCTGACTAGTAATAATCTTAAAACCTATGTATTGATATCTCTCTGTTAGTGTGTCAAGTGTGTGTAAAGCGGCATAAACACAGCAGTGAAAAGCAGCTAAACCCCATTATAAAAATAAATTACTTTTACAAACCCATGAAACAAAGACAATGAAAGAGAGAGAAATTCTTACACAATGCGTTCAGGGGCTGTGATGCAACCTGGATTGACCATATCTAGACCCACAGCTGGATGAGACATAAGGGTGGACACTCTTGGGGCTGAGAGGTTTGGTGAGGTTGGGTGAACAAACGCAGACCCTTTAAAGTAATACTGCGTGGTACCCATCGCATGGGTCCCAAATCTCCAGGTTCAAGGGCATCTTCCTACATCGAAAACATGCATGAGAAAACAAAAAGATGGTACACCATGTGATGGGGAAAGGTTTCTAAAACGCACCTCATTTCTCTTCTCCTTGTGCCCGGGTTCGCCATTCCAGCCGCTTTACTAACAATCTCCCTACTTGGAGCATCAGCACCTTTAACCTCCTGTTCCGTACAGGTTGCAATTTGTCCTGAGGATGAACGGGTACATGGGGAACCAGTGAGAGACTAGCTCTTGGTGTTGGGACAGGCACAGGTCACACTATTTTCCAATCAGGAATAAGAATTAACCAGAGGCTCATCCTCCCCCCCGGAAGCAGAACAGGGCCTGAAGCCATCCTGCGCTTTTGAGGCCAGCTCCCAAAAATGCGAGTTGTAAAATGGAGCTTCAGGGCACTGCAATTCACAAACCTGCAGAGTTATAAATGATAACTCTCGTCCACAAATATATTGAGGGAAGGCAAAGAAGAGGATTTGAAATCAAGGCCGAATTGCAGGAAACAGATTTCAGGAGGTAGATTCGAATCGCCTTTAAAGCACATGAAAAGCGGCAAAACGTTGACAATGATGCCCTTGGCCAAAAAGGGCGTATGCGTTTTTTCCTGAATATATTCAGGAAAAAACGCATACGCCGTTTTTGGCCAACCAAGCAACCTGGAAAGGCAAATCAGCGCTACAAAGAAGACTCGCTACCCATCGGTCAAAAGGGCCATGCTGAAAAAAGTCTCAAAACCAGCAATGCAGGACAGGCCATGGAGAAATGGGAGCCTTGCTACACTGATGGGCGGGATGTAAATTGCCAACAGCCACTCTGGAGAAGTGTACGGTGTGTCCTGAAACATCTAAAAAACACAGCTTAGAGAGCATAGGGCACTTCCACTCATGGGGGTATAAATTGGGAAAATGAAAAATCAGCAAGACACAAGCACCCCAAAGTTTAGGGCTGCTCTGTTGACAAGGACCTCCACTTCATTCCACCTTCAATATCCCAGGAAAGAGAAAAATGGATAAAGAAGTTGTGGTCCTTATGTACAATGGAATATCACTCAGCCATGAAATCAATGTCATAAGGCTAGTAGCAGCATGATGAGTGGATTTAGGTACGACGATTCTAAGTGAAATAAGTCACACAGAAAAGGACACTTCTCATAAGGTATCACTTATAGAGGGAATGTCAAAAGCGTCACACTTGAACTGAATTACAAAACAGAACAGAGTCACACATGCAGAAATCACAATATGGCTGCTTAACGGGAAAGGTGAGGTGGGGTGATACATAAAACAAGGGTTTCAAATTAGCTCAGATACCGGTCCATAAACCCAATATGTAATAGACAATACCTACTCCTTGCTCAGAGAACTGGATTCAACACGCCCTATTCACCGCACAAGAATATATCTGACTAGGAATAATCTTAAAACCTATGTATTGATATCTCTCTGTTAGTGTGTCAAGTGGGTGTAAAGCGGCATAAACACAGCAGTGAAAAGCAGCTAAACCCCATTATAAAAATAAATTACTTTGAAAAGCACATGAAACAAAGACAGTGAAAGAGAGAGAAATTCTTACACAATGCGTTCAGGGGCTGTGATGCAACCTGGATTGACCATATCTAGACCCACAGCTGGATGAGACATAAGGGTGCACACTCTTGGGGCTGAGAGGTTTGGTGAGGTTGGGTGAGCAAACGCAGACCCTTTAAAGTAATACTGCGTGGTACCCATCGCATGGGTCCCAAATCTCCAGGTTCAAGGGCATCTTCCTACATCGAAAACATGCATGAGAAAACAAAAAGATGGTACACCATGTGATGGGGAAAGGTTTCTAAAACGCACCTCATTTCTCTTCTCCTTGTGCCCGGGTTCGCCATTCCAGCCGCTTTACTAACAATCTCCCTACTTGGAGCATCAGCACCTTTAACCTCCTGTTCCGTACAGGTTGCAATTTGTCCTGAGGATGAACGGGTAGACCGGGAACCAGTGAGAGACTAGCTCTTGGTGTTGGGACAGGCACAGGTCACTCTATTTTCCCATCAGGAAGAAGAATTAACCACAGGCTCAGCCTGAACCTGGAACCAGAACAGGTCCTGAAGCCATCCTGCGCTTTTGCGGCCAGCTCCCAAAAAAGCGAGTTGTAAAATGGATCTTCAGGGCACTGCAATTCACAAACCTGCAGAGTTATAAATGATAACTCTCGTCCACAAATATATTGAGGGAAGGCAAAGAAGAGGATTTGAAATCAAGGCAGAATTGCAGGAAACAGATTTCAGGAGGTAGATTCGAATCGCCTTTAAAGCACATGAAAAGCGGCAAAACGTTGACAATGATGCCCTTTTTGGCCAACCAAGCAACCTGGAAAGGCAAATCAGCACTACAAAGAAGACTCACTACCCATCGGTCAAAAGGGCCATGCTGAAAAATGTCTCAAAACCAGAAATGCAGGACAGGCCATGGAGAAATGGGAGCCTTGCTACACTGATGGGCGGGATGTAAATTGCCAACAGCCACTCTGGAGAAGTGTACGGTGTGTCCTGAAACATCTTAAAAACACAGCTTATAGAGCATAGGGCACTTCCACTCATGGGGGTATAAATTGGGAAAATGAAAAGTCAGCAAGACACAAGCACCCCAAAGTTTAGGGCTGCTCTGTTGACAAGGACCTCCACTTCATTCCACCTTCAATATCCCAGGAAAGAGAAAAATGGATAAAGAAGTTGTGGTCCTTATGTACAATGGAATATCACTCAGCCATGAAATCAATGTCATAAGGCTAGTAGCAGCATGATGAGTGGATTTAGGTATGATGATTCTAAGTGAAATAAGTCACACAGAAAAGGACACTTCTCATAAGGTATCACTGATAGAGGGAATGTAAAAACCGTTACACTTGAACTGAATTACAAAACAGAACAGAGTCACACATGCAGAAATCACACTATGGCTGCTTAACGGGAAAGGTGAGGTGGGGTGATACATAAAACAAGGGTTTCAAATTAGCTCAGATACCGTTCCATAAACCCAATATGTAATAGACAAGACCTACTCCTTGCTCAGAGAACTGGACTCAACACACCCTATTAACCGCACAAGAATATATCTGACTAGTAATAATCTTAAAACCTATGTATTGATATCTCCCTGTTAGTGTGTCAAGTGGGTGTAAAGCGGCATAAACACAGCAGTGAAAAGCAGCTAAACCCCATTATAAAAATAAATTACTTTGAAAAACCCATGAAACAAAGACAGTGAAAGAGAGAGAAATCCTTACACAATGCGTTCAGGGGCTGTGTTGCAACCTGGATTGACCATATCTAGACCCACAGCTGGATGAGACATAAGGGTGGACACTCTTGGGGCTGAGAGGTTTGGTGAGGTTGGGTGAGCAAACGCAGACCCTTTAAAGTAATACTGCGTGGTACCCATTGCATGGGTCCCAAATCTCCAGGTTCAAGGGCATCTTCCTACATCGAAAACATGCATGAGAAAACAAAAAGATGGTACACCATGTGATGGGGAAAGGTTTCTAAAACGCACCTCATTTCTCTTCTCCTTGTGCCCGGGTTCGCCATTCCAGCCGCTTTACTAACAATCTCCCTACTTGGAGCATCAGCACCTTTAACCTCCTGTTCTGTACAGGTTGCAATTTGTCCTGAGGATGAACGGGTAGACGGGGAACCAGTGAGAGACTAGCTCTTGGTGTTGGGACAGGCACAGGTCACTCTATTTTCCCATCAGGAAGAAGAATTAACCACAGGCTAATCATCGCCCCCGAAAGCAGAACAGGGCCTGAAGCCATCCTGCGCTTTTGCGGCCAGCTCCCAAAAAAGCGAGTTGTAAAATGGAGCTTCAGGGCACTGCAATTCACAAACCTGCAGAGTTATAAATGATAACTCTCGTCCACAAATATATTGAGGGAAGGCAAAGAAGAGGATTTGAAATCAAGGCAGAATTGCAGGAAACAGATTTCAGGAGGTAGATTCGAATCGCCTTTAAAGCACATGAAAAGCGGCAAAACGTTGACAATGATGCCCTTGGCCAAAAAGGGCGTATGCGTTTTTTCCTGAATATATTCAGGAAAAAACGCATACGCCCTTTTTGGCCAACCAAGCAACCTGGAAAGGTAAATCAGGGCTACAAGAAGACTCGCTACCCATCGGTCAAAAGGGCCATGCTGAATAAAGTCTCAAAACCAGAAATGCAGGACAGGCCATGGAGAAATGGGAGCCTTGCTACACTGATGGGCGGGATGTAAATTGCCAACAGCCACTCTGGAGAAGTGTACGGTGTGTCCTGAAACATCTAAAAAACAAAGCTTAGAGAGCATAGGGCACTTCCACTCATGGGGGTATAAATTGGGAAAATGAAAAATCAGCAAGACACAAGCACCCCAAAGTTTAGGGCTGCTCTGTTGACAAGGACCTCCACTTCATTCCACCTTCAATATCCCAGGAAAGAGAAAAATGGATAAAGAAGTTGTGGTCCTTATGTACAATGGAATATCACTCAGCCATGAAATCAATGTCATAAGGCTAGTAGCAGCATGATGAGTGGATTTAGGTATGACGATTCTAAGTATAATAAGTCACACAGAAAAGGACACTTCTCATAAGGTATCACTTATAGAGGGAATGTCAAAAGCGTTACACTTGAACTGAATTACAAAACAGAACAGAGTCACACATGCAGAAATCACACTATGGCTGCTTAACGGGAAAGGTGAGGTGGGGTGATACATAAAACAAGGGTTTCAAATTAGCTCAGATACCGGTCCATAAACCCAATATGTAATAGACAATACCTACTCCTTGCTCAGAGAACTGGATTCAACACGCCCTATTCACCGCACAAGAATATATCTGACTAGGAATAATCTTAAAACCTATGTATTGATATCTCTCTGTTAGTGTGTCAAGTGGGTGTAAAGCGGCATAAACACAGCAGTGAAAAGCAGCTAAACCCCATTATAAAAATAAATTACTTTGAAAAGCACATGAAACAAAGACAGTGAAAGAGAGAGAAATTCTTACACAATGCGTTCAGGGGCTGTGATGCAACCTGGATTGACCATATCTAGACCCACAGCTGGATGAGACATAAGGGTGGACACTCTTGGGGCTGAGAGGTTTGGTGAGGTTGGGTGAGCAAACGCAGACCCTTTAAAGTAATACTGCGTGGTACCCATCGCATGGGTCCCAAATCTCCAGGTTCAAGGGCATCTTCCTACATCGAAAACATGCATGAGAAAACAAAAAGATGGTACACCATGTGATGGGGAAAGGTTTCTAAAACGCACCTCATTTCTCTTCTCCTTGTGCCCGGGTTCGCCATTCCAGCCGCTTTACTAACAATCTCCCTACTTGGAGCATCAGCACCTTTAACCTCCTGTTCCGTACAGTTTGCAATTTGTCCTGAGGATGAACGGGTAGACCGGGAACCAGTGAGAGACTAGCTCTTGGTGTTGGGACAGGCACAGGTCACTCTATTTTCCCATCAGGAAGAAGAATTAACCACAGGCTCAGCCTGAACCTGGAACCAGAACAGGTCCTGAAGCCATCCTGCGCTTTTGCGGCCAGCTCCCAAAAAAGCGAGTTGTAAAATGGATCTTCAGGGCACTGCAATTCACAAACCTGCAGAGTTATATATGATAACTCTCGTCCACAAATATATTGAGGGAAGGCAAAGTAGAGGATTTGAAATCAAGGCAGAATTGCAGGAAACAGATTTCAGGAGGTAGATTCGAATCGCCTTTAAAGCACATGAAAAGCGGCAAAACGTTGACAATGATGCCCTTTTTGGCCAACCAAGCAACCTGGAAAAGCAAATCAGCACTACAAAGAAGACTCACTACCCATCGGTCAAAAGGGCCATGCTGAAAAATGTCTCAAAACCAGAAATGCAGGACAGGCCATGGAGAAATGGGAGCCTTGCTACACTGATGGGCGGGATGTAAATTGCCAACAGCCACTCTGGAGAAGTGTACGGTGTGTCCTGAAACATCTTAAAAACACAGCTTATAGAGCATAGGGCACTTCCACTCATGGGGGTATAAATTGGGAAAATGAAAAGTCAGCAAGACACAAGCACCCCAAAGTTTAGGGCTGCTCTGTTGACAAGGACCTCCACTTCATTCCACCTTCAATATCCCAGGAAAGAGAAAAATGGATAAAGAAGTTGTGGTCCTTATGTACAATGGAATATCACTCAGCCATGAAATCAATGTCATAAGGCTAGTAGCAGCATGATGAGTGGATTTAGGTATGATGATTCTAAGTGAAATAAGTCACACAGAAAAGGACACTTCTCATAAGGTATCACTGATAGAGGGAATGTAAAAACCGTTACACTTGAACTGAATTACAAAACAGAACAGAGTCACACATGCAGAAATCACACTATGGCTGCTTAACGGGAAAGGTGAGGTGGGGTGATACATAAAACAAGGGTTTCAAATTAGCTCAGATACCGTTCCATAAACCCAATATGTAATAGACAAGACCTACTCCTTGCTCAGAGAACTGGATTCAACACGCCCTATTCACCGCACAAGAATATATCTGACTAGGAATAAGCTTAAAACCTATGTATTGATATCTCTCTGTTAGTGTGTCAAGTGGGTGTAAAGCGGCATAAACACAGCAGTGAAAAGCAGCTAAACCCCATTATAAAAATAAATTACTTTTACAAACCCATGAAACAAAGACAATGAAAGAGAGAGAAATTCTTACACAATGCGTTCAGGGGCTGTGATGCAACCTGGATTGACCATATCTAGACCCACAGCTGGATGAGACATAAGGGTGGACACTCTTGGGGCTGAGAGGTTTGGTGAGGTTGGGTGAGCAAACGCAGACCCTTTAAAGTAATACTGCGTGGTACCCATCGCATGGGTCCCAAATCTCCAGGTTCAAGGGCATCTTCCTACATCGAAAACATGCATGAGAAAACAAAAAGATGGTACACCATGTGATGGGGAAAGGTTTCTAAAACGCACCTCATTTCTCTTCTCCTTGTGCCCGGGTTCGCCATTCCAGCCGCTTTACTAACAATCTCCCTACTTGGAGCATCAGCACCTTTAACCCCCTGTTCTGTACAGGTTGCAATTTGTCCTGAGGATGAACGGGTACACGGGAAACCAGTGAGAGACTAGCTCTTGGTGTTGGGACAGGCACAGGTCACTCTATTTTCCCATCAGGAAGAAGAATTAACCACAGGCTAATCATCGCCCCCGAAAGCAGAACAGGGCCTGAAGCCATCCTGCGCTTTTGCGGCCAGCTCCCAAAAAAGCGAGTTGTAAAATGGAGCTTCAGGGCACTGCAATTCACAAACCTGCAGAGTTATAAATGATAACTCTCGTCCACAAATATATTGAGGGAAGGCAAAGAAGAGGATTTGAAATCAAGGCAGAATTGCAGGAAACAGATTTCAGGAGGTAGATTCGAATCGCCTTTAAAGCAGATGAAAAGCGGCAAAACGTTGACAATGATGCCCTTGGCTAAAAAGGGCATATGCGTTTTTTCCTGAATATATTCAGGAAAAAACGCATACGCCCTTTTTGGCCAACCAAGCAACCTGGAAAGGCAAATCAGCGCTACAAAGAAGACTCGCTACCCATCGGTCAAAAGGGCCATGCTGAAAAAAGTCTCAAAACCAGAAATGCGGGACAGGCCATGGAGAAATGGGAGCCTTGCTACACTGATGGGCGGGATGTAAATTGCCAACAGCCACTCTGGAGAAGTGTACGGTGTGTCCTGAAACATCTAAAAAACACAGCTTAGAGAGCATAGGGCACTTCCACTCATGGGGGTATAAATTGGGAAAATGAAAAATCAGCAAGACACAAGCACCCCAAAGTTTAGGGCTGCTCTGTTGACAAGGACCTCCACTTCATTCCACCTTCAATATCCCAGGAAAGAGAAAAATGGATAAAGAAGTTGTGGCCCTTATGTACAATGGAATATCACTCAGCCATGAAATCAATGTCATAAGGCTAGTAGCAGCATGATGAGTGGATTTAGGTACGACGATTCTAAGTATAATAAGTCACACAGAAAAGGACACTTCTCATAAGGTATCACTTATAGAGGGAATGTAAAAAGCGTTACACTTGAACTGAATTACAAAACAGAACAGAGTCACACATGCAGAAATCACACTATGGCTGCTTAACGGGAAAGGTGAGGTGGGGTGATACATAAAACAAGGGTTTCAAATTAGCTCAGATACCGTTCCATAAACCCAATATGTAATAGACAAGACCTACTCCTTGCTCAGAGAACTGGACTCAACACACCCTATTCACCGCACAAGAATATATCTGACTAGTAATAATCTTAAAACCTATGTATTGATATCTCCCTGTTAGTGTGTCAAGTGGGTGTAAAGCGGCATAAACACAGCAGTGAAAAGCAGCTAAACCCCATTATAAAAATAAATTACTTTGAAAAACCCATGAAACAAAGACAGTGAAAGAGAGAGAAATTCTTACACAATGCGTTCAGGGGCTGTGTTGCAACCTGGATTGACCATATCTAGACCCACAGCTGGATGAGACATAAGGGTGGACACTCTTGGGGCTGAGAGGTTTGGTGAGGTTGGGTGAGCAAACGCAGACCCTTTAAAGTAATACTGCGTGGTACCCATCGCATGGGTCCCAAATCTCCAGGTTCAAGGGCATCTTCCTACATCGAAAACATGCATGAGAAAACAAAAAGATGGTACACCATGTGATGGGGAAAGGTTTCTAAAACGCACCTCATTTCTCTTCTCCTTGTGCCCGGGTTCGCCATTCCAGCCGCTTTACTAACAATCTCCCTACTTGGAGCATCAGCACCTTTAACCTCCTGTTCCGTACAGGTTGCAATTTGTCCTGAGCATGAACGGGTACACGGGGAACCAGTGAGAGACTAGCTCTTGGTGTTGGGACAGGCACAGGTCACTCTATTTTCCCATCAGGAAGAAGAATTAACCACAGGCTCATCCTCCCCGCCGGAACCAGAACAGGGCCTGAAGCCATCCTGCGCTTTTGCGGCCAGCTCCCAAAAAAGCGAGTTGTAAAATGGAGCTTCAGGGCACTGCAATTCACAAACCTGCAGAGTTATAAATGATAACTCTCGTCCACAAATATATTGAGGGAAGGCAAAGAAGAGGATTTGAAATCAAGGCCGAATTGCAGGAAACAGATTTCAGGAGGTAGATTCGAATCGCCTTTAAAGCACATGAAAAGCGGCAAAACGTTGACAATGATGCCCTTGGCCAAAAAGGGCGTATGCGTTTTTTCCTGAATATATTCAGGAAAAAACGCATACGCCCTTTTTGGCCAACCAAGCAACCTGGAAAGGCAAATCAGCGCTACAAAGAAGACTCGCTACCCATCGGTCAAAAGGGCCATGCTTAAAAAAGTCTCAAAACCAGAAATGCAGGACAGGCCATGGAGAAATGGGAGCCTTGCTACACTGATGGGCGGGATGTAAATTGCCAACAGCCACTCTGGAGAAGTGTACGGTGTGTCCTGAAACATCTAAAAAACACAGCTTAGAGAGCATAGGGCACTTCCACTCATGGGGGTACAAATTGGGAAAATGAAAAATCAGCAAGACACAAGCACCCCAAAGTTTAGGGCTGCTCTGTTGACAAGGACCTCCACTTCATTCCACCTTCAATGTCCCAGGAAAGAGAAAAATGGATAAAGAAGTCGTGGTCCTTATGTACAATGGAATATCACTCAGCCATGAAATCAATGTCATAAGGCTAGTAGCAGCATGATGAGTGGATTTAGGTACGACGATTCTAAGTGAAATAATTCACACAGAAAAGGACACTTCTCATAAGGTATCACTTATAGAGGGAATGTAAAAAGCGTTACACTTGAACTGAATTACAAAACAGAACAGAGTCACACATGCAGAAAACACACTATAGCTGCTTAACGGGAAAGGTGAGGTGGGGTGATACATAAAACAAGGGTTTCAAATTAGCTCAGATACCGTTCGATAAACCAAATATGTAATAGACAAGACCTACTCCTTGCTCAGAGAACTGGACTCAACACGCCCTATTCACCGCACCAGAGTATATCTGACTAGTAATAATCTTAAAACCTATGTATTGATATCTCTCTGTTAGTGTGTCAAGTGGGTGTAAAGCGGCATAAACACAGCAGTGAAAAGCAGCTAAACTCCATTATAAAAATAAATTACTTCAAAAAACCCATGAAACAAAGACAGTGAAAGAGAGAGAAATTCTTACACAATGCGTTCAGGGGCTGTGATGCAACCTGGATTGACCATATCTAGACCCAGAGCTGGATGAGACATAAGGGTGGACACTCTTGGGGCTGAGAGGTTTGGTGAGGTTGGGTGAGCAAACGCAGACCCTTTAAAGTAATACTGCATGCTACCCATCGCATGGGTCCCAAATCTCCAGGTTCAAGGGCATATTCCTACATCGAAAACATGCATGAGAATACAAAAAGATGGTACACCATGTGATGGGGAAAGGTTTCTAAAACGCACCGCATTTCTCTTCTCCTTGTGCTCGGGTTCGCCATTCCAGCCGCTTTACTAACAATCTCCCTACTTGGAGCATCAGCACCTTTAACCTCCTGTTCCGTACAGGTTGTAATTTGTCCTGAGGATGAACGGGTAGACCGGGAACCAGTGAGAGACTAGCTCTTGGTGTTGGGACAGGCACAGGTCACTCTATTTTCCCATCAGGAAGAAGAATTAACCACAGGCTCATCCTCCCCCCCGGAACCAGAACAGGGCCTGAAGCCATCCTGCGCTTTTGCGGCCAGCTCCCAAAAAAGCGAGTTGTAAAATGGAGCTTCAGGGCACTGCAATTCACAAACCTGCAGAGGTATAAATGATAACTCTCGTCCACAAATATATTGAGGGAAGGCAAAGAAGAGGATTTGAAATCAAGGCAGAATTGCAGGAAACAGATTTCAGGAGGTAGATTCGTATCGCCTTTAAAGCACATGTAAAGCGGCAAAACGTTGACAATGATGCCCTTGGCCAAAAAGGGCGTATGCGTTTTTTCCTGAATATATTCAGGAAAAAACGCATACGCCCTTTTTGGCCAACCAAGCAACCTGGAAAGGCAAATCAGGGCTACAAAGAAGACTCGCTACCCATCGGTCAAAAGGGCCATGCTGAAAAACGTGTCAAAAGCAGAAATGCAGGACAGGCCATGGAGAAATGGGAGCCTTGCTACACTGATGGGCGGGATGTAAATTGCCAACAGCTACTCTGGAGAAGTGTACGGTGTGTCCTGAAACATCTAAAAAACACAGCTTAGAGAGCATAGGGCACTTCCACTCATGGGGGTATAAATTGGGAAAATGAAAAATCAGCAAGACACAAGCACCCCAAAGTTTACGGCTGCTCTGTTGACAAGGACCTCCACTTCATTCCACCTTCAATATCCCAGGAAAGAGAAAAATGGATAAAGAAGTTGTGGTCCTTATGTACAATGGAATATCACTGAGCCATGAAATCAATATCATAAGGCTAGTAGCAGCATGATGAGTGGATTTAGGTACGACGATTCTATGTGAAATAAGTCACACAGAAAAGGACACTTCTCATAAGGTATCACTTAAGGTGGGAATGTAAAAAGCGTTACACTTGAACTGAATTACAAAACAGAACAGAGTCACACATGCAGAAAACACACTATGGCTGCTTAACGGGAAAGGTGAGGTGGGGTGATATATAAAACAAGGGTTTCAAATTAGCTCAGATACCGTTCCATAAACCCAACATGTAATAGACAAGACCTACTCCTTGCTCAGAGAACTGGACTCAACATGCCCTATTCACCGCACAAGAATATATCTGACTAGTAAGAATCTTAAAACCTATCTATCGATATCTCTCTGTTAGTGTGTCAAGTGGGTGTAAAGCGGCATAAACACAGCAGTGAAAAGCAGCTAAACCCCATTATAAAAATAAATTACTTTTACAAACCCATGAAACAAAGACAGTGAAAGAGAGAGAAATTCTTACACAATGCGTTCACGGGCTGTGATGCAACCTGGATTGACCATATCTAGACCCACAGCTGGATGAGACATAAGGGTGGACACTCTTGGGGCTGAGAGGTTTGGTGAGGTTGGGTGAGCAAACGCAGACCCTTTAAAGTAATACTGCGTGGTACCCATCGCATGGGTCCCAAATCTCCAGGTTCAAGGACATCTTCCTACATCGAAAACATGCATGAGAAAACAAAAAGATGGTACACCATGTGATGGGGAAAGGTTTCTAAAACGCACCTCATTTCTCTTCTCCTTGTGCCCGGGTTCGCCATTCCAGCCGCTTTACTAACAATCTCCCTACTTGGAGCATCAGCACCTTTAACCTCCTGTTCTGTACAGGTTGCAATTTGTCCTGAGGATGAACGGGTAGACGGGGAACAAGTGAGAGACTAGCTCTTGGTGTTGGGACAGGCACAGGTCACTCTATTTTCCCATCAGGAAGAAGAATTAACCACAGGCTAATCATCGCCCCCGAAAGCAGAACAGGGCCTGAAGCCATCCTGCGCTTTTGCGGCCAGCTCCCAAAAAAGCGAGTTGTAAAATGGAGCTTCAGGGCACTGCAATTCACAAACCTGCAGAGTTATAAATGATAACTCTCGTCCACAAATATATTGAGGGAAGGCAAAGAAGAGGATTTGAAATCAAGGCAGAATTGCAGGAAACAGATTTCAGGAGGTAGATTCGAATCGCCTTTAAAGCACATGAAAAGCGGCAAAACGTTGACAATGATGCCCTTGGCCAAAAAGGGCGTATGCGTTTTTTCCTGAACATATTCAGGAAAAAACGCATACGCCCTTTTTGGCCAACCAAGCAACCTGGAAAGGTAAATCAGGGCTACAAGAAGACTCGCTACCCATCGGTCAAAAGGGCCATGCTGAATAAAGTCTCAAAACCAGAAATGCAGGACAGGCCATGGAGAAATGGGAGCCTTGCTACACTGATGGGCGGGATGTAAATTGCCAACAGCCACTCTGGAGAAGTGTACGGTGTGTCCTGAAACATCTAAAAAACAAAGCTTAGAGAGCATAGGGCACTTCCACTCATGGGGGTATAAATTGGGAAAATGAAAAATCAGCAAGACACAAGCACCCCAAAGTTTAGGGCTGCTCTGTTGACAAGGACCTCCACTTCATTCCACCTTCAATATCCCAGGAAAGAGAAAAATGGATAAAGAAGTTGTGGTCCTTATGTACAATGGAATATCACTCAGCCATGAAATCAATGTCATAAGGCTAGTAGCAGCATGATGAGTGGATTTAGGTATGACGATTCTAAGTATAATAAGTCACACAGAAAAGGACACTTCTCATAAGGTATCACTTATAGAGGGAATGTAAAAAGCGTTACACTTGAACTGAATTACAAAACAGAACAGAGTCACACATGCAGAAATCACACTATGGCTGCTTAACGGGAAAGGTGAGGTGGGGTGATACATAAAACAAGGGTTTCAAATTAGCTCAGATACCGGTCCATAAACCCAATATGTAATAGACAATACCTACTCCTTGCTCAGAGAACTGGATTCAACACGCCCTATTCACCGCACAAGAATATATCTGACTAGGAATAATCTTAAAACCTATGTATTGATATCTCTCTGTTAGTGTGTCAAGTGGGTGTAAAGCGGCATAAACACAGCAGTGAAAAGCAGCTAAACCCCATTATAAAAATAAATTACTTTGAAAAGCACATGAAACAAAGACAGTGAAAGAGAGAGAAATTCTTACACAATGCGTTCAGGGGCTGTGATGCAACCTGGATTGACCATATCTAGACCCACAGCTGGATGAGACATAAGGGTGGACACTCTTGGGGCTGAGAGGTTTGGTGAGGTTGGGTGAGCAAACGCAGACCCTTTAAAGTAATACTGCGTGGTACCCATCGCATGGGTCCCAAATCTCCAGGTTCAAGGGCATCTTCCTACATCGAAAACATGCATGAGAAAACAAAAAGATGGTACACCATGTGATGGGGAAAGGTTTCTAAAACGCACCTCATTTCTCTTCTCCTTGTGCCCGGGTTCGCCATTCCAGCCGCTTTACTAACAATCTCCCTACTTGGAGCATCAGCACCTTTAACCTCCTGTTCCGTACAGGTTGCAATTTGTCCTGAGGATGAACGGGTAGACCGGGAACCAGTGAGAGACTAGCTCTTGGTGTTGGGACAGGCACAGGTCACTCTATTTTCCCATCAGGAAGAAGAATTAACCACAGGCTCAGCCTGAACCTGGAACCAGAACAGGTCCTGAAGCCATCCTGCGCTTTTGCGGCCAGCTCCCAAAAAAGCGAGTTGTAAAATGGATCTTCAGGGCACTGCAATTCACAAACCTGCAGAGTTATATATGATAACTCTCGTCCACAAATATATTGAGGGAAGGCAAAGTAGAGGATTTGAAATCAAGGCAGAATTGCAGGAAACAGATTTCAGGAGGTAGATTCGAATCGCCTTTAAAGCACATGAAAAGCGGCAAAACGTTGACAATGATGCCCTTTTTGGCCAACCAAGCAACCTGGAAAAGCAAATCAGCACTACAAAGAAGACTCACTACCCATCGGTCAAAAGGGCCATGCTGAAAAATGTCTCAAAACCAGAAATGGAGGACAGGCCATGGAGAAATGGGAGCCTTGCTACACTGATGGGCGGGATGTAAATTGCCAACAGCCACTCTGGAGAAGTGTACGGTGTGTCCTGAAACATCTTAAAAACACAGCTTATAGAGCATAGGGCACTTCCACTCATGGGGGTATAAATTGGGAAAATGAAAAGTCAGCAAGACACAAGCACCCCAAAGTTTAGGGCTGCTCTGTTGACAAGGACCTCCACTTCATTCCACCTTCAATATCCCAGGAAAGAGAAAAATGGATAAAGAAGTTGTGGTCCTTATGTACAATGCAATATCACTCAGCCATGAAATCAATGTCATAAGGCTAGTAGCAGCATGATGAGTGGATTTAGGTATGATGATTCTAAGTGAAATAAGTCACACAGAAAAGGACACTTCTCATAAGGTATCACTGATAGAGGGAATGTAAAAACCGTTACACTTCAACTGAATTACAAAACAGAACAGAGTCACACATGCAGAAATCACACTATGGCTGCTTAACGGGAAAGGTGAGGTGGGGTGATACATAAAACAAGGGTTTCAAATTAGCTCAGATACCGTTCCATAAACCCAATATGTAATAGACAAGACCTACTCCTTGCTCAGAGAACTGGATTCAACACGCCCTATTCACCGCACAAGAATATATCTGACTAGGAATAAGCTTAAAACCTATGTATTGATATCTCTCTGTTAGTGTGTCAAGTGGGTGTAAAGCGGCATAAACACAGCAGTGAAAAGCAGCTAAACCCCATTATAAAAATAAATTACTTTTACAAACCCATGAAACAAAGACAATGAAAGAGAGAGAAATTCTTACACAATGCGTTCAGGGGCTGTGATGCAACCTGGATTGACCATATCTAGACCCACAGCTGGATGAGACATAAGGGTGGACACTCTTGGGGCTGAGAGGTTTGGTGAGGTTGGGTGAGCAAACGCAGACCCTTTAAAGTAATACTGCGTGGTACCCATCGCATGGGTCCCAAATCTCCAGGTTCAAGGGCATCTTCCTACATCGAAAACATGCATGAGAAAACAAAAAGATGGTACACCATGTGATGGGGAAAGGTTTCTAAAACGCACCTCATTTCTCTTCTCCTTGTGCCCGGGTTCGCCATTCCAGCCGCTTTACTAACAATCTCCCTACTTGGAGCATCAGCACCTTTAACCCCCTGTTCTGTACAGGTTGCAATTTGTCCTGAGGATGAACGGGTACACGGGGAACCAGTGAGAGACTAGCTCTTGGTGTTGGGACAGGCACAGGTCACTCTATTTTCCCATCAGGAAGAAGAATTAACCACAGGCTAATCATCGCCCCCGAAAGCAGAACAGGGCCTGAAGCCATCCTGCGCTTTTGCGGCCAGCTCCCAAAAAAGCGAGTTGTAAAATGGAGCTTCAGGGCACTGCAATTCACAAACCTGCAGAGTTATAAATGATAACTCTCGTCCACAAATATATTGAGGGAAGGCAAAGAAGAGGATTTGAAATCAAGGCAGAATTGCAGGAAACAGATTTCAGGAGGTAGATTCGAATCGCCTTTAAAGCAGATGAAAAGCGGCAAAACGTTGACAATGATGCCCTTGGCTAAAAAGGGCATATGCGTTTTTTCCTGAATATATTCAGGAAAAAACGCATACGCCCTTTTTGGCCAACCAAGCAACCTGGAAAGGCAAATCAGCGCTACAAAGAAGACTCGCTACCCATCGGTCAAAAGGGCCATGCTGAAAAAAGTCTCAAAACCAGAAATGCGGGACAGGCCATGGAGAAATGGGAGCCTTGCTACACTGATGGGCGGGATGTAAATTGCCAACAGCCACTCTGGAGAAGTGTACGGTGTGTCCTGAAACATCTAAAAAACACAGCTTAGAGAGCATAGGGCACTTCCACTCATGGGGGTATAAATTGGGAAAATGAAAAATCAGCAAGACACAAGCACCCCAAAGTTTAGGGCTGCTCTGTTGACAAGGACCTCCACTTCATTCCACCTTCAATATCCCAGGAAAGAGAAAAATGGATAAAGAAGTTGTGGACCTTATGTACAATGGAATATCACTCAGCCATGAAATCAATGTCATAAGGCTAGTAGCAGCATGATGAGTGGATTTAGGTACGACGATTCTAAGTATAATAAGTCACACAGAAAAGGACACTTCTCATAAGGTATCACTTATAGAGGGAATGTAAAAAGCGTTACACTTGAACTGAATTACAAAACAGAACAGAGTCACACATGCAGAAATCACACTATGGCTGCTTAACGGGAAAGGTGAGGTGGGGTGATACATAAAACAAGGGTTTCAAATTAGCTCAGATACCGTTCCATAAACCCAATATGTAATAGACAAGACCTACTCCTTGCTCAGAGAACTGGACTCAACACACCCTATTCACCGCACAAGAATATATCTGACTAGTAATAATCTTAAAACCTATGTATTGATATCTCCCTGTTAGTGTGTCAAGTGGGTGTAAAGCGGCATAAACACAGCAGTGAAAAGCAGCTAAACCCCATTATAAAAATAAATTACTTTGAAAAACCCATGAAACAAAGACAGTGAAAGAGAGAGAAATTCTTACACAATGCGTTCAGGGGCTGTGTTGCAACCTGGATTGACCATATCTAGACCCACAGCTGGATGAGACATAAGGGTGGACACTCTTGGGGCTGAGAGGTTTGGTGAGGTTGGGTGAGCAAACGCAGACCCTTTAAAGTAATACTGCGTGGTACCCATCGCATGGGTCCCAAATCTCCAGGTTCAAGGGCATCTTCCTACATCGAAAACATGCATGAGAAAACAAAAAGATGGTACACCATGTGATGGGGAAAGGTTTCTAAAACGCACCTCATTTCTCTTCTCCTTGTGCCCGGGTTCGCCATTCCAGCCGCTTTACTAACAATCTCCCTACTTGGAGCATCAGCACCTTTAACCTCCTGTTCCGTACAGGTTGCAATTTGTCCTGAGCATGAACGGGTACACGGGGAACCAGTGAGAGACTAGCTCTTGGTGTTGGGACAGGCACAGGTCACTCTATTTTCCCATCAGGAAGAAGAATTAACCACAGGCTCATCCTCCCCGCCGGAACCAGAACAGGGCCTGAAGCCATCCTGCGCTTTTGCGGCCAGCTCCCAAAAAAGCGAGTTGTAAAATGGAGCTTCAGGGCACTGCAATTCACAAACCTGCAGAGTTATAAATGATAACTCTCGTCCACAAATATATTGAGGGAAGGCAAAGAAGAGGATTTGAAATCAAGGCAGAATTGCAGGAAACAGATTTCAGGAGGTAGATTCGAATCGCCTTTAAAGCACATGAAAAGCGGCAAAACGTTGACAATGATGCCCTTGGCCAAAAAGGGCGTATGCGTTTTTTCCTGAATATATTCAGGAAAAAACGCATACGCCCTTTTTGGCCAACCAAGCAACCTGGAAAGGCAAATCAGCGCTACAAAGAAGACTCGCTACCCATCGGTCAAAAGGGCCATGCTTAAAAAAGTCTCAAAACCAGAAATGCAGGACAGGCCATGGAGAAATGGGAGCCTTGCTACACTGATGGGCGGGATGTAAATTGCCAACAGCCACTCTGGAGAAGTGTACGGTGTGTCCTGAAACATCTAAAAAACACAGCTTAGAGAGCATAGGGCACTTCCACTCATGGGGGTATAAATTGGGAAAATGAAAAATCAGCAAGACACAAGCACCCCAAAGTTTAGGGCTGCTCTGTTGACAAGGACCTCCACTTCATTCCACCTTCAATGTCCCAGGAAAGAGAAAAATGGATAAAGAAGTTGTGGTCCTTATGTACAATGGAATATCACTCAGCCATGAAATCAATGTCATAAGGCTAGTAGCAGCATGATGAGTGGATTTAGGTACGACGATTCTAAGTGAAATAATTCACACAGAAAAGGACACTTCTCATAAGGTATCACTTATAGAGGGAATGTAAAAAGCGTTACACTTGAACTGAATTACAAAACAGAACAGAGTCACACATGCAGAAAACACACTATAGCTGCTTAACGGGAAAGGTGAGGTGGGGTGATACATAAAACAAGGGTTTCAAATTAGCTCAGATACCGTTCGATAAACCAAATATGTAATAGACAAGACCTACTCCTTGCTCAGAGAACTGGACTCAACACGCCCTATTCACCGCACCAGAGTATATCTGACTAGTAATAATCTTAAAACCTATGTATTGATATCTCTCTGTTAGTGTGTCAAGTGGGTGTAAAGCGGCATAAACACAGCAGTGAAAAGCAGCTAAACTCCATTATAAAAATAAATTACTTCAAAAAACCCATGAAACAAAGACAGTGAAAGAGAGAGAAATTCTTACACAATGCGTTCAGGGGCTGTGATGCAACCTGGATTGACCATATCTAGACCCAGAGCTGGATGAGACATAAGGGTGGACACTCTTGGGGCTGAGAGGTTTGGTGAGGTTGGGTGAGCAAACGCAGACCCTTTAAAGTAATACTGCATGCTACCCATCGCATGGGTCCCAAATCTCCAGGTTCAAGGGCATATTCCTACATCGAAAACATGCATGAGAATACAAAAAGATGGTACACCATGTGATGGGGAAAGGTTTCTAAAACGCACCGCATTTCTCTTCTCCTTGTGCTCGGGTTCGCCATTCCAGCTGCTTTACTAACAATCTCCCTACTTGGAGCATCAGCACCTTTAACCTCCTGTTCCGTACAGGTTGTAATTTGTCCTGAGGATGAACGGGTAGACCGGGAACCAGTGAGAGACTAGCTCTTGGTGTTGGGACAGGCACAGGTCACTCTATTTTCCCATCAGGAAGAAGAATTAACCACAGGCTCATCCTCCCCCCCGGAACCAGAACAGGGCCTGAAGCCATCCTGCGCTTTTGCGGCCAGCTCCCAAAAAAGCGAGTTGTAAAATGGAGCTTCAGGGCACTGCAATTCACAAACCTGCAGAGGTATAAATGATAACTCTCGTCCACAAATATATTGAGGGAAGGCAAAGAAGAGGATTTGAAATCAAGGCAGAATTGCAGGAAACAGATTTCAGGAGGTAGATTCGTATCGCCTTTAAAGCACATGTAAAGCGGCAAAACGTTGACAATGATGCCCTTGGCCAAAAAGGGCGTATGCGTTTTTTCCTGAATATATTCAGGAAAAAACGCATACGCCCTTTTTGGCCAACCAAGCAACCTGGAAAGGCAAATCAGGGCTACAAAGAAGACTCGCTACCCATCGGTCAAAAGGGCCATGCTGAAAAACGTGTCAAAAGCAGAAATGCAGGACAGGCCATGGAGAAATGGGAGCCTTGCTACACTGATGGGCGGGATGTAAATTGCCAACAGCTACTCTGGAGAAGTGTACGGTGTGTCCTGAAACATCTAAAAAACACAGCTTAGAGAGCATAGGGCACTTCCACTCATGGGGGTATAAATTGGGAAAATGAAAAATCAGCAAGACACAAGCACCCCAAAGTTTACGGCTGCTCTGTTGACAAGGACCTCCACTTCATTCCACCTTCAATATCCCAGGAAAGAGAAAAATGGATAAAGAAGTTGTGGTCCTTATGTACAATGGAATATCACTGAGCCATGAAATCAATATCATAAGGCTAGTAGCAGCATGATGAGTGGATTTAGGTACGACGATTCTATGTGAAATAAGTCACACAGAAAAGGACACTTCTCATAAGGTATCACTTAAGGTGGGAATGTAAAAAGCGTTACACTTGAACTGAATTACAAAACAGAACAGAGTCACACATGCAGAAAACACACTATGGCTGCTTAACGGGAAAGGTGAGGTGGGGTGATATATAAAACAAGGGTTTCAAATTAGCTCAGATACCGTTCCATAAACCCAACATGTAATAGACAAGACCTACTCCTTGCTCAGAGAACTGGACTCAACATGCCCTATTCACCGCACAAGAATATATCTGACTAGTAAGAATCTTAAAACCTATCTATCGATATCTCTCTGTTAGTGTGTCAAGTGGGTGTAAAGCGGCATAAACACAGCAGAGAAAAGCAGCTAAACCCCATTATAAAAATAAATTACTTTTACAAACCCATGAAACAAAGACAGTGAAAGAGAGAGAAATTCTTACACAATGCGTTCACGGGCTGTGATGCAACCTGGATTGACCATATCTAGACCCACAGCTGGATGAGACATAAGGGTGGACACTCTTGGGGCTGAGAGGTTTGGTGAGGTTGGGTGAGCAAACGCAGACCCTTTAAAGTAATACTGCGTGGTACCCATCGCATGGGTCCCAAATCTCCAGGTTCAAGGACATCTTCCTACATCGAAAACATGCATGAGAAAACAAAAAGATGGTACACCATGTGATGGGGAAAGGTTTCTAAAACGCACCTCATTTCTCATCTCCTTGTGCCCGGGTTCGCCATTCCAGCCGCTTTACTAGCAATCTCCCTACTTGGAGCATCAGCACCTTTAACCTCCTGTTCCGTACAGGTTGCAATTTGTCCTGAGGATGAACGGGAAGACGGGGAACCAATGAGAGACTAGCTCTTGGTGTTGGGACAGGCACAGGTCACTCTATTTTCCCATCAGGAAGAAGAATTAACCACAGGCTCATCCTCCCCGCCGGAACCAGAACAGGGCCTGAAGCCATCCTGCGCTTTTGCGGCCAGCTCCCAAAAAAGCGAGTTGTAAAATGGAGCTTCAGGGCACTGCAATTCACAAACCTGCAGAGTTATAAATGATAACTCTCGTCCACAAATATATTGAGGGAAGGCAAAGAAGAGGATTTGAAATCAAGGCAGAATTGCAGGAAACAGATTTCAGGAGGTAGATTCGAATCGCCTTTAAAGCACATGAAACGCGGCAAAACGTTGACAATGATGCCCTTGGCCAAAAAGGGCGTATGCGTTTTTTCCTGAATATATTCAGGAAAAAACGCATACGCCCTTTTCGGCCAACCAAGCAACCTGGAAAGGCAAATCAGCGCTACAAAGAAGACTTGCTACCCATCGGTCAAAAGGGCCATGCTGAAAAACGTGTCAAAACCAGAAATGCAGGACAGGCCATGGAGAAATGGGAGCCTTGCTACACTGATGGGCGAGATGTAAATTGCCAACAGCCACTCTGGAGAAGTGTACGGTGTGTCCTGAAACATCTAAAAAACACAGCTTAGAGAGCAGAGGGCACTTCCACTCATGGGGGTATAAATTGGGAAAATGAAAAATCAGCAAGACACAAGCACCCCAAAGATTAGGGCTGCTCTGTTGACAAGGACCTCCACTTCATTCCACCTTCAAATTCCCAGGAAAGAGAAAAATGGATAAAGAAGTTGTGGTCCTTATGTACAATGGAATATCACTGAGCCATGAAATCAATATCATAAGGCTAGTAGCAGCATGATGAGTGGATTTAGGTACGACGATTCTATGTGAAATAAGTCACACAGAAAAGGACACTTCTCATAAGGTATCACTTAAGGTGGGAATGTAAAAAGCGTTACACTTGAACTGAATTACAAAACAGAACAGAGTCACACATGCAGAAAACACACTATGGCTGCTTAACGGGAAAGGTGAGGTGGGGTGATATATAAAACAAGGGTTTCAAATTAGCTCAGATACCGTTCCATAAACCCAACATGTAATAGACAAGACCTACTCCTTGCTCAGAGAACTGGACTCAACATGCCCTATTCACCGCACAAGAATATATCTGACTAGTAAGAATCTTAAAACCTATGTATCGATATCTCTCTGTTAGTGTGTCAAGTGGGTGTAAAGCGGCATAAACACAGCAGTGAAAAGCAGCTAAACCCCATTATAAAAATAAATTACTTTTACAAACCCATGAAACAAAGACAGTGAAAGAGAGAGAAATTCTTACACAATGCGTTCACGGGCTGTGATGCAACCTGGATTGACCATATCTAGACCCACAGCTGGATGAGACATAAGGGTGGACACTCTTGGGGCTGAGAGGTTTGGTGAGGTTGGGTGAGCAAACGCAGACCCTTTAAAGTAATACTGCGTGGTACCCATCGCATGGGTCCCAAATCTCCAGGTTCAAGGACATCTTCCTACATCGAAAACATGCATGAGAAAACAAAAAGATGGTACACCATGTGATGGGGAAAGGTTTCTAAAACGCACCTCATTTCTCATCTCCTTGTGCCCGGGTTCGCCATTCCAGCCGCTTTACTAGCAATCTCCCTACTTGGAGCATCAGCACCTTTAACCTCCTGTTCCGTACAGGTTGCAATTTGTCCTGAGGATGAACGGGAAGACGGGGAACCAATGAGAGACTAGATCTTGGTGTTGGGACAGGCACAGGTCACTCTATTTTCCCATCAGGAAGAAGAATTAACCACAGGCTCATCCTCCCCGCCGGAACCAGAACAGGGCCTGAAGCCATCCTGCGCTTTTGCGGCCAGCTCCCAAAAAAGCGAGTTGTAAAATGGAGCTTCAGGGCACTGCAATTCACAAACCTGCAGAGTTATAAATGATAACTCTCGTCCACAAATATATTGAGGGAAGGCAAAGAAGAGGATTTGAAATCAAGGCAGAATTGCAGGAAACAGATTTCAGGAGGTAGATTCGAATCGCCTTTAAAGCACATGAAAAGCGGCAAAACGTTGACAATGATGCCCTTGGCCAAAAAGGGCGTATGCGGTTTTTCCTGAATATATTCAGGAAAAAACGCATACGCCCTTTTCGGCCAACCAAGCAACCTGGAAAGGCAAATCAGCGCTACAAAGAAGACTTGCTACACATCGGTCAAAAGGGCCATGCTGAAAAACGTGTCAAAACCAGAAATGCAGGACAGGCCATGGAGAAATGGGAGCCTTGCTACACTGATGGGCGAGATGTAAATTGCCAACAGCCACTCTGGAGAAGTGTACGGTGTGTCCTGAAACATCTAAAAAACAC
Source organism: Balaenoptera ricei (assembly GCF_028023285.1). NCBI lineage: Eukaryota > Metazoa > Chordata > Mammalia > Artiodactyla > Balaenopteridae > Balaenoptera > Balaenoptera ricei. The sequence goes on along the minus strand of NW_026777413.1, from coordinate 2,047,880 downwards.
AGCTTAGAGAGCATAGGGCACTTCCACTCATGGGGGTATAAATTGGGAAAATGAAAAATCAGCAAGACACAAGCACCCCAAAGTTTAGGGCTGCTCTGTTGACAAGGACCTCCACTTCATTCCACCTTCAATGTCCCAGGAAAGAGAAAAATGGATAAAGAAGTTGTGGTCCTTATGTACAATGGAATATCACTCAGCCATGAAATCAATGTCATAAGGCTAGTAGCAGCATGATGAGTGGATTTAGGTACGACGATTCTAAGTGAAATAATTCACACAGAAAAGGACACTTCTCATAAGGTAACACTTATAGAGGGAATGTAAAAAGCGTTACACTTGAACTGAATTACAAAACAGAACAGAGTCACACATGCAGAAAACACACTATGGCTGCTTAACGGGAAAGGTGAGGTGGGGTGATACATAAAACAAGGGTTTCAAATTAGCTCAGATACCGTTCCATAAACCCAATATGTAATAGACAAGACCTACTCCTTGCTCAGAGAACTGGACTCAACACGCCCTATTCAACGCACAAGAATATATCTGACTAGTAATAATCTTAAAACCTATGTATTGATATCTCTCTGTTAGTGTGTCAAGTGGGTGTAAAGCGGCATAAACACAGCAGTGAAAAGCAGCTAAACCCCATTATAAAAATAAATTACTTCGAAAAACCCATGAAACAAAGAGAGTGGAAGAGAGAGAAATTCTTACACAATGCGTTCAGGGGCTGTGATGCAACCTGGATTGACCATATCTAGACCCACAGCTGGATGAGACATAAGGGTGGACACTCTTGGGGCTGAGAGGTTTGGTGAGGTTGGGTGAGCAAACGCAGACCCTTTAAAGTAATACTGCATGGTACCCATCGCATGGGTCCCAAATCTCCAGGTTCAAGGGCATATTCCTACATCGAAAACATGCATGAGAAAACAAAAAGATGGTACACCATGTGATGGGGAAAGGTTTCTAAAACGCACCGCATTTCTCTTCTCCTTGTGCTCGGGTTCGCCATTCCAGCCGCTTTACTAACAATCTCCCTACTTGGAGCATCAGCACCTTTAACCTCCTGTTCCGTACAGGTTGCAATTTGTCCTGAGGATGAACGGGTAGACAGGGAACCAGTGAGAGACTAGCTCTTGGTGTTGGGACAGGCACAGGTCACTCTATTTTCCCATCAGGAAGAAGAATTAACCACAGGCTCATCCTCCCCCCCGGAACCAGAACAGGGCCTGAAGCCATCCTGCGCTTTTGCGGCCAGCTCCCAAAAAAGCGAGTTGTAAAATGGAGCTTCAGGGCACTGCAATTCACAAACCTGCAGAGTTATAAATGATAACTCTCGTCCACAAATATATTGAGGGAAGGCAAAGAAGAGGATTTGAAATCAAGGCAGAATTGCAGGAAACAGATTTCAGGAGGTAGATTCGTATCACCTTTAAAGCACATGTAAAGCGGCAAAACGTTGACAATGATGCCCTTGGCCAAAAAGGGCGTATGCGTTTTTTCCTGAATATATTCAGGAAAAAACGCATACGCCCTTTTTGGCCAACCAAGCAACCTGGAAAGGCAAATCAGGGCTACAAAGAAGACTCGCTACCCATCGGTCAAAAGGGCCATGCTGAAAAACGTGTCAAAAGCAGAAATGCAGGACAGGCCATGGAGAAATGGGAGCCTTGCTACACTGATGGGCGGGATGTAAATTGCCAACAGCCACTCTGGAGAAGTGTACGGTGTGTCCTGAAACATCTAAAAAACACAGCTTAGAAAGCATAGGGCACTTCCACTCATGGGGGTATAAATTGGGAAAATGAAAAATCAGCAAGACACAAGCACCCCAAAGTTTAGGGCTGCTCTGTTGACAAGGACCTCCACTTCATTCCACCTTCAATATCCCAGGAAAGAGAAAAATGGATAAAGAAGTTGTGGTCCTTATGTACAATGGAATATCACTGAGCCATGAAATCAATATCATAAGGCTAGTAGCAGCATGATGAGTGGATTTAGGTACGACGATTCTATGTGAAATAAGTCACACAGAAAAGGACACTTCTCATAAGGTATCACTTAAGGAGGGAATGTAAAAAGCGTTACACTTGAACTGAATTACAAAACAGAACAGAGTCACACATGCAGAAAACACACTATGGCTGCTTAACGGGAAAGGTGAGGTGGGGTGATATATAAAACAAGGGTTTCAAATTAGCTCAGATACCGTTCCATAAACCCAACATGTAATAGACAAGACCTACTCCTTGCTCAGAGAACTGGACTCAACATGCCCTATTCACCGCACAAGAATATATCTGACTAGTAAGAATCTTAAAACCTATGTATCGATATCTCTCTGTTAGTGTGTCAAGTGGGTGTAAAGCGGCATAAACACAGCAGTGAGCATCTAAACCCCATTATAAAAATAAATTACTTTTACAAACCCATAAAACAAAGACAGTGAAAGAGAGAGAAATTCTTACACAATGTGTTCACGGGCTGAGATGCAACCTGGATTGACCATATCTAGACCCACAGCTGGATGAGACATAAGGGTGGACACTCTTGGGGCTGAGAGGTTTGGTGAGGTTGGGTGAGCAAACACAGACCCTTTAAAGTAATACTGCGTGGTACCCATCGCATGGGTCCCAAATCTCCAGGTTCAAGGATATCTTCCTACATCAAAAACATGCATGAGAAAACAAAAAGATGGTACACCATGTGATGGGGAAAGGTTTCTAAAACGCACCTCATTTCTCATCTCCTTGTGCCCGGGTTCGCCATTCCAGCCACTTTACTAGCAATCTCCCTACTTGGAGCATCAGCACCTTTAACCTCCTGTTCCGTACAGGTTGCAATTTGTCCTGAGGATGAACGGGAAGACGGGGAACCAATGAGAGACTAGCTCTTGGTGTTGGGACAGGCACAGGTCACTCTATTTTCCCATCAGGAAGATGAATTAACCACAGGCTCATCCTCCCCCCCGGAACCAGAACAGGGCCTGAAGCCATCCAGTGCTTTTGCGGCCAGCTCCCAAAAAAGCGAGTTGTAAAATGGAGCTACAGTGCACTGAAATTCACAAACCTGCAGAGTTATAAATGATAACTCTCGTCCACAAATATATTGAGGGAAGGCAAAGAAGAGGATTTGAAATCAAGGCAGAATTGCAGGAAACAGATTTCAGGAGGTAGATTCGAATCGCCTTTAAAGCACATGAAAAGCGGCAAAACGTTGACAATGATGCCCTTGGCCAAAAAGGGCGTATGCGTTTTTTCCTGAATATATTCAGGAAAAAACGCATACGCCCTTTTTGGCCAACCAAGCAACCTGGAAAGGCAAATCAGCACTACAAAGAAGACTCACTACCCATCGGTCAAAAGGGCCATGCTGAAAAAAGTGTCAAAACCAGAAATGCAGGACAGGCCATGGAGAAATGGGAGTCTTGCTACACTGATGGGCGAGATGTAAATTGCCAAAAGCCACTCTGGAGAAGTGTACGGTGTGTCCTGAAGCATCTAAAAAACACAGCTTAGAGAGCATATGGCACTTCCACCCATGGGGGTATAAATTGGGAAAATTAAAAATCAGCAAGACACAAGCACCCCAAAGTTTAGGGCTGCTCTGTTGACAAGGACCTCCACTTCATTCCACCTTCAATATCGCAGGAAAGAGAAAAATGGATAAAGAAGTTGTGGTCCGTATGTACAATGGAATATCACTCAGCCATGAAATCAATGTCATAAGGCTAGTAGCAGCATGATGAGTGGATTTAGGTACGACGATTCTAAGTGAAATAAGTCACACAGAAAAGGACACTTCTCATAAGGTATCACTTATATAGGGAATGTAAAAACCGTTACACTTGAACTGAATTATGAAACAGAACAGAGTCATGCATGCAGAAAACACACTATGGCTGCTTAACGGGAAAGGTGAAGTGGGATGATGCATAAAACAAGGGTTTCATATTAGCTCAAATACCGATCCATATACCCAATATGTAATAGACAAGACCTATTCCTTGCTCAGTGAAGTGGATGCAACACCCCCTATTCAACGAACAAGAATATATCTGACTAGTAAAAATCTTAAATCCTATGTATTGATGTCTCTGTGTAAGTGAATCAAGTGGGTGTAAAGGGGCATAAACACAGCAGTGAAAATCAGGTAAACCCCATTATAAAAATAAATTACTTAAAAATCCCAAAAAACAAAGACAGTGATAGAGGGAAAATTTTTACATAATTCGTTCCGGGGCTGTGATGCAACCTGGTGTGACCATATCTAGACCCACAGCTGGATGAGAAATAAAGCTGGACACTCTTGGGGCTGAAGGTCTCTTTCCCTATTTACCAGATTAGGAACGTAGAAAGGCTGCCACTCTCTGGCCGTTACCTGCAAACGCAGCTTTTAAACCTGTGCTAATGGTCACTTCATATGAACAAGTACTTCAGGGCTGTAAATGAAACGTGCCCTCAAAAAGTCTTGAGGGAGGTAATGGCCAAAAATTTTCAAAATGTGACACTTACTTTAAGAAAACACTTTGAAGAACTGAGCTGTAATCACAGTTTGATAAATAAAAAGGGCATGCTTTAAAGCTCAATTTCAACAGATTATGGGACACATGCAAATTCAACCACAGATAGGCATCAGCTCGCACCCATTAGAATAACCATCAGCAAGAAAACTACAAACAATAAATATTGAAGGTGTTTTGGAGAAATGCATACCCTCAATTTTAAGTGGGACGTAACCTGGAAAGAGCCACTAATGAGAACTGAATGGTGGTGCCTTTAAAACATACACACTGAGCTACCATATGATACAGCAAGCCCACTCCTTGGCCTATAACATAAGAAGATATAACTGGAAAGACACAGGCAAGCAAATGTGCATTGCAGCAGTATTACAATAGCCAAGACATGGAGGCAACCAGAAAGTCCATCAAGAGGTGCGTGGCCAAAGAAGAACTGGTACACGTACAGATGGAATATTAGCCAGGGAAAAAAATGAAACAATGCCATTTGCAGCACCATGTATGATTCTTGAGGTAATCAGGCAAATTGTACTAAGTCAGAAAGCAAAAGACACATATCCTATAATATCACTTATAGGTCTTAGCTAAAAATTGATACCAATGAAGATATTTCCACAGAGAAATGCAATCACAGATTCATTAAACAAACTTATGGTTCACCAAATGGAAAGGTGTGAGGATTGGATACATTAGGATATTGGGGTTAAGATAGATATAGAAACACATGTGAAATATGTAATCACCAAAGACCTACGTAATACCAAGACAAGACTACTCAACATCGTGTCATAACCTACATGGGAAAATGATCCAAAGAAGAATAGATATATGTATATGTTTAAAAGAACCACATCTTTCACACCTAGAAGAAACAAAACATTTTAATTAAATTTGCTCTGACAAAAAATAAAAATTAAATTAAAAAAAGAACAAGAAGTAATGAGACATAAACTTAAGGGGCTATTTGCTGGCACATTGCATTCTAATTTACAACCAGAACATGACTTCCATTAAGGCTCTGTCATCACTAATAAAGCAGCTTTATAAGCAATGTTGAAGGTAGCTTAAAAGAAGTCTCACTAATTATTGATAGTAACAAGGAAACAAAGAAAAGTAAAAATCTCACTGCAAAAAGTATACATAGGGTAAGGATAGTAGATCAAACACTTATTAAACTTCTGTAAAGAATAAAAGACAACAGTAGTATGTTTTTTTAAAAAGAGAGGGCCCAAATAAATCTGAAATGAAAGAGATGATGTTACAACAGACACCACAGAAATACAAAGTATCCTAAGATACACACAGGGTAACTCAGGGCTCAGACTGGACAGAGCCCACTCTCCAGTCCCCTGTACATGACTTACAGGAGCCTCAGGAACTGAGGAGGGGGTCCCTGAGGAGAGGCTCAAGATAGAATATGGTAGGCATTAACATGACTGCATTCATCTTAAACATGCCTGAACTACATTCACACGAGATGATTTTGTCCTGTATGTACATCGGCACCTCTAGTTGGAACTGCAGATCTTTGGCTTCAACACCTCTACTGACAACATTAGCGTCACCTGCTGTGGACCGTCTCCTATAGGATTTCTAGAATCACAAAACATCGAAGCTTCACAGGACCCAGAGTCTGTGCAACTCCACACAGAGTCTCAGAGTCTCAACTCCACTCAGATACTCCACTCTTGGAGGGCACACACAAAGTAGTGTGCACATCAGGACCCAGGGGAAGGAGCAGTGACCCTGTAGGAGAATGACCAGAACTACCTGCTACTTTTAGAAGGTCTCCTGCAGAGGCAGGTGGTGGCTGTGGCTGTGGCTCACCGTGAGGACAACGACACTGGCAGCAGAAGTTCTGGGAAATACTCCTTGGTGTGAGCCCTCCCAGAGTCCGCCATTAGCCCCACCAAGAGCAAGGTAAGCTCCAGGGCTGGGTTGCCTCAGGCCAAACAACCAACAGGGAGGGAACCCAGCCCCATGCATCAGCAGACAAGCGGATTAAACTTTTTATTAAAGTTTTATTTAATCCGTAGACAAGCGGATTAAAGCTCTGCCCACCAAAGCAACACCCAGCTCTACCCACCACCAGTCCCTCCCATCAGGAAGCTTGCACAAGCCTCTAAGATAGACTCATCCACCGGAGAGCAGACAGCAGAAGCAAGAAGAACTACAATTCTGCAGCCTGTGGAAGGAAAACCACATTCACAGAAAGATAGACAAAATGAAAAGGCAGAGGACTTTATACCAGATCAAGGAACAAGATAAAACCCCAGAAAAAAATGAAATGAGGTGGAGATAGGGAACCTTCCAGAAAAAGAATTCAGAATAATGATAGTGAAGTTGAGCCAAGACCTTGGAAAAAGAAAGGAGGCAAAGATCGAGAAGATGCAAGAAATGTTTAACAAAGACCTAGAAGAATTAAGGAACAAACACCTAGAAGAATTAAAGAACAAACAAACAGAGGTGAACAATGGAATAACTGAAATGAAAAATACACTAGAAGGAATCAGTAGCAGAATAACTGTGGCAGAAGAACGGATAAGTGGCCTGGAAGACAGAAAGGTGGAAATCACTGCCATGGAACAGAATAAAGAAAAAGAATGAAAATAAACGAAGATACCCCAAGAGTCCTCTGGGACAACTTTAAACGCAACAACATTCGCATTATAGGGGTCCCAGAAGGAGAAGAGAGAGAGAAAGGACCCGAGAATATATTTGAAGAGATTATGGTCAAAAACTTCCCTAGCATGGGAAAAGAAATAGCCACCCAAGTCCAGAAGCACAGAGTGTCCCAGGCAGGATAAACCAAAGGAGAAAAATGACAAGACACATAGTAATCAAATTGACAAAAATTAACGACAAAGAAAAATGATTGAAAGCAGCAAGGGAAAAATGACAAATAACATACAAGGGAACTCCCATAAGGATAACAACTGATTTCTCAGCAGAAAATCTACAAGCCAGAAGGAAGTGGCATGATAAATTTAAAGTGATGAAAGGGAAGAACCTACAACCAAGAGTACTCCACCCTGCAAAGAGCTCATTCAGATTTGATGGAGAAATCAAAAGCCTTACAGACAAGCAAAAGCTAAGAGAATTCAGCACCATGAAACCAGCTCTACACCAAATGCTAAAGGAACTTCTCTAAGTGGGAAACACAAGAGAAGAAAAGGACCCACCAAGACAAACCCATAACAATTAAGAAAATAGTAGTAGGAACATACATATCGATAATTACCTTAAACGTGAATGCACTACATGTTCCAACCAAAAGACACAGGCTCGCTGAATGGATACAAAAACAAGACCCATATATATGCTGTCTACAAGAGATCCATTTCAGACCTAGGGACACATACAGACTCAAAGTGAGGCGATGGAAAAATATATTCTATGCAAATGAAAATCAAAAGAAAGCTGGAGTAGCAATACTCATATCAGATAAAATAGACTTTAAAATAAAGAATGTTACAAGAGACGAGGAAAGGCACTACATAATGGTCAGGGGATCAATCCAAGAAGAAGATATAACAATTATAAATATATATGTACCCAAAATAGGAGCAGCTCAATGTATAAGGCAACTGCTAACAGCTATAAAAGAGGAAATTGACAGTAACACAATAATAGCGGGGGACTTTAACAGCTCACTTACACCAGTGGAGATCAGCCAGACAGACAATTAATAAGGAAACACAAGCTTTAAATGACACAATAGACCAGATAGAGTTAATTGATATTTATAGGACATTCCATCCAAAAACAGCAGATTACACGTTCTTCTCAACTGCACACGGAACATTCTCCAGGATAGATCACATCTTGGGTCACAGATAAAGCCTCAGTAAATTTAAGAAAACTGAAATCATATCAAGCAGCTGTTCCGACCACAATGCTATGAGATTAGAAATCAATTACACGGAAAAAACCGTAAAAAACACAAACACATGGAGGCTAAACAATACGTTACTAAATAACCAAGAGATCACTGAAGAAATCAAAGAGGAAATCAAAAACTACCTAGAGACAAATGACAACAAAAACACGATGATCCAAAACCTATGGGATGCAGCAAAAGGAGTTCTAAGAGGGAAGTTTATAGCAATACAAGCCTACCTCAAGAAACAAGAAAAATCTCAAATAAACAATCTAACCTTACACCTAGAGGAACTAGAGAAAGAAGAACAAAACCCAAAGTTAGTAGAAGGAAAGAAATCATAAAGATCAGAGCAGAAATAAATGAAATAGAAACAAAGAAAACGAAAGCAAAGATCAATAAAACTAAAAGCTGGTTCTTTGAGAAGATAAGCAAAAATGATCAACCTTTAGCCAGACTCCAGAAAAAGAGGGAGAGGACGCAAATCAACAAAATTAGAAGTGAAAAAGCAGAAGTTACAACAGACACCACAGGAATACAAAGCATCCTAAGAGACTACTACAAGCAACTCTAGGCCAATAAAATGGACAATCTGGAAGAAATGGACAAATTCTTAGAAAGGGATAACCTTCTAAGACTGAACCAGGAAGAAATAGAAAATATGAACAAACCTATCACAAGCAATGAAATTGAAACTGTGATTAAAAATCTTCCAACAAACAAAAGTCCAGAACCAGATGGCATCACAGGTGAATTCTATCAAACATTTAGAGAAGAGCTAACACCCAATCTTCTCAAATTCTTCAAAACAATTGCAGGGGAAGGAACACTCCCAAACTCATTCTATGAGACCACCATCACCCTGATACCAAAATCAGACAGAGATACTACAAGGAAAGAAAATTATAGACCAATATCACTGATGAATATAGATGTAAAAATCCTCAACAAAATACTAGCAAACAGAATCGAACAACACATGAAAAGGATCATACACCATGATCAAGTGGGGTTTATCCCAGGGATGCGAGGATTCTTCAATATACACAAATCAATGTGATACACCATATTAACAGATTGTAGAATAAAACCATATGATCATCTCAATAGATGAAGGAAAAGATTTTGAGAAAATTCAACACTCATTTACGATAAAAACTCTGCAGAGTGTGGGCATAGAGGGAAACTACCTCAACATAATAAAGGCCATATATGACAAACCCACAGCAAACAGCATTCTCAATGGTGAAAAACTGAAAGCGTTTCCTCTAAGATCAGGAACAAGACGAGGATGTCCACTCTCACCACTGCTATTCAACATAGTTTTGGAAGTCCTAGCCATGGCAATCAGAGAAGAAAAAGAAATAAAAGGAATACAAAAAGGAAAAGAAGAAGTAAAATTGTCACTGTTTGCAGATGACATGATATCATAGAAAGAGAATCCTGAAGATGCCACCAGAAAACCACTGGAGCTAATCAATGAATTTGGTAAAGTTGCAGGATACAAAATTAATGCACAGAAATTGCTTGCATTCCTATACACTAACAATGAAAGATCAGAAAGAGAAATTAAGGAAACAATCCCATTACCACTGCAACAAAAAGAATAAAATACCTAGGAATAAACCTACCTAAGGAAGTAAAAGACCTGTACTCAGAAAACTATAAGACACTGATGAAAGAAATCAAAGATGATATAAACAGATGGAGACATATACCATGTTCTCGGATTAGAAGAATCAATATTGTGAAAATGACTATACTACCCAAAGCAATCTACAGATTCAATGCAATCCCGATCAAAATACCTTTGGCATTTTCTACAGAACAAGAAAAAAAAATCTTAAAATTTGTAGGGAGACACAAAAGACCCTGGATAGCCAAAGCAGTCTTGAGGGGGGAAAAAAAAGAGCTGGAGGAATCAGACTTCCAGACTTCAGACTATATTGCAAAGCTACAGTAATCAAGATAATATGGTACTGACACAAAAACAGAAATATAGGTCAATAGAACAGGATAGAAAGCACAGAGATAAACCCACGTACCTATGGTTCACTAATCTATGACAAAGGAGGCAAGGGTATACAATGGAGAAAAGACAGTGTCTTCAGCAAGTGGTGCTGGGAAAACTGGACAGTTACATGTAAAAGAATGAAATTAGTACACTCCCTAACACCATACACAAAAATAAACTCAAAATGGATTAGAGACCTAAATATAAGACCAGCCACTATAAAACTCTTAGAGGAAAACATAAGCAGAACAGTCTATGACATAAATCACAGCAAGATCCTTTTTGACCCACCTCCTAGAGAAATGGAAATAAAAACAAAAATAAAAAAATGGGACCGAATGAAACATAAATTCTTTTGCACAGCAGAGGAAAACATAAGCAAGATGAAAAGACAACCATCAGAATGGGAGAAAATATTTTCAAATGAAGCAAATGGCAAAGGATTAATCTCCAAAAAGCAGCTCATGTAGCTCAATATCACAAAACCAAACAACCCAATCCAAAAATGGGCAGAAGACCTAAATAGACATTTCTCCAAAGAAGATATACAGGTTGCCAACAAACAAATGAAAGGATGCTGAACATCACTAATCATTAGAGAAATGCAAATCAAAACTACAGTGAGGTATCACCTCACACCAGTCAGAATGGCCATCATCAAAAAATCTACCAACAATAAATGCTGGAGAGGCATTTATTGGAGCAAAGGGAACCCTCTTGCACTGTTGGTGGGAATGTAAATTGATATAGCCACTAGGGAGAACGGTATGGGGGTTCCTTAAACACTAAAAATAGAACTACCATGCAACCCAGCAAACCCACTCCTGGACATTTACCCTGAGAAAACCATAATTCAAAAAGAGTCATGTACCACAATGTTCACTGTAGCTCTATTTACAATAGCCAGGACATGGAAGCAACCTAAGTGTCCATCAACAGATAAATGGATAAAGAAGATGTGGCACATATATACAATGGAACATTATTCAGCCATAAAAAGAAACGAAATTGAGTTATTTTTAGTGAGGTGGATGGATCTAGAGTCTGTCCTACAGAGTGAAGTAAGTCAGAAAGAGAAAAACAAATACCGTATGCTAACACATATATATGGAATCTTAAAAAAAAAAGTTGATGAAGAACCTAGGGGCAGGAAAGGATTAAGGACACAGACGTAGAGAAAGGACTTGAGGACATGGGGAGAGGGAAGGGTAAGCTGGGACAAAGTGAGAGAGTGGTATGGACATATATACACTACCAAATGTAAAATTGATAGCTACTGGGAAGCAGCCACATAGCACAGGGAGATCAGCTCTGTGCTTTGTGACCACCTAAAAGGGTGGGATAAGGGAGTGAGAGGGAGGTGCAAGAGGGAGGGGATATGGTGTTATATGTATACGCACAGCTGATTCACTTTTTTATACAGCAGAAACTAACACACAATTGTAAAGCAATTATACTCCAATAAAGATGTAAAAGAAAAAAAAAAGCCCAGAGATAAACCTACACACCTATGGCCCACTAATCTATGACAAAGGAGGCAAGGGTATACAAAGGAGAAAAGACAGTCTCTTCAATAAGTGGTGCTGGGAAAAATGGACAGCTACATGTAAAAGAATGAAATTAGAACACTCCCTAACACCATACACAAAAAATAAACTCAAAATGGATTAGAGACCGAAATGTAAGACCGGACACTATAAAACTCTTAGAGGAAAACACAGGAAGAATACTCTTTGACATAAATCACAGCAAGATCTTTTTTGATCCACCTCCTAGAGTAATGGAATAAAAAAAATAAACATATGGGAGCAAATGAAACCTAAAAGCTTTTGCAAAACAAAGGAAACTACAAACAAGACGAAAAGACAACCCTCACAATGGGAGAAAATATTTGCAAACGAATCAATGGACAAAGGATTAATCTCCAATGTATATAAACAGCTCATGCAGCTCAACAGTAAAAAAACAAACAACCCAATCCAAAAATGGGCAGATGACGTAAATAGACATTTGTCCCAAGAAGACATACAGATGACCAAGAAGCACATGAAAAGCTGCTCAACATCACTAATTATTAGAGAAATATAAACCAAAACTACAATGAGGTATCACCTCACACGAGTTAGAATGGGCATCATCAGAAAATCTACAAGCAACAAATGCTGGAGAGGGTGTGGAGAAAAGGGAACCCTCTTACACTATTTGTGGGAATGTAAATTGATACAGTCACTATGGAGAACAGTATGGAGGTTCCTTAAAAGACTAAAAATAGAATTACCATATGACCCAGCAATCCCACTACTGGCCATATACCCAGAGAAAACCATAATTCAAAAAGACATATTCACCACAATATTCATTGCAGCACTGTTTACAATAGCCAGGTCATGGAAGCAACCTAAATGCCCATAGACAGACGAACAGAAAAGATGTGCTACATATATAAAATGGAATATTACTCAGCCATAAAAACGAATGAAATTGGGTCATTTGTAGAGACGTGGATAGATCTAGAGACTGTCATACAGAGTGAAGTAAGTCAGAAAGAGAAAAACAAATATCGTATATTAACGCATACATGTGGAACCTAGAAAAATGGTAAAGATGAACCGGTTTGCAAGGCAGAAATAGAGACACAGATGTAGAGAACAAATGTATGGACACCAAGGGGGGAAAGTGGCAGGGTGGTGGTGGTGGGATGAATTGCGAGCCTGGGATTGACATATATACACTTATATGTATAAAATAGGTTACCAATAAGAGCCTGCTGTATAAAAAAATGAATAAAATAAATTCAAAAATTAAAAAATAAATAATATTTAAAAAAATAAAACAGAAAAAAAAGTTCTGTCCTTCCCATAGACGTATTTATATGAATGAATTATTTCCATGCTTATATCCATAAATACAAAAAGAGGAATAAAACTTACCTTGAACCAAAAAAGAAAAAAAAAAAAAAAACAGAACCCACTGGTCATACAGAGGAAAACCCTATCAGGGCACTTGCTCCAGGGGTAAACAATTCTGAAGTTGGTCACAGGTGGGGAATCATCTCCCATGCAGCCAGCAGCCCCCACACGAGGAGCGTCCTCATTGCAAAGCTGGGGGACCGTGAGGAGGCGTCTCTGAGTAAACGTGAGCTGAGCCCCAGGCCAGCTGCTGCTGAACTTTTCCCACCCTTCCCAGGTAAAACACCTGAATGTGTGCAAAGACTTTAAAAACTAGAGGAAGGGGCTTGGAGTCACACCAGCGACAGCACGCAGGCCGACTTGGTGCCTGCAGGCCAGCCAGGATGGTCCTGGCCCCGGGCGCTCGTCTGGAAGCTTTCCATTTCCCTGCCTGAGGTACCCCTCCTGTCCCGGCCCCCACTGCTTTTTTCCTTCCTCACCTCTGCCCGGGGAGAAATTCCAGCAGCAAGTATGGGTGACACATCCTCTTCTTTAGCAGGTGGCAGCCCGGCAACTCCTGCAGAAAGTCCAGCAGAGCCCCAGTCACACTGGGCCACTCATAGAGCCGTGGGCCCTACTCCCTCCCACCAGCCCAACCCCGAGACTGCTGACGGGGCAGAGAATATGGCGTCAGGCACAGCTGCAGAGGCTTTTGCTGCCTGGAGGGGTGTTTATATTGACCTCAACCCAGGCACACCTGGGAAGGGCTGGCCGGCCGGGTCAGGCTGCCCAGGTCAGCCAATCCTCGCCCCTCAGGGGCTCAGAGTTGCAGAAAATGGGCCTTGCTGCACCGGCCAGATCCAAGGAACAGGTGTAGGGTCCCGAGAGTCAGGATAGATAAGGGGCGGCAGCCCTGGCTTGTTTTCGAATCATTTTATCTGGTCCATGAGTGGGAGACAACTTCAAGAAGACCCTCTGCTAATGAGAGGAACCCAGGAGTCAGGGAGAGGAGGGGTGGTGGGTGGAGACAGAGGCCTGGTGCCCTGGCTGCAGTGGAAGCCCCTGGAAGACCAGGCAGAGGGAGGCCGCACAGAGTGAAGCCTAGGGTCACAGACCTGTTGGAGCTGCTGTTTGTTAGTTCAAGCTCTGCTCTGAGGTGCTCTGTGTCAGCTCTGAGTGACAGGGGTGCTGGGGGTGCTCTGCAATGAGGGCTATGTGCACGGTTCCTGTGTGCCCAGCCCTGCCGGGGTACCTGTCCACGGGAGCTCCATATCCAGGGAGGGGCCTGCCCACGAGAGCCCCGTGGGCTGCTGCGTACCTGCCCAGGTGAGCTCCATATCCTGGGAGGGGCCTGACCACAAGAGCCCCGTGGGCTGCTGGGGACCTGGTAGAGGACGCCAGGACAGTCAGTGAAGCCACAGAGGATATACATCTAGTAGTTCCTAATTCCTACACCCTGCTGGTCATTCTACCATCCACCAGGACATGGCATTCTGTATTAGACTTCAATGATGCCTTCTTCTGTATTCCATTAGTCCCAGAGTCACAAGAAATTTTGGCTGTGAGTGGCAGGACTCAACCTACAACAAAAACAATACTGCTGGGCCGTCCTGCCCCAGGGGTTCAAAAATTCCCACACCATCTTTGGGGAAACGTTAGCTAAAGACCTAAAAGATCTACCTCTGGAGAAGGGAACCCTCCTTCAATATGCAGATGACATTCTGATCACCAGCCCGACTAAGGAGGCCTCTGAACTACCTAGCCAATGAAAGATAGAAGGTGTCCAAGGAAAAGGCTCAAATATCACAAACTAAGGTGGCCTTCCTGGGCTTCATTCGCACAGAAGGTCGGAGAAGCCCACCCCAGGAAAGGGAAGAAGCCATTTGCAGCCTCACCTTTCCTGAAACTAGAAGACAGCTTAGGGGTTCCTGGGGAGACCGGGGTTTGCTGCATCTGGATCCCTAACTACAGTCTAATAGCTGGGCCTCTATATGAAACACTGAAAGGAAAAGATGATGATCCTTTTGAATAGAATCCAGAAGCGGCCTTTCAAGAATGGAAAGAGCAGTCAATTCAGACCCTGGCCCTGGACCTCCCTAAGTTAGCTAAACCCTTTGACCTTTACATTCCTGGTCCAAGGCGAATCGCCCTTGGAGTATTAGTGCAAAAACTGGGACCACTTGAAATGGAACAATGCAAGAATGCCCTCCAGGCATTGGCCAGCCACCCCATCCGACCAGGATACTGGGGGTATCTAAAAACCTGGAAATCAGCAGCCCACAAGGCCAGCTCCCTCCTAAGGGAAAAGGACGCCACTTGGTGATCCTAACCACCCACCATGCCCTGAAGTTGCAGGGATTGCTCCGTGGGCACAATGACCTCGAGTGAGGAGGCCCTCCAACACCAACCTCCAGAGAGACAACCTGGGGCAATGGGCCCCCATGACGACTCGTGTGACCATCACTTGACCTGGAGCTTCTCTCAGAAAACAACAAGAGTGTGCCCCAAAAGAGCAGACTATTGCTTACAGGACTTACTGCACCCAGAGCAGAGCTAATAAACTTGGCAGGGGAACTGTAAATAACGCTGCCACCATAGAAAAGCCTACAGACACCGCAGTGACGGCGGCCAATGAGACCGGCTGTACTCCTGGCTACTTCAAAAGGCCGTTGACTGAGTGGCCGTCATGGTCCTGGATCACCACCGGCCCTGGACTGTCTGGGAGTTGAGCAAGCAGGGCTCTGACACCTGGTGCTGTTTGTACGTTAATTCAGTGGCCTAACTGAAGAAAGCACAGACTACTGGTCAGAGCATCTAGGCTGGCAGAAACCGTCAGCCTAAGGGGGCCGAACCAATGTGGAGCAGGGTAAAACCGCCCACCCCCCCAGCGTCTCTGCACATCTCTTTCCTGGACCCTTAAAGGTCATTAGAATCTATAAAACTTCCAATGCTGGTGCTCAGGCAGACGAGCAGTGAGGGAGGAGGCCTGCGGACAATCAACCTCACCTGGAGGCTGCTGGGGAGAAGTCCTGCCCCTCCCCCCGGGTATGAGGACACCCAACTCAGCATGAAGCATTTACAGAAGACGTGTCTGCACCCTCAGCGCCCCAAGAATGAGGAATGGGACAAAAGGCAGAGGAGGGCTTTGTCACTGGCAAAGCCCATTAAAAATTCCTGGGAGATAAAAATAGAATCTGGGCAATAAAATAAAGTCTAACCATTTTTTCCTTTGTGCTTTGTCTAATTTCACTTGCTCCTAGGTTTCCACATGCAGAGGTCCCACACCCGACACTTCAGACCCGATTTCCTAGTGCAAAATGGCTGGGCCGACACCTCAGCTCGTGGGGCCCCGTGCAGACTCTGCGACATAGAGCCTGAGCTGCAGCCAACGTGGCCCTCGAGAGCTCCGCCCCCTCCCTCCCGCTGATGCTGACAGGATCCCTACACAGCAGCCCGGCCCACAACCCGCAGGGGAGCACACACTCTCACCTCTCCATTCTCTGATCAAAATATAAAGTTTTCCTTTGCTTCTGAACAAAAGTCAGTCTCGATCTGTTGGCTCCAATGACACTGGGCAGGGAGACCCTTGTTGGGGCCCACTCTGCAGGATCAGTAACAGAATTTGAGAACATTGTAACTTCAATGAACAGATGTGTGAGCC
Source organism: Balaenoptera ricei (assembly GCF_028023285.1). Lineage (NCBI taxonomy): Eukaryota > Metazoa > Chordata > Mammalia > Artiodactyla > Balaenopteridae > Balaenoptera > Balaenoptera ricei. The sequence goes on along the minus strand of NW_026777413.1, from coordinate 2,030,909 downwards.
AAACTGTAATTAACATAGAGCAGTGTATAAGGCTCGTGTAAAATAAGATGTTTCTAACACTTCCATTTGATATTTCCATCACTTTATTATAAGCAAGTTCAGTGGAGGGGATTGTCTTATTTGTCAGGTCAAGAGTAGAGAAATGCAGTGATTTCTTTCCAAGGATGTACATCTAATAATCTTGGTTGAAGTTTCAACCTTGTTTTGAATGATTTTCCATTGAAAATGATACCTCTCTTTCAGCTCCTAGATTTCTGAGAAGTATAAAATCTTATATTTTTTATTAGCAAAGGGGAAAGGTGGGAGGAGGGATAAATTAACAGTTTCAGATTAACATATACACACTGCTATGTATAAAATATATCATCAACAAGGAACTACTGTATAGCACAGGGAACTATACTCAATATTTTGTAATGACCCCTGAGGGGAAATAATCTGAAAAACAATAGATATCTATATCAACATCATCTATCAACTACAGATAAAATGGAAACTAAAGGAGGCCGATGGTGAGCGTTTCTGAACCCGAAGACTTCAATCATCTAAAGTTCGGACTCTGCCTACGGCCCAAGTCCCTTAATGAACACACATGTACCAGTAGCTTAAAAATTCCCCAGATTGGAGTTCGGGGAGACACTGATTTGGAAAAATCCCTTGTGTTCTCCTTACATACACGGGACCTTTCCTACAGCTAAAACATGCCTGTGACACCCAGAAGATGGAACACGGTTGGATCAGGAAGATTTTGGAAAAGGCACCAAAACGCCTAATTTCCTGGTTGTTGGGTTCACCCCTCCAGCCTTTTTCCTTAAAATCTCCCCACTAGAGGATGTCAGCACCTTCAACATCCAGTTGCACAGAAATCGGAAATTGTCCAAAGGAAGAAGGGGAAGGAGGAGAAACAAGGAGAGCCAAGCCCTAGAGGTTCGGAGAGGCACATGTCACTCTACTTTCCAGTCAGGAAGAAGAATTAAGCAAAGGCTTAGCCTGCCACCGAGAATCAGAGTAGGGCCAGAAGCAAACGAGCGGTTCTGCGGAAAGCTCCCAAAAAAGCGAGTTGACAAATGGAGCTCAGGGGCACTGCAATTCACAAACCTGCAGAGTTATAAATGATAACTCTCGTCCACAAATATATTCAGGGAAGGCAACGAAGAAGATTTGAAATCAAGGCAGAATTGCAGGAAACAGATTTCAGGAGATAGATTCGAATCACCCCTAAAGCAAATGAAAAGCGGCAAAACGTCGACAATGATGCACTTGGACAAAAAGAACATATGCGTTTTTTTCTGAATGAATTCAGGAAAAAACCCATAGGCTCTTTTTGGCGAACCAAGCAAGCCGGAAATGCAATTCAGCACTACAAAGAAGTCTGACTTCCCATCAGTCAAAATGGCCTTCCTAAAAAAGTGTAAAACAAGAAAAGCAGGAGAGGCCAGGGAGGAAAGGGAGCCTTGCTACACTGATGGGCGGGATGTAAATTGCCAACAGCCACTCTGGAGAAGGGTACGGTGTGTCCTGAAACATCTAAAAAACACAGCTTAGAGAGAATAGGTCACTTTACTTCCACTCATGGGGGTATAAATTGGGAAAATGAAAAATCAGCAAGACACAAGCACCCCAAAGTTTAGGGCTGCTCTGTTGACAAGGACCTCCACTTCATTCCACCTTCAATATCCCAGGAAAGAGAAAAATGGATAAAGAAGTTGTGGTCCTTATGTACAATGGAATATCACTCAGCCATGAAATCAATGTCATAAGGCTAGTAGCAGCATGATGAGTGGATTTAGGTACGACGATTCTAAGTGAAATAAGTCACACAGAAAAGGACACTTCTCATAAGGTCTCACTGATAGAGGGAATGTAAAAACCGTTACACTTGAACTGAATTACAAAACAGAACAGAGTCACACATGCAGAAAACACACTATGGCTGCTAAACGGGAAAGGTGAGGTGGGGTGATACATAAAACAAGGGTTTCAAATTAGCTCAGATACCGTTCCATAAACCCAATATGTAATAGACAAGACCTACTCCTTGCTCAGAGAACTGGACTCAACATGCCCTATTCACCGCACAACATTATATCTGACTAGTAATAATCTTAAAACCTATGTATTGATATCTCTCTGTTAGTGTGTCAAGTGGATGTAAAGCGGCATAAACACAACAGTGAAAAGCAGCTAAACCCCATTATAAAAATAAATTACTTTTAAAAACCCATGAAACAAAGACAGTGAAAGAGAGCGAAATTCTTACACAATTCGTTCAGGGGCTGTGATGCAACCTGGATTGACCATATCTAGACCCACAGCTGGATGAGACATAAGGGTGGACACTCTTGGGGCTGAGAGGTTTGGTGAGGTTGGGTGAGCAAACGCAGACCCTTTAAAGTACTACTGCGTGGTACCCATGCCATGGGTCCCAAATCTCCAGGTTCAAGGGCATCTTCCTACATCGAAAACATGCATGAGAAACCCAGAAGATGGTACACCGTGTGATGGGGAAAGGTTTCTAAAACGCACCTCATTTCTCATCTCCTTGTGCCCGGGTTCGCCATTCCAGCCACTTTACTAGCAATCTCCCTACTTGGAGCATCAGCACCTTTAACCTCCTGTTCCATACAGGTTGCAATTTGTCCTGAGGATGAACGGGTAGATGGGGAACCAATGAGAGACTAGCTCTTGGTGTTGGGACAGGCACAGGTCACTCTATTTTCCCATCAGGAAGAAGAATTAACCACAGGCACAGCCTGAACCCGGAACCAGAAGAGGGCCTGAAGCCATCCTGCGCTTTTGCGGCCAGCTCCCAAAAAAGCGAGTTGTAAAATGGAGCTTCAGGGCACTGCAATTCACAAACCTGCAGAGTTATAAATGATAACTCTCGTCCACAAATATATTGAGGGAAGGCAAAGAAGAGGATTTGAAATCAAGGCAGAATTGCAGGAAACAGATTTCAGGAGGTAGATTCGAATCACCTTTAAAGCACATGAAAAGCGGCAAAACGTTGACAATGATGCCCTTGGCTAAAAAGGGCGTATGCGTTTTTTCCTGAATATATTCAGGAAAAAACGCATACGCCCTTTTTGGCCAACCAAGCAACCTGGAAAGGCAAATGAGCGCTACAAAGAGGACTCGCTACCCATCGGTCAAAAGGGCCATGCTGAAAAAAGTCTCAAAACCAGAAATGCGGGACAGGCCATGGAGAAATGGGAGCCTTTCTACACTGATGGGCGGGGTGTAAATTGCCAACAGCCACTCTGGAGAAGTGTACGGTGTGTCCTGAAACATCTAAAAAACACAGCTTAGATAGCATAGGGCACTTCCACTCATGGGGGTATAAATTGGGAAAATGAAAAATCAGCAAGACACAAGCACCCCAAAGTTTAGGGCTGCTCTGTTGACAAGGACCTCCACTTCATTCCACCTTCAATATCCCGGGAAAGAGAAAAATGGATAAAGAAGTTGTGGTCCTTATGTACAACGGAATATCACTCAGCCATGAAATCAATATCATAAGGCTAGTAGCAGCATGATGAGTGGATTTAGGTATGACGAATCTAAGTGAAATAAGTCACACAGAAAAGGACACTTCTCATAAGGTATCACTTAAGGAGGGAATGTAAAAAGCGTTACACTTGAACTGAATTACAAAACAGAACAGAGTCACACATGCAGAAAACACACTATGGCTGCTTAACGGGAAAGGTGAGGTGGGGTGATACATAAAACAAGGGTTTCAAATTAGCTCAGATACCGTTCCATAAACCCAATATGTAATAGACAAGACCTACTCCTTGCTCAGAGAACTGGACTCAACACGCCCTATTCACCGCACAAGAATATATCTGACTAGTAATAATCTTAAAACCTATGTATTGATATCTCTCTGTTAGTGTGTCAAGTGGGTGTAAAGCAGCATAAACACAGCAGTGAAAAGCAGCTAAACCCCATTATAAAAATAAATTACTTTGAAAAACCCATGAAACAAAGACAGTGAAAGAGAGAGAAATTCTTACACAATGCGTTCAGGGGCTGTGATGCAACCTGGATTGACCATATCTAGACCCACAGCTGGATGAGACATAAGGGTGGACACTCTTGGGGCTGAGAGGTTTGGTGAGGTTGGGTGAGCAAACGCAGACCCTTTAAAGTAATACTGCGTGGTACCCATCCCATGGGTCCCAAATCTCCCGGTTCAAGGGCATCTTCCTACATCGAAAACATGCATGAGAAAACAAAAAGATGGTACACCATGTGATGGGGAAAGGTTTCTAAAACGAACCTCATTTCTCTTCTCCTTGTGCCCGGGTTCGCCATTCCAGCCGCTTTACTAACAATCTCCCTACTTGGAGCATCAGCACCTTTAACCTCCTGTTCCGTACAGGTTGCAATTTGTCCTGAGGATGAACGGGAAGACGGGGAACCAGTGAGAGACTAGCTCTTGGTGTTGGGACAGGCACAGGTCACTCTATTTTCCCATCAGGAAGAAGAATTAACCACAGGCTCATCCTCCCCCCCGGAACCAGAACAGGGCCTGAAGCCATCCTGCGCTTTTGCGGCCAGCTCCCAAAAAAGCGAGATGTTAAATGGAGCTTCAGGGCACTGCAATTCACAAACCTGCAGAGTTATAAATGATAACTCTCGTCCACAAATATATTGAGGGAAGGCAAAGAAGAGGATTTGAAATCAAGGCAGAATTGCAGGAAACAGATTTCAGGACGTAGATTCGAATCGCCTTTAAAGCACATGAAAAGCGGCAAAACGTTGACAATGATGCCCTTGGCCAAAAAGGGCGTATGCGTTTTTTCCTGAATATATTCAGGAAAAAACGCATACGCCCTTTTTGGCCAACCAAGAAACCTGGAAAGGCAAATCAGCGCTACAAAGAAGAGTCGCTACCCATCGGTCAAAAGGGCCATGCTGAAAAAAGTCTCAAAACCAGCAATGCAGGACAGGCCATGGAGAAATGGGAGCCTTGCTACACTGATGGGCGGGATGTAAATTGCCAACAGCCACTCTGGAGAAGTGTACGGTGTGTCCTGAAACATCTAAAAAACACAGCTTAGAGAGCATAGGGCACTTCCACTCATGGGGGTATAAATTGGGAAAATGAAAAATCAGCAAGACACAAGCACCCCAAAGTTTAGGGCTGCTCTGTTGACAAGGACCTCCACTTCATTCCACCTTCACTATCCCAGGAAAGAGAAAAATGGATAAAGAAGTTGTGGTCCTTATGTACAATGGAATATCACTCAGCCATGAAATCAATGTCATAAGGCTAGTAGCAGCATGATGAGTGGATTTAGGTACGACGATTCTAAGTGAAATAAGTCACACAGAAAAGGACACTTCTCATGAGGTATCACTTATACAGGGAATGTAAAAACCGTTACACTTGAACTGAATTACAAAACAGAACAGAGTCACACATGCAGAAAACACACTATGGCTGCTTAACGGGAAAGGTGAGGTGGGGTGATACATAAAACAAGGGTTTCAAATTAGCTCAGATACCATTCCATAAACCCAATATGTAATAGACAAGACCTACTCCTTGCTCAGAGAACTGGACTCAACACACCCTATTCACCGCACAAAAATATATCTGACTAGTAATAATCTTAAAACCTATGTATTGATATCTCTCTGTTAGTGTGTCAAGTAGGTGTAAAGCGGCATAAACACAGCAGTGAAAAGCAGCTAAACCCCATTATAAAAATAAATTACTTTTACAAACCCATGAAACAAAGACAATGAAAGAGAGAGAAATTCTTACACAATGCGTTCAGGGGCTGTGATGCAACCTGGATTGACCATATCTAGACCCACAGCTGGATGAGACATAAGGGTGGACACTCTTGGGGCTGAGAGGTTTGGTGAGGTTGGGTGAGCAAACGCAGACCCTTTAAAGTAATACTGCGTGGTACCCATCGCATGCGTCCCAAATCTCCAGGTTCAAGGGCATCTTCCTACATCGAAAACATGCATGAGAAAACAAAAAGATGGTACACCATGTGATGGGGAAAGGTTTCTAAAACGCACCTCATTTCTCTTCTCCTTGTGCCCGGGTTCGCCATTCCAGCCGCTTTCCTAGCAATCTCCCTACTTGGAGCATCAGCACCTTTAACCTCCTGTTCCGTACAGGTTGCAATTTTTCCTGAGGATGAACGGGAAGACGGGGAACCAGTGAGAGACTAGCTCTTGTTGTTGGGACAGGCACAGGTCACTCTATTTATCCATCAGGAAGAAGAATTAACCACAGGCTCATCATCCCCCCCGGAACAAGAACAGGGCCTGAAGCCATCCAGTGCTTTTGCGGCCAGCTCCCAAAAAAGCGAGTTGTAAAATGGAGCTTCAGGGCACTGCAATTCACAAACCTGCAGAGTTATAAATGATGACTCTCGTCCACAAATATATTGAGGGAAGGCAAAGAAGAGGATTTGAAATCAAGGCACAATTGCAGGAAACAGATTTCAGGAGGTAGATTCGAATCGCCTTTAAAGCACATGAAAAGCGGCAAAACGTTGACAATGATGCCCTTGGCCAAAAAGGGCATATGCGTTTTTTCCTGAATATATTCAGGAAAAAACGCAAACGCCCTTTTTGGCCAACCAAAGAACCTGGAAAGGCAAATCAGGGCTACAAAGAAGACTCGCTACCCATCGGTCAAAAGGGCCATGCTGAAAAAAGTCTCAAAACCAGAAATGCAGGACAGGCCATGGAGAAATGGGAGCCTTGCTACACTGATGGGCGGGATGTAAATTGCCAACAGCCACTCTGGAGAAGTGTACGGTGTGTCCTGAAACATCTAAAAAACACAGCTTAGAGAGCATAGGGCACTTCCACTCATGGGGGTATAAATTGGGAAAATGAAAAATCAGCAAGACACAAGCACCCCAAAGTTTAGGGCTGCTCTGTTGACAAGGACCTCCACTTCATTCCACCTTAACTATCCCAGGAAAGGGAAAAATGGATAAAGAATTTGTGGTCCTTATGTACAATGGAATATCACTCAGCCATGAAATCAATGTCATAAGGCTAGTAGCAGCATGATGAGTGGATTTAGGTACGACGATTCTAAGTGAAATAAGTCACACAGAAAAGGACACTTCTCATAAGGTATCACTTATAGAGGGAATGTAAAAACCGTTACACTTGAACTGAATTACAAAAGAGAACAGAGTCACACATGCAGAAAACACACTATGGCTGCTTAACGGGAAAGGTGAGGTGGGGTGATACATAAAACAAGGGTTTCAAATTAGCTCAGATACCGTTCCATAAACCCAATATGTAATAGACAAGACCTACTCCTTGCTCAGAGAACTGGACTCAACACACCCTATTCACCGCACAAGAATATATCTGACTAGTAATAATCTTAAAACCTATGTATTGATATCTCTCTGTTAGTGTGTCAAGTGGGTGTAAAGCGGCATAAACACAGCAGTGAAAAGCAGCTAAACCCCATTATAAAAATAAATTACTTTGAAAAACCCATGAAACAAAGACAGTGAAAGAGAGAGAAATTCTTACACAATGCGTTCAGGGGCTGTGATGCAACCTGGATTGACCATATCTAGACCCACAGCTGGATGAGACATAAGGGTGGACACTCTTGGGGCTGAGAGGTTTGGTGAGGTTGGGTGAGCAAACGCAGACCCTTTAAAGTAATACTGCGTGGTACCCATCGCATGGGTCCCAAATCTCCAGGTTCAAGGGCATCTTCCTACATCGAAAACATGCATGAGAAAACAAAAAGATGGTACACCATGTGATGGGGAAAGGTTTCTAAAACGCACCTCATTTCTCTTCTCCTTGTGCCCGGGTTCGCCATTCCAGCCGCTTTACTAACAATCTCCCTACTTGGAGCATCAGCACCTTTAACCTCCTGTTCTGTACAGGTTGCAATTAGTCCTGAGGATGAACGGGTACACGGGGAACCAGTGAGAGACTAGCTCTTGGTGTTGGGACAGGCACAGGTCACTCTATTTTCCCATCAGGAAGAAGAATTAACCACAGGCTAATCATCGCCCCCGAAAGCAGAACAGGGCCTTAAGCCATCCTGCACTTTTGCGGCCAGCTCCCAAAAAAGCGAGTTGTAAAATGGAGCTTCAGGGCACTGCAATTCACAAACCTGCAGAGTTATAAATGATAACTCTCGTCCACAAATATATTGAGGGAAGGCAAAGAAGAGGATTTGAAATCAAGGCCGAATTGCAGGAAACAGATTTCAGGAGGTAGATTCGAATCGCCTTTAAAGCACATGAAAAGCAGCAAAACGTTGACAATGATGCCCTTGGCCAAAAAGGGCGTATGCGTTTTTTCCTGAATATATTCAGGAAAAAACGCATACGCCCTTTTTGGTCAACCAAGCAACCTGGAAAGGCAAATCAGCGCTACAAAGAAGACTCGCTACCCATCGGTCAAAAGGGCCATGCTGAAAAAAGTCTCAAAACCAGCAATGCAGGACAGGCCATGGAGAAATGGGAGCCTTGCTACACTGATGGGCGGGATGTAAATTGCCAACAGCCACTCTGGAGAAGTGTACGGTGTGTCCTGAAACATCGAAAAAACACAGCTTAGAGAGCATAGGGCACTTCCACTCATGGGGGTATAAATTGGGAAAATGAAAAATCAGCAAGACACAAGCACCCCAAAGTTTAGGGCTGCTCTGTTGACAAGGACCTCCACTTCATTCCACCTTCAATATCCCAGGAAAGAGAAAAATGGATAAAGAAGTTGTGGTCCTTATGTACAATGGAATATCACTCAGCCATGAAATCAATGTCATAAGGCTAGTAGCAGCATGATGAGTGGATTTAGGTACGACGATTCTAAGTGAAATAAGTCACACAGAAAAGGACACTTCTCATAAGGTATCACTTATAGAGGGAATGTAAAAACCGTTACACTTGAACTGAATTACAAAACAGAACAGAGTCACACATGCAGAAAACACACTATGGCTGCTTAACGGGAAAGGTGAGGTGGGGTGATACATAAAACAAGGGTTTCAAATTAGCTCAGATACCGTTCCATAAACCCAATATGTAATAGACAAGACCTACTCCTTGCTCAGAGAACTGGACTCAACACGCCCTATTCACCGCACAAGAATATATCTGACTAGTAATAATCTTAAAACCTATGTATTGATATCTCTCTGTTAGTGTGTCAAGTGGGTGTAAAGCGGCATAAACACAGCAGTGAAAAGCAGCTAAACCCCATTATAAAAATAAATTACTTTTACAAACCCATGAAACAAAGACAATGAAAGAGAGAGAAATTCTTACACAATGCGTTCAGGGGCTGTGATGCAACCTGGATTGACCATATCTAGACCCACAGCTGGATGAGACATAAGGGTGGACACTCTTGGGGCTGAGAGGTTTGGTGAGGTTGGGTGAGCAAACGCAGACCCTTTAAATTAATACTGCTTGGTACCCATCGCATGGGTCCCAAATCTCCTGGTTCAAGGGCATCTTCCTACATCGAAAACATGCATGAGAAAACAAAAAGATGGTACACCATGTGATGGGGAAAGGTTTCTAAAACGCACCTCATTTCTCTTCTCCTTGTGCCCGGGTTCGCCATTCCAGCCGCTTTCCTAGCAATCTCCCTACTTGGAGCATCAGCACGTTTAACCTCCTGTTCCGTACAGGTTGCAATTTTTCCTGAGGATGAACGGGAAGAAGGGGAACCAGTGAGAGACTAGCTCTTGTTGTTGGGACAGGCACAGGTCACTCTATTTTCCCATCAGGAAGAAGAATTAACCACAGGCTCATCATCCCCCCGGAACAAGAACAGGGCCTGAAGCCATCCAGTGCTTTTGCGGCCAGCTCCCAAAAAAGCGAGTTGTAAAATGGAGCTTCAGGGCACTGCAATTCACAAACCTGCAGAGTTATAAATGATAACTCTCGTCCACAAATATATTGAGGGAAGGCAAAGAAGAGGATTTGAAATCAAGGCACAATTGCAGGAAACAGATTTCAGGAGGTAGATTCGAATCGCCTTTAAAGCGCATGAAAAGCGGCAAAACGTTGACAATGATGCCCTTGGCCAAAAAGGGCGTATGCGTTTTTTCCTGAATATATTCAGGAAAAAACGCATACGCCCTTTTTGGCCAACAAAGCAACCTGGAAAGGTAAATCAGGGCTACAAAGAAGACTCGCTACCCATCGGTCAAAAGGGCCATGCTGAAAAAAGTCTCAAAACCAGAAATGCAGGACAGGCCATGGAGAAATGGGAGCCTTGCTACACTGATGGGCGGGATGTAAATTGCCAACAGCCACTCTGGAGAAGTGTACGGTGTGTCCTGAAACATCTAAAAAACACAGCTTAGAGAGCATAGGGCACTTCCACTCATGGGGGTATAAATTGGGAAAATGAAAAATCAGCAAGACAAAAGCACCCCAAAGTTTAGGGCTGCTCTGTTGACAAGGACCTCCACTTCATTCCACCTTCAATATCCCAGGAAAGAGAAAAATAGATAAAGAAGTTGTGGTCCTTATGTACAATGGAATATCACTCAGCCATGAAATCAATGTCATAAGGCTAGTGGCAGCATGATGAGTGGATTTAGGTACGACGATTCTAAGTGAAATAAGTCACACAGAAAAGGACACTTCTCATAAGCTATCACTTATAGAGGGAATGTCAAAAGCGTCACACTTGAACTGAATTACAAAACAGAACAGAGTCACACATGCAGAAAACACACTATGGCTGCTTAACGGGAAAGGTGAGGTGGGGTGATACATAAAACAAGGGTTTCAAATTAGCTCAGATACCGTTCCATAAACCCAATATGTAATAGACAAGACCTACTCCTTGTTCAGAGAACTGGACTCAACACGCCCTATTCACCGCACAAGAATATATCTGACTAGTAATAATCTTAAAACCTATGTATTGATATCTCTTTGTTAGTGTGTCAAGTGGGTGTAAAGCGGCATAAACACAGCAGTGAAAAGCAGCTAAACCCCATTATAAAAATAAATTACTTTGAAAAACCCATGAAACAAAGACAGTGAAAGAGAGAGAAATTCTTACACAATGCGTTCAGGGGCTGTGATGCAACCTGGATTGACCATATCTAGACCCACAGCTGGATGAGACATAAGGGTGGACACTCTTGGGGCTGAGAGGTTTGGTGAGGTTGGGTGAGCAAACGCAGACCCTTTAAAGTAATACTGCGTGGTACCCATCGCAAGGGTCCCAAATCTCCAGGTTCAAGGGCATCTTCCTACATCGAAAACATGCATGAGAAAACAAAAAGATGGTACACCATGTGATGGGGAAAGGTTTCTAAAACGCACCTCATTTCTCTTCTCCTTGTGCACGGGTTCGCCATTCCAGCCGCTTTACTAACAATCTCCCTAATTGGAGCATCAGCACCTTTAACCTCCTGTTCTGTACAGGTTGCAATTTGTCCTGAGGATGAACGGGTACACAGGGAACCAGTGAGAGACTAGCTCTTGGTGTTGGGACAGGCACAGGTCACTCTATTTTCCCATCAGGAAGAAGAATTAACCACAGGCTCATCCTCCCCCCCGGAAGCAGAACAGGGCCTGAAGCCATCCTGCGCTTTTGCGGCCAGCTCCCAAAAAACCGAGTTGTAAAATGGAGCTTCAGGGCACTGCAATTCACAAACCTGCAGAGTTATAAATGATAACTCTCGTCCACAAATATATTGAGGGAAGGCAAAGAAGAGGATTTGAAATCAAGGCCGAATTGCAGGAAACAGATTTCAGGAGGTAGATTCGAATCGCCTTTAAAGCACATTAAAAGCGGCAAAACGTTGACAATGATGCCCTTGGCCAAAAAGGGCGTATGCGTTTTTTCCTGAATATATTCAGGAAAAAACGCATACGCCCTTTTTGGCCAACAAAGCAACCTGGAAAGGTAAATCAGGGCTACAAAGAAGACTCGCTACCCATCGGTCAAAAGGGCCATGCTGAATAAAGTCTCAAAACCAGAAATGCAGGACAGGCCATGGAGAAATGGGAGCCTTGCTACACTGATGGGCGGGATGTAAATTGCCAACAGCCACTCTGGAGAAGTGTACGGTGTGTCCTGAAACATCTAAAAAACACAGCTTAGAGAGCATAGGGCACTTCCACTCATGGGGGTATAAATTGGGAAAATGAAAAATCAGCAAGACACAAGCACCCCAAAGTTTAGGGCTGCTCTGTTGACAAGGACCTCCACTTCATTCCACCTTCAATATCCCAGGAAAGAGAAAAATGGATAAAGAAGTTGTGGTCCTTATGTACAATGGAATATCACTCAGCCATGAAATCAATGTCATAAGGCTAGTAGCAGCATGATGAGTGGATTTAGGTACGACGATTCTAAGTGAAATAAGTCACACAGAAAAGGACACTTCTCATAAGGTATCACTTATAGAGGGAATGTCAAAACCGTTACACTTGAACTGAATTACAAAACAGAACAGAGTCACACATGCAGAAAACACACTATGGCTGCTTAACGGGAAAGGTGAGGTGGGGTGATACATAAAACAAGGGTTTCAAATTAGCTCAGATACCGTTCCATAAACCCAATATGTAATAGACAAAACCTACTCCTTGCTCAGAGAACTGGACTCAACACGTCCTATTCACCGCACAAGAATATATCTGACTAGTAATAATCTTAAAACCTATGTATTGATATCTCTCTGTTAGTGTGTCAAGTGGGTGTAAAGCGGCATAAACACAGCAGTGAAAAGCAGCTAAACCCCATTATAAAAATAAATTACTTTTACAAACCCATGAAACAAAGACAGTGAAAGAGAGAGAAATTCTTACACAATGCGTTCAGGGGCTGTGATGCAACCTGGATTGACCATATCTAGACCCACAGCTGGATCAGACATAAGGGTGGACACTCTTGGGGCTGAGAGGTTTGGTGAGGTTGGGTGAGCAAACGCAGACCCTTTAAATTAATACTGCTTGGTACCCATCGCATGGGTCCCAAATCTCCTGGTTCAAGGGCATCTTCCTACATCGAAAACATGCATGAGAAAACAAAAAGATGGTACACCATGTGATGGGGAAAGGTTTCTAAAACGCACCTCATTTCTCTTCTCCTTGTGCCCGGGTTCGCCATTCCAGCCGCTTTCCTAGCAATCTCCCTACTTGGAGCATCAGCACCTTTAACCTCCTGTTCCGTACAGGTTGCAATTTTTCCTGAGGATGAACGGGAAGACGGGGAACCAGTGAGAGACTAGCTCTTGTTGTTGGGACAGGCACAGGTCACTCTATTTATCCATCAGGAAGAAGAATTAACCACAGGCTCATCATCCCCCCCGGAACAAGAACAGGGCCTGAAGCCATCCAGTGCTTTTGCGGCCAGCTCCCAAAAAAGCGAGTTGTAAAATGGAGCTTCAGGGCACTGCAATTCACAAACCTGCAGAGTTATAAATGATGACTCTCGTCCACAAATATATTGAGGGAAGGCAAAGAAGAGGATTTGAAATCAAGGCACAATTGCAGGAAACAGATTTCAGGAGGTAGATTCGAATCGCCTTTAAAGCACATGAAAAGCGGCAAAACGTTGACAATGATGCCCTTGGCCAAAAAGGGCATATGCGTTTTTTCCTGAATATATTCAGGAAAAAACGCAAACGCCCTTTTTGGCCAACCAAAGAACCTGGAAAGGCAAATCAGGGCTACAAAGAAGACTCGCTACCCATCGGTCAAAAGGGCCATGCTGAAAAAAGTCTCAAAACCAGAAATGCAGGACAGGCCATGGAGAAATGGGAGCCTTGCTACACTGATGGGCGGGATGTAAATTGCCAACAGCCACTCTGGAGAAGTGTACGGTGTGTCCTGAAACATCTAAAAAACACAGCTTAGAGAGCATAGGGCACTTCCACTCATGGGGGTATAAATTGGGAAAATGAAAAATCAGCAAGACACAAGCACCCCAAAGTTTAGGGCTGCTCTGTTGACAAGGACCTCCACTTCATTCCACCTTAACTATCCCAGGAAAGGGAAAAATGGATAAAGAATTTGTGGTCCTTATGTACAATGGAATATCACTCAGCCATGAAATCAATGTCATAAGGCTAGTAGCAGCATGATGAGTGGATTTAGGTACGACGATTCTAAGTGAAATAAGTCACACAGAAAAGGACACTTCTCATAAGGTATCACTTATAGAGGGAATGTAAAAACCGTTACACTTGAACTGAATTACAAAAGAGAACAGAGTCACACATGCAGAAAACACACTATGGCTGCTTAACGGGAAAGGTGAGGTGGGGTGATACATAAAACAAGGGTTTCAAATTAGCTCAGATACCGTTCCATAAACCCAATATGTAATAGACAAGACCTACTCCTTGCTCAGAGAACTGGACTCAACACACCCTATTCACCGCACAAGAATATATCTGACTAGTAATAATCTTAAAACCTATGTATTGATATCTCTCTGTTAGTGTGTCAAGTGGGTGTAAAGCGGCATAAACACAGCAGTGAAAAGCAGCTAAACCCCATTATAAAAATAAATTACTTTGAAAAACCCATGAAACAAAGACAGTGAAAGAGAGAGAAATTCTTACACAATGCGTTCAGGGGCTGTGATGCAACCTGGATTGACCATATCTAGACCCACAGCTGGATGAGACATAAGGGTGGACACTCTTGGGGCTGAGAGGTTTGGTGAGGTTGGGTGAGCAAACGCAGACCCTTTAAAGTAATACTGCGTGGTACCCATCGCATGGGTCCCAAATCTCCAGGTTCAAGGGCATCTTCCTACATCGAAAACATGCATGAGAAAACAAAAAGATGGTACACCATGTGATGGGGAAAGGTTTCTAAAACGCACCTCATTTCTCTTCTCCTTGTGCCCGGGTTCGCCATTCCAGCCGCTTTACTAACAATCTCCCTACTTGGAGCATCAGCACCTTTAACCTCCTGTTCTGTACAGGTTGCAATTTGTCCTGAGGATGAACGGGTACACGGGGAACCAGTGAGAGACTAGCTCTTGGTGTTGGGACAGGCACAGGTCACTCTATTTTCCCATCAGGAAGAAGAATTAACCACAGGCTAATCATCGCCCCCGAAAGCAGAACAGGGCCTTAAGCCATCCTGCACTTTTGCGGCCAGCTCCCAAAAAAGCGAGTTGTAAAATGGAGCTTCAGGGCACTGCAATTCACAAACCTGCAGAGTTATAAATGATAACTCTCGTCCACAAATATATTGAGGGAAGGCAAAGAAGAGGATTTGAAATCAAGGCCGAATTGCAGGAAACAGATTTCAGGAGGTAGATTCGAATCGCCTTTAAAGCACATGAAAAGCAGCAAAACGTTGACAATGATGCCCTTGGCCAAAAAGGGCGTATGCGTTTTTTCCTGAATATATTCAGGAAAAAACGCATACGACCTTTTTGGTCAACCAAGCAACCTGGAAAGGCAAATCAGCGCTACAAAGAAGACTCGCTACCCATCGGTCAAAAGGGCCATGCTGAAAAAAGTCTCAAAACCAGCAATGCAGGACAGGCCATGGAGAAATGGGAGCCTTGCTACACTGATGGGCGGGATGTAAATTGCCAACAGCCACTCTGGAGAAGTGTACGGTGTGTCCTGAAACATCTAAAAAACACAGCTTAGAGAGCATAGGGCACTTCCACTCATGGGGGTATAAATTGGGAAAATGAAAAATCAGCAAGACACAAGCACCCCAAAGTTTAGGGCTGCTCTGTTGACAAGGACCTCCACTTCATTCCACCTTCAATATCCCAGGAAAGAGAAAAATGGATAAAGAAGTTGTGGTCCTTATGTACAATGGAATATCACTCAGCCATGAAATCAATGTCATAAGGCTAGTAGCAGCATGATGAGTGGATTTAGGTACGACGATTCTAAGTGAAATAAGTCACACAGAAAAGGACACTTCTCATAAGGTATCACTTATAGAGGGAATGTAAAAACCGTTACACTTGAACTGAATTACAAAACAGAACAGAGTCACACATGCAGAAAACACACTATGGCTGCTTAACGGGAAAGGTGAGGTGGGGTGATACATAAAACAAGGGTTTCAAATTAGCTCAGATACCGTTCCATAAACCCAATATGTAATAGACAAGACCTACTCCTTGCTCAGAGAACTGGACTCAACACGCCCTATTCACCGCACAAGAATATATCTGACTAGTAATAATCTTAAAACCTATGTATTGATATCTCTCTGTTAGTGTGTCAAGTGGGTGTAAAGCGGCATAAACACAGCAGTGAAAAGCAGCTAAACCCCATTATAAAAATAAATTACTTTTACAAACCCATGAAACAAAGACAGTGAAAGAGAGAGAAATTATTACACAATGCTTTCAGGGGCTGTGATGCAACCTGGATTGACCATATCTAGACCCACAGCTGGATGAGACATAAGGGTGGACACTCTTGGGGCTGAGAGGTTTGGTGAGGTTGGGTGAGCAAACGCAGACCCTTTAAATTAATACTGCTTGGTACCCATCGCATGGGTCCCAAATCTCCTGGTTCAAGGGCATCTTCCTACATCGAAAACATGCATGAGAAAACAAAAAGATGGTACACCATGTGATGGGGAAAGGTTTCTAAAACGCACCTCATTTCTCTTCTCCTTGTGCCCGGGTTCGCCATTCCAGCCGCTTTCCTAGCAATCTGCCTACTTGGAGCATCAGCACGTTTAACCTCCTGTTCCGTACAGGTTGCAATTTTTCCTGAGGATGAACGGGAAGAAGGGGAACCAGTGAGAGACTAGCTCTTGTTGTTGGGACAGGCACAGGTCACTCTATTTTCCCATCAGGAAGAAGAATTAACCACAGGCTCATCATCCCCCCGGAACAAGAACAGGGCCTGAAGCCATCCAGTGCTTTTGCGGCCAGCTCCCAAAAAAGCGAGTTGTAAAATGGAGCTTCAGGGCACTGCAATTCACAAACCTGCAGAGTTATAAATGATAACTCTCGTCCACAAATATATTGAGGGAAGGCAAAGAAGAGGATTTGAAATCAAGGCACAATTGCAGGAAACAGATTTCAGGAGGTAGATTCGAATCGCCTTTAAAGCGCATGAAAAGCGGCAAAACGTTGACAATGATGCCCTTGGCCAAAAAGGGCGTATGCGTTTTTTCCTGAATATATTCAGGAAAAAACGCATACGCCCTTTTTGGACAACCAAGCAACCTGGAAAGGCAAATCAGGGCTACAAAGAAGACTCGCTACCCATCGGTCAAAAGGGCCATGCTGAAAAAAGTCTCAAAACCAGAAATGCAGGACAGGCCATGGAGAAATGGGAGCCTTGCTACACTGATGGGCGGGATGTAAATTGCCAACAGCCACTCTGGAGAAGTGTACGGTGTGTCCTGAAACATCTAAAAAACACAGCTTAGAGAGCATAGGGCACTTCCACTCATGGGGGTATAAATTGGGAAAATGAAAAATCAGCAAGACAAAAGCACCCCAAAGTTTAGGGCTGCTCTGTTGACAAGGACCTCCACTTCATTCCACCTTCAATATCCCAGGAAAGGGAAAAATGGATAAAGAAGTTGTGGTCCTTATGTACAATGGAATATCACTCAGCCATGAAATCAATGTCATAAGGCTAGTGGCAGCATGATGAGTGGATTTAGGTACGACAATTCTAAGTGAAATAAGTCACACAGAAAAGGACACTTCTCATAAGGTATCACTTATAGAGGGAATGTCAAAAGCGTCACACTTGAACTGAATTACAAAACAGAACAGAGTCACACATGCAGAAAACACACTATGGCTGCTTAACGGGAAAGGTGAGGTGGGGTGATACATAAAACAAGGGTTTCAAATTAGCTCAGATACCGTTCCATAAACCCAATATGTAATAGACAAGACCTACTCCTTGTTCAGAGAACTGGACTCAACACGCCCTATTCACCGCACAAGAATATATCTGACTAGTAATAATCTTAAAACCTATGTATTGATATCTCTTTGTTAGTGTGTCAAGTGGGTGTAAAGCGGCATAAACACAGAAGTGAAAAGCAGCTAAACCCCATTATAAAAATAAATTACTTTGAAAAACCCATGAAACAAAGACAGTGAAAGAGAGAGAAATTCTTACACAATGCGTTCAGGGGCTGTGATGCAACCTGGATTGACCATATCTAGACCCACAGCTGGATGAGACATAAGGGTGGACACTCTTGGGGCTGAGAGGTTTGGTGAGGTTGGGTGAGCAAACGCAGACCCTTTAAAGTAATACTGCGTGGTACCCATCGCATGGGTCCCAAATCTCCAGGTTCAAGGGCATCTTCCTACATCGAAAACATGCATGAGAAAACAAAAAGATGGTACACCATGTGATGGGGAAAGGTTTCTAAAACGCACCTCATTTCTCTTCTCCTTGTGCACGGGTTCGCCATTCCAGCCGCTTTACTAACAATCTCCCTAATTGGAGCATCAGCACCTTTAACCTCCTGTTCTGTACAGGTTGCAATTTGTCCTGAGGATGAACGGGTACACAGGGAACCAGTGAGAGACTAGCTCTTGGTGTTGGGACAGGCACAGGTCACTCTATTTTCCCATCAGGAAGAAGAATTAACCACAGGCTCATCCTCCCCCCCGGAAGCAGAACAGGGCCTGAAGCCATCCTGCGCTTTTGCGGCCAGCTCCCAAAAAAGCGAGTTGTAAAATGGAGCTTCAGGGCACTGCAATTCACAAACCTGCAGAGTTATAAATGATAACTCTCGTCCACAAATATATTGAGGGAAGGCAAAGAAGAGGATTTGAAATCAAGGCAGAATTGCAGGAAACAGATTTCAGGAGGTAGATTCGAATCGCCTTTAAAGCACATTAAAAGCGGCAAAACGTTGACAATGATGCCCTTGGCCAAAAAGGGCGTATGCGTTTTTTCCTGAATATATTCAGGAAAAAACGCATACGCCCTTTTTGGCCAACAAAGCAACCTGGAAAGGTAAATCAGGGCTACAAAGAAGACTCGCTACCCATCGGTCAAAAGGGCCATGCTGAATAAAGTCTCAAAACCAGAAATGCAGGACAGGCCATGGAGAAATGGGAGCCTTGCTACACTGATGGGCGGGATGTAAATTGCCAACAGCCACTCTGGAGAAGTGTACGGTGTGTCCTGAAACATCTAAAAAACACAGCTTAGAGAGCATAGGGCACTTCCACTCATGGGGGTATAAATTGGGAAAATGAAAAATCAGCAAGACACAAGCACCCCAAATTTTAGGGCTGCTCTGTTGACAAGGACCTCCACTTCATTCCACCTTCAATATCCCAGGAAAGAGAAAAATGGATAAAGAAGTTGTGGTCCTTATGTACAATGGAATATCACTCAGCCATGAAATCAATGTCATAAGGCTAGTAGCAGCATGATGAGTGGATTTAGGTACGACGATTCTAAGTGAAATAAGTCACACAGAAAAGGACACTTCTCATAAGGTATCACTTATAGAGGGAATGTCAAAACCGTTACACTTGAACTGAATTACAAAACAGAACAGAGTCACACATGCAGAAAACACACTATGGCTGCTTAACGGGAAAGGTGAGGTGGGGTGATACATAAAACAAGGGTTTCAAATTAGCTCAGATACCGTTCCATAAACCCAATATGTAATAGACAAAACCTACTCCTTGCTCAGAGAACTGGACTCAACACGTCCTATTCACCGCACAAGAATATATCTGACTAGTAATAATCTTAAAACCTATGTATTGATATCTCTCTGTTAGTGTGTCAAGTGGGTGTAAAGCGGCATAAACACAGCATTGAAAAGCAGCTAAACCCCATTATAAAAATAAATTACTTTGAAAAACCCATGAAACAAAGACAGTGAAAGAGAGAGAAATTCTTACACAATGCGTTCAGGGGCTGTGATGCAACCTGGATTGACCATATCTAGACCCACAGCTGGATGAGACATAAGGGTGGACACTCTTGGGGCTGAGAGGTTTGGTGAGGTTGGGTGAGCAAACGCAGACCCTTTAAAGTAATACTGCGTGGTACCCATCGCATGGGTCCCAAATCTCCAGGTTCAAGGGCATCTTCCTACATCGAAAACATGCATGAGAAAACAAAAAGATGGTACACCATGTGATGGGGAAAGGTTTCTAAAACGCACCTCATTTCTCTTCTCCTTGTGCCCGGGTTCGCCATTCCAGCCGCTTTACTAACAATCTCCCTACTTGGAGCATCAGCACCTTTAACCTCCTGTTCCGTACAGGTTGCAATTTGTCCTGAGGATGAACGGGTACATGGGGAACCAGTGAGAGACTAGCTCTTGGTGTTGGGACAGGCACAGGTCACTCTATTTTCCCATTAGGAAGAAGAATTAACCACAGGCTCATCCTCCCCCCCGGAAGCAGAACAGGGCCTGAAGCCATCCTGCGCTTTTGAGGCCAGCTCCCAAAAAAGCGAGTTGTAAAATGGTGCTTCAGGGCACTGCAATTCACAAACCTGCAGAGTTATAAATGATAACTCTCGTCCACAAATATATTGAGGGAAGGCAAAGAAGAGGATTTGAAATCAAGGCAGAATTGCAGGAAACAGATTTCAGGAGGTAGATTCGAATCGCCTTTAAAGCACATGAAAAGCGGCAAAACGTTGACAATGATGCCCTTGGCCAAAAAGGGCGTATGCGTTTTTTCCTGAATATATTCAGGAAAAAACGCATACGCCCTTTTTGGCCAACCAAGCAACCTGGAAAGGCAAATCAGCGCTACAAAGAAGACTCGCTACCCATCGGTCAAAAGGGCCATGCTGAAAAAAGTCTCAAAACCAGAAATGCAGGACAGGCCATGGAGAAATGGGAGCCTTGCTACACTGATGGGCGGGATGTAAATTGCCAACAGCCACTCTGGAGAAGTGTACGGTGTGTCCTGAAACATCTAAAAAACACAGCTTAGAGAGCATAGGGCACTTCCACTCATGGGGGTATAAATTGGGAAAATGAAAAATCAGCAAGACACAAGAACCCCTAAGTTTAGGGCTGCTCTGTTGACAAGGACCTCCACTTCATTCCACCTTAAATATCCCAGGAAAGGGAAAAATGGATAAAGAAGTTGTGGTCCTTATGTACAATGGAATATCACTCAGCCATGAAATCAATGTCATAAGGCTAGTAGCAGCATGATGAGTGGATTTAGGTACGACGATTCTAAGTGAAATAAGTCACACAGAAAAGGACACTTCTCATAAGGTATCACTTATAGAGGGAATGTCAAAACCGTTACACTTGAACTGAATTACAAAACAGAACAGAGTCACACATGCAGAAAACACACTATGGCTGCTTAACGGGAAAGGTGAGGTGGGGTGATACATAAAACAAGGGTTTCAAATTAGCTCAGATACCGTTCCATAAACCCAATATGTAATAGACAAAACCTACTCCTTGCTCAGAGAACTGGACTCAACACGTCCTATTCACCGCACAAGAATATATCTGACTAGTAATAATCTTAAAACCTATGTATTGATATCTCTCTGTTAGTGTGTCAAGTGGGTGTAAAGCGGCATAAACACAGCATTGAAAAGCAGCTAAACCCCATTATAAAAATAAATTACTTTGAAAAACCCATGAAACAAAGACAGTGAAAGAGAGAGAAATTCTTACACAATGCGTTCAGGGGCTGTGATGCAACCTGGATTGACCATATCTAGACCCACAGCTGGATGAGACATAAGGGTGGACACTCTTGGGGCTGAGAGGTTTGGTGAGGTTGGGTGAGCAAACGCAGACCCTTTAAAGTAATACTGCGTGGTACCCATCGCATGGGTCCCAAATCTCCAGGTTCAAGGGCATCTTCCTACATCGAAAACATGCATGAGAAAACAAAAAGATGGTACACCATGTGATGGGGAAAGGTTTCTAAAACGCACCTCATTTCTCTTCTCCTTGTGCCCGGGTTCGCCATTCCAGCCGCTTTACTAAAAATCTCCCTACTTGGAGCATCAGCACCTTTAACCTCCTGTTCTGTACAGGTTGCAATTTGTCCTGAGGATGAACGGGTACACAGGGAACCAGTGAGAGACTAGCTCTTGGTGTTGGGACAGGCACAGGTCACTCTATTTTCCCATCAGGAAGAAGAATTAACCACAGGCTCATCCTCCCCCCCGGAAGCAGAACAGGGCCTGAAGCCATCCTGCGCTTTTGAGGCCAGCTCCCAAAAATGCGAGTTGTAAAATGGAGCTTCAGGGCACTGCAATTCACAAACCTGCAGAGTTATAAATGATAACTCTCGTCCACAAATATATTGAGGGAAGGCAAAGAAGAGGATTTGAAATCAAGGCAGAATTGCAGGAAACAGATTTCAGGAGGTAGATTCGAATCGCCTTTAAAGCACATGAAAAGCGGCAAAACGTTGACAATGATGCCCTTGGCCAAAAAGGGCGTATGCGTTTTTTCCTGAATATATTCAGGAAAAAACGCATACGCCCTTTTTGGCCAACAAAGCAACCTGGAAAGGTAAATCAGGGCTACAAAGAAGACTCGCTACCCATCGGTCAAAAGGGCCATGCTGAATAAAGTCTCAAAACCAGAAATGCAGGACAGGCCATGGAGAAATGGGAGCCTTGCTACACTGATGGGCGGGATGTAAATTGCCAACAGCCACTCTGGAGAAGTGTACGGTGTGTCCTGAAACATCTAAAAAACACAGCTTAGAGAGCATAGGGCACTTCCACTCATGGGGGTATAAATTGGGAAAATGAAAAATCAGCAAGACACAAGCACCCCAAATTTTAGAGCTGCTCTGTTGACAAGGACCTCCACTTCATTCCACCTTCAATATCCCAGGAAAGAGAAAAATGGATAAAGAAGTTGTGGTCCTTATGTACAATGGAATATCACTCAGCCATGAAATCAATGTCATAAGGCTAGTAGCAGCATGATGAGTGGATTTAGGTACGACGATTCTAAGTGAAATAAGTCACACAGAAAAGGACACTTCTCATAAGGTATCACTTATAGAGGGAATGTCAAAACCGTTACACTTGAACTGAATTACAAAACAGAACAGAGTCACACATGCAGAAAACACACTATGGCTGCTTAACGGGAAAGGTGAGGTGGGGTGATACATAAAACAAGGGTTTCAAATTAGCTC
The DNA here is from genome assembly GCF_028023285.1 of Balaenoptera ricei. Classification (NCBI taxonomy): domain Eukaryota; kingdom Metazoa; phylum Chordata; class Mammalia; order Artiodactyla; family Balaenopteridae; genus Balaenoptera; species Balaenoptera ricei. The sequence continues at coordinate 2,007,800 of NW_026777413.1, read as the reverse complement.
AGATACCGTTCCATAAACCCAATATGTAATAGACAAAACCTACTCCTTGCTCAGAGAACTGGACTCAACACGTCCTATTCACCGCACAAGAATATATCTGACTAGTAATAATCTTAAAACCTATGTATTGATATCTCTCTGTTAGTGTGTCAAGTGGGTGTAAAGCGGCATAAACACAGCAGTGAAAAGCAGCTAAACCCCATTATAAAAATAAATTACTTCGAAAAACCCATGAAACAAAGACAGTGAAAGAGAGAGAAATTCTTACACAATGCGTTCAGGGGCTGTGATGCAACCTGGATTGACCATATCTAGACCCACAGCTGGATGAGACATAAGGGTGGACACTCTTGGGGCTGAGAGGTTTGGTGAGGTTGGGTGAGCAAACGCAGACCCTTTAAAGTAATACTGCGTGGTACCCATCGCATGCGTCCCAAATCTCCAGGTTCAAGGGGATCTTCCTACATCGAAATCATGCATGAGAAAACAAAAAGATGGTACACCATGTGATGGGGAAAGGTTTCTAAAACGCACCTCATTTCTCTTCTCCTTGTGCCCGGGTTCGCCATTCCAGCCGCTTTACTAACAATCTCCCTACTTGGAGCATCAGCACCTTTAACCTCCTGTTCCGTACAGGTTGCAATTTGTCCTGAGGATGAACGGGTACATGGGGAACCAGTGAGAGACTAGCTCTTGGTGTTGGGACAGGCACAGGTCACTCTATTTTCCCATCAGGAAGAAGAATTAACCACAGGCTCATCCTCCCCCCCGGAACCAGAACAGGGCCTGAAGCCATCCTGCGCTTTTGAGGCCAGCTCCCAAAAATGCGAGTTGTAAAATGGAGCTTCAGGGCACTGCAATTCACAAACCTGCAGAGTTATAAATGATAACTCTCGTCCACAAATATATTGAGGGAAGGCAAAGAAGAGGATTTGAAATCAAGGCAGAATTGCAGGAAACAGATTTCAGGAGGTAGATTCGAATCGCCTTTAAAGCACATGAAAAGCGGCAAAACGTTGACAATGATGCCCTTGGCCAAAAAGGGCGTATGCGTTTTTTCCTGAATATATTCAGGAAAAAACGCATACGCCCTTTTTGGCCAACCAAGCAACCTGGAAAGGCAAATCAGCGCTACAAAGAAGACTCGCTATCCATCGGTCAAAAGGGCCATGCTTAAAAAAGTCTCAAAACCAGAAATGCAGGACAGGCCATGGAGAAATGGGAGCCTTGCTACACTGATGGGCGGGATGTAAATTGCCAACAGCCACTCTGGAGAAGTGTACGGTGTGTCCTGAAACATCTAAAAAACACAGCTTAGAGAGCATAGGGCACTTCCACTCATGGGGGTATAAATTGGGAAAATGAAAAATCAGCAAGACACAAGCACCCCAAAGTTTAGGGCTGCTCTGTTGACAAGGACCTCCACTTCATTCCACCTTAAATATCCCAGGAAAGGGAAAAATGGATAAAGAAGTTGTGGTCCTTATGTACAATGGAATATCACTCAGCCATGAAATCAATGTCATAAGGCTAGTAGCAGCATGATGAGTGGATTTAGGTACGATGATTCTAAGTGAAATAAGTCACACAGAAAAGGACACTTCTCATAAGGTATCACTTATAGAGGGAATGTCAAAACCGTTACACTTGAACTGAATTACAAAACAGAACAGAGTCACACATGCAGAAAACACACTATGGCTGCTTAACGGGAAAGGTGAGGTGGGGTGATACATAAAACAAGGGTTTCAAATTAGCTCAGATACCGTTCCATAAACCCAATATGTAATAGACAAGACCTACTCCTTGCTCAGAGAACTGGACTCAACACACCCTATTCACCGCACAAGAATATATCTGACTAGTAATAATCTTAAAACCTATGTATTGATATCTCTCTGTTAGTGTGTCAAGTGGGTGTAAAGCGGCATAAACACAGCATTGAAAAGCAGCTAAACCCCATTATAAAAATAAATTACTTTGAAAAACCCATGAAACAAAGACAGTGAAACAGAGAGAAATTCTTACACAATGCGTTCAGGGGCTGTGATGCAACCTGGATTGACCATATCTAGACCCACAGCTGGATGAGACATAAGGGTGGACACTCTTGGGGCTGAGAGGTTTGGTGAGGTTGGGTGAGCAAACGCAGACCCTTTAAAGTAATACTGCGTGGTACCCATCGCATGGGTCGCAAATCTCCAGGTTCAAGGGCATCTTCCTACATCGAAAACATGCATGAGAAAACAAAAAGATGGTACACCATGTGATGGGGAAAGGTTTCTAAAACGCACCTCATTTCTCTTCTCCTTGTGCCCGGGTTCGCCATTCCAGCCGCTTTACTAAAAATCTCCCTACTTGGAGCATCAGCACCTTTAACCTCCTGTTCTGTACAGGTTGCAATTTGTCCTGAGGATGAACGGGTACACAGGGAACCAGTGAGAGACTAGCTCTTGGTGTTGGGACAGGCACAGGTCACTCTATTTTCCCATCAGGAAGAAGAATTAACCACAGGCTCATCCTCCCCCCCGGAACCAGAACAGGGCCTGAAGCCATCCTGCGCTTTTGCGGCCAGCTCCCAAAAAAGCGAGTTGTAAAATGGAGCTTCAGGGCACTGCAATTCACAAACCTGCAGAGTTATAAATGATAACTCTCGTCCACAAATATATTGAGGGAAGGCAAAGAAGAGGATCTGAAATCAAGGCCGAATTGCAGGAAACAGATTTCAGGAGGTAGATTCGAATCGCCTTTAAAGCACTTTAAAAGCGGCAAAACGTTGACAATGATGCCCTTGGCCAAAAAGGGCGTATGCGTTTTTTCCTGAATATATTCAGGAAAAAACGCATACGCCCTTTTTGGCCAACAAAGCAACCTGGAAAGGTAAATCAGGGCTACAAAGAAGACTCGCTACCCATCGGTCAAAAGGGCCATGCTGAATAAAGTCTCAAAACCAGAAATGCAGGACAGGCCATGGAGAAATGGGAGCCTTGCTACACTGATGGGCGGGATGTAAATTGCCAACAGCCACTCTGGAGAAGTGTACGGTGTGTCCTGAAACATCTAAAAAACACAGCTTAGAGAGCATAGGGCACTTCCACTCATGGGGGTATAAATTGGGAAAATGAAAAATCAGCAAGACACAAGCACCCCAAATTTTAGGGCTGCTCTGTTGACAAGGACCTCCACTTCATTCCACCTTCAATATCCCAGGAAAGAGAAAAATGGATAAAGAAGTTGTGGTCCTTATGTACAATGGAATATCACTCAGCCATGAAATCAATGTCATAAGGCTAGTAGCAGCATGATGAGTGGATTTAGGTACGACGATTCTAAGTGAAATAAGTCACACAGAAAAGGACACTTCTCATAAGGTATCACTTATAGAGGGAATGTCAAAACCGTTACACTTGAACTGAATTACAAAACAGAACAGAGTCACACATGCAGAAAACACACTATGGCTGCTTAACGGGAAAGGTGAGGTGGGGTGATACATAAAACAAGGGTTTCAAATTAGCTCAGATACCGTTCCATAAACCCAATATGTAATAGACAAAACCTACTCCTTGCTCAGAGAACTGGACTCAACACGTCCTATTCACCGCACAAGAATATATCTGACTAGTAATAATCTTAAAACCTATGTATTGATATCTCTCTGTTAGTGTGTCAAGTGGGTGTAAAGCGGCATAAACACAGCAGTGAAAAGCAGCTAAACCCCATTATAAAAATAAATTACTTCGAAAAACCCATGAAACAAAGACAGTGAAAGAGAGAGAAATTCTTACACAATGCGTTCAGGGGCTGTGATGCAACCTGGATTGACCATATCTAGACCCACAGCTGGATGAGACATAAGGGTGGACACTCTTGGGGCTGAGAGGTTTGGTGAGGTTGGGTGAGCAAACGCAGACCCTTTAAAGTAATACTGCGTGGTACCCATCACATGCGTCCCAAATCTCCAGGTTCAAGGGGATCTTCCTACATCGAAATCATGCATGAGAAAACAAAAAGATGGTACACCATGTGATGGGGAAAGGTTTCTAAAACGCACCTCATTTCTCTTCTCCTTGTGCCCGGGTTCGCCATTCCAGCCGCTTTACTAACAATCTCCCTACTTGGAGCATCAGCACCTTTAACCTCCTGTTCCGTACAGGTTGCAATTTGTCCTGAGGATGAACGGGTACATGGGGAACCAGTGAGAGACTAGCTCTTGGTGTTGGGACAGGCACAGGTCACTCTATTTTCCCATCAGGAAGAAGAATTAACCACAGGCTCATCCTCCCCCCCGAAACCAGAACAGGGCCTGAAGCCATCCTGCGCTTTTGAGGCCAGCTCCCAAAAATGCGAGTTGTAAAATGGAGCTTCAGGGCACTGCAATTCACAAACCTGCAGAGTTATAAATGATAACTCTCGTCCACAAATATATTGAGGGAAGGCAAAGAAGAGGATTTGAAATCAAGGCAGAATTGCAGGAAACAGATTTCAGGAGGTAGATTCGAATCGCCTTTAAAGCACATGAAAAGCGGCAAAACGTTGACAATGATGCCCTTGGCCAAAAAGGGCGTATGCGTTTTTTCCTGAATATATTCAGGAAAAAACGCATACGCCCTTTTTGGCCAACCAAGCAACCTGGAAAGGCAAATCAGCGCTACAAAGAAGACTCGCTATCCATCGGTCAAAAGGGCCATGCTTAAAAAAGTCTCAAAACCAGAAATGCAGGACAGGCCATGGAGAAATGGGAGCCTTGCTACACTGATGGGCGGGATGTAAATTGCCAACAGCCACTCTGGAGAAGTGTACGGTGTGTCCTGAAACATCTAAAAAACACAGCTTAGAGAGCATAGGGCACTTCCACTCATGGGGGTATAAATTGGGAAAATGAAAAATCAGCAAGACACAAGCACCCCAAAGTTTAGGGCTGCTCTGTTGACAAGGACCTCCACTTCATTCCACCTTCAATATCCCAGGAAAGAGAAAAATGGATAAAGAAGTTGTGGTCCTTATGTACAATGGAATATCACTCAGCCATGAAATCAATGTCATAAGGCTAGTAGCAGCATGATGAGTGGATTTAGGTACGACGATTCTAAGTGAAATAAGTCACACAGAAAAGGACACTTCTCATAAGGTATCACTTATAGAGGGAATGTAAAAACCGTTACACTTGAACTGAATTAGAAAACAGAACAGAGTCACACATGCAGAAAACACACTATGGCTGCTTAACGGGAAAGGTGAGGTGGGGTGATACATAAAACAAGGGTTTCAAATTAGCTCAGATACCGTTCCATAAACCCAATATGTAATAGACAAGACCTACTCCTTGCTCAGAGAACTGGACTCAACACACCCTATTCACCGCACAAGAATATATCTGACTAGTAATAATCTTAAAACCTATGTATTGATATCTCTCTGTTAGTGTGTCAAGTGGGTGTAAAGCGGCATAAACACAGCATTGAAAAGCAGCTAAACCCCATTATAAAAATAAATTACTTTGAAAAACCCATGAAACAAAGACAGTGAAAGAGAGAGAAATTCTTACACAATGCGTTCAGGGGCTGTGATGCAACCTGGATTGACCATATCTAGACCCACAGCTGGATGAGACATAAGGGTGGACACTCTTGGGGCTGAGAGGTTTGGTGAGGTTGGGTGAGCAAACGCAGACCCTTTAAAGTAATACTGCGTGGTACCCATCGCATGGGTCGCAAATCTCCAGGTTCAAGGGCATCTTCCTACATCGAAAACATGCATGAGAAAACAAAAAGATGGTACACCATGTGATGGGGAAAGGTTTCTAAAACGCACCTCATTTCTCTTCTCCTTGTGCCCGGGTTCGCCATTCCAGCCGCTTTACTAAAAATCTCCCTACTTGGAGCATCAGCACCTTTAACCTCCTGTTCTGTACAGGTTGCAATTTGTCCTGAGGATGAACGGGTACACAGGGAACCAGTGAGAGACTAGCTCTTGGTGTTGGGACAGGCACAGGTCACTCTATTTTCCCATCAGGAAGAAGAATTAACCACAGGCTCATCCTCCCCCCCGGAACCAGAACAGGGCCTGAAGCCATCCTGCGCTTTTGCGGCCAGCTCCCAAAAAAGCGAGTTGTAAAATGGAGCTTCAGGGCACTGCAATTCACAAACCTGCAGAGTTATAAATGATAACTCTCGTCCACAAATATATTGAGGGAAGGCAAAGAAGAGGATCTGAAATCAAGGCCGAATTGCAGGAAACAGATTTCAGGAGGTAGATTCGAATCGCCTTTAAAGCACATTAAAAGCGGCAAAACGTTGACAATGATGCCCTTGGCCAAAAAGGGCGTATGCGTTTTTTCCTGAATATATTCAGGAAAAAACGCATACGCCCTTTTTGGCCAACAAAGCAACCTGGAAAGGTAAATCAGGGCTACAAAGAAGACTCGCTACCCATCGGTCAAAAGGGCCATGCTGAATAAAGTCTCAAAACCAGAAATGCAGGACAGGCCATGGAGAAATGGGAGCCTTGCTACACTGATGGGCGGGATGTAAATTGCCAACAGCCACTCTGGAGAAGTGTACGGTGTGTCCTGAAACATCTAAAAAACACAGCTTAGAGAGCATAGGGCACTTCCACTCATGGGGGTATAAATTGGGAAAATGAAAAATCAGCAAGACACAAGCACCCCAAATTTTAGGGCTGCTCTGTTGACAAGGACCTCCACTTCATTCCACCTTCAATATCCCAGGAAAGAGAAAAATGGATAAAGAAGTTGTGGTCCTTATGTACAATGGAATATCACTCAGCCATGAAATCAATGTCATAAGGCTAGTAGCAGCATGATGAGTGGATTTAGGTACGACGATTCTAAGTGAAATAAGTCACACAGAAAAGGACACTTCTCATAAGGTATCACTTATAGAGGGAATGTCAAAACCGTTACACTTGAACTGAATTACAAAACAGAACAGAGTCACACATGCAGAAAACACACTATGGCTGCTTAACGGGAAAGGTGAGGTGGGGTGATACATAAAACAAGGGTTTCAAATTAGCTCAGATACCGTTCCATAAACCCAATATGTAATAGACAAAACCTACTCCTTGCTCAGAGAACTGGACTCAACACGTCCTATTCACCGCACAAGAATATATCTGACTAGTAATAATCTTAAAACCTATGTATTGATATCTCTCTGTTAGTGTGTCAAGTGGGTGTAAAGCGGCATAAACACAGCAGTGAAAAGCAGCTAAACCCCATTATAAAAATAAATTACTTCGAAAAACCCATGAAACAAAGACAGTGAAAGAGAGAGAAATTCTTACACAATGCGTTCAGGGGCTGTGATGCAACCTGGATTGACCATATCTAGACCCACAGCTGGATGAGACATAAGGGTGGACACTCTTGGGGCTGAGAGGTTTGGTGAGGTTGGGGGAGCAAACGCAGACCCTTTAAAGTAATACTGCGTGGTACCCATCGCATGCGTCCCAAATCTCCAGGTTCAAGGGGATCTTCCTACATCGAAATCATGCATGAGAAAACAAAAAGATGGTACACCATGTGATGGGGAAAGGTTTCTAAAACGCACCTCATTTCTCTTCTCCTTGTGCCCGGGTTCGCCATTCCAGCCGCTTTACTAACAATCTCCCTACTTGGAGCATCAGCACCTTTAACCTCCTGTTCCGTACAGGTTGCAATTTGTCCTGAGGATGAACGGGTACATGGGGAACCAGTGAGAGACTAGCTCTTGGTGTTGGGACAGGCACAGGTCACTCTAATTTCCCATTAGGAAGAAGAATTAACCACAGGCTCATCCTCCCCCCCGGAAGCAGAACAGGGCCTGAAGCCATCCTGCGCTTTTGAGGCCAGCTCCCAAAAAAGCGAGTTGTAAAATGGTGCTTCAGGGCACTGCAATTCACAAACCTGCAGAGTTATAAATGATAACTCTCGTCCACAAATATATTGAGGGAAGGCAAAGAAGAGGATTTGAAATCAAGGCAGAATTGCAGGAAACAGATTTCAGGAGGTAGATTCGAATCGCCTTTAAAGCACATGAAAAGCGGCAAAACGTTGACAATGATGCCCTTGGCCAAAAAGGGCGTATGCGTTTTTTCCTGAATATATTCAGGAAAAAACGCATACGCCCTTTTTGGCCAACCAAGCAACCTGGAAAGGCAAATCAGCGCTACAAAGAAGACTCGCTACCCATCGGTCAAAAGGGCCATGCTGAAAAAAGTCTCAAAACCAGAAATGCAGGACAGGCCATGGAGAAATGGGAGCCTTGCTACACTGATGGGCGGGATGTAAATTGCCAACAGCCACTCTGGAGAAGTGTACGGTGTGTCCTGAAACATCTAAAAAACACAGCTTAGAGAGCATAGGGCACTTCCACTCATGGGGGTATAAATTGGGAAAATGAAAAATCAGCAAGACACAAGAACCCCTAAGTTTAGGGCTGCTCTGTTGACAAGGACCTCCACTTCATTCCACCTTAAATATCCCAGGAAAGGGAAAAATGGATAAAGAAGTTGTGGTCCTTATGTACAATGGAATATCACTCAGCCATGAAATCAATGTCATAAGGCTAGTAGCAGCATGATGAGTGGATTTAGGTACGACGATTCTAAGTGAAATAAGTCACACAGAAAAGGACACTTCTCATAAGGTATCACTTATAGAGGGAATGTAAAAACCGTTACACTTGAACTGAATTACAAAACAGAACAGAGTCACACATGCAGAAAACACACTATGGCTGCTTAACGGGAAAGGTGAGGTGGGGTGATACATAAAACAAGGGTTTCAAATTAGCTCAGATACCGTTCCATAAACCCAATATGTAATAGACAAAACCTACTCCTTGCTCAGAGAACTGGACTCAACACGTCCTATTCACCGCACAAGAATATATCTGACTAGTAATAATCTTAAAACCTATGTATTGATATCTCTCTGTTAGTGTGTCAAGTGGGTGTAAAGCGGCATAAACACAGCAGTGAAAAGCAGCTAAACCCCATTATAAAAATAAATTACTTCGAAAAACCCATGAAACAAAGACAGTGAAAGAGAGAGAAATTCTTACACAATGCGTTCAGGGGCTGTGATGCAACCTGGATTGACCATATCTAGACCCACAGCTGGATGAGACATAAGGGTGGACACTCTTGGGGCTGAGAGGTTTGGTGAGGTTGGGTGAGCAAACGCAGACCCTTTAAAGTAATACTGCGTGGTACCCATCGCATGCGTCCCAAATCTCCAGGTTCAAGGGGATCTTCCTACATCGAAATCATGCATTAGAAAACAAAAAGATGGTACACCATGTGATGGGGAAAGGTTTCTAAAACGCACCTCATTTCTCTTCTCCTTGTGCCCGGGTTCGACATTCCAGCCGCTTTACTAACAATCTCCCTACTTGGAGCATCAGCACCTTTAACCTCCTGTTCCGTACAGGTTGCAATTTGTCCTGAGGATGAACGGGTACATGGGGAACCAGTGAGAGACTAGCTCTTGGTGTTGGGACAGGCACAGGTCACTCTATTTTCCCATTAGGAAGAAGAATTAACCACAGGCTCATCCTCCCCCCCGGAAGCAGAACAGGGCCTAAAGCCATCCTGCGCTTTTGAGGCCAGCTCCCAAAAAAGCGAGTTGTAAAATGGTGCTTCAGGGCACTGCAATTCACAAACCTGCAGAGTTATAAATGATAACTCTCGTCCACAAATATATTGAGGGAAGGCAAAGAAGAGGATTTGAAATCAAGGCAGAATTGCAGGAAACAGATTTCAGGAGGTAGATTCGAATCGCCTTTAAAGCACATGAAAAGCGGCAAAACGTTGACAATGATGCCCTTGGCCAAAAAGGGCGTATGCGTTTTTTCCTGAATATATTCAGGAAAAAACGCATACGCCCTTTTTGGCCAACCAAGCAACCTGGAAAGGCAAATCAGCGCTACAAAGAAGACTCGCTACCCATCGGTCAAAAGGGCCATGCTTAAAAAAGTCTCAAAACCAGAAATGCAGGACAGGCCATGGAGAAATGGGAGCCTTGCTACACTGATGGGCGGGATGTAAATTGCCAACAGCCACTCTGGAGAAGTGTACGGTGTGTCCTGAAACATCTAAAAAACACAGCTTAGAGAGCATAGGGCACTTCCACTCATGGGGGTATAAATTGGGAAAATGAAAAATCAGCAAGACACAAGAACCCCTAAGTTTAGGGCTGCTCTGTTGACAAGGACCTCCACTTCATTCCACCTTAAATATCCCAGGAAAGGGAAAAATGGATAAAGAAGTTGTGGTCCTTATGTACAATGGAATATCACTCAGCCATGAAATCAATGTCATAAGGCTAGAAGCAGCATGATGAGTGGATTTAGGTACGACGATTCTAAGTGAAATAAGTCACACAGAAAAGGACACTTCTCATAAGGTATCACTTATAGAGGGAATGTCAAAACCGTTACACTTGAACTGAATTACAAAACAGAACAGAGTCACACATGCAGAAAACACACTATGGCTGCTTAACGGGAAAGGTGAGGTGGGGTGATACATAAAACAAGGGTTTCAAATTAGCTCAGATACCGTTCCATAAACCCAATATGTAATAGACAAAACCTACTCCTTGCTCAGAGAACTGGACTCAACACGTCCTATTCACCGCACAAGAATATATCTGACTAGTAATAATCTTAAAACCTATGTATTGATATCTCTCTGTTAGTGTGTCAAGTGGGTGTAAAGCGGCATAAACACAGCATTGAAAAGCAGCTAAACCCCATTATAAAAATAAATTACTTTGAAAAACCCATGAAACAAAGACAGTGAAAGAGAGAGAAATTCTTACACAATGCGTTCAGGGGCTGTGATGCAACCTGGATTGACCATATCTAGACCCACAGCTGGATGAGACATAAGGGTGGACACTCTTGGGGCTGAGAGGTTTGGTGAGGTTGGGTGAGCAAACGCAGACCCTTTAAAGTAATACTGCGTGGTACCCATCGCATGGGTCCCAAATCTCCAGGTTCAAGGGCATCTTCCTACATCGAAAACATGCATGAGAAAACAAAAAGATGGTACACCATGTGATGGGGAAAGGTTTCTAAAACGCACCTCATTTCTCTTCTCCTTGTGCCCGGGTTCGCCATTCCAGCCGCTTTACTAACAATCTCCCTACTTGGAGCATCAGCACCTTTAACCTCCTGTTCCGTACAGGTTGCAATTTGTCCTGAGGATGAACGGGTACATGGGGAACCAGTGAGAGACTAGCTCTTGGTGTTGGGACAGGCACAGGTCACTCTATTTTCCCATTAGGAAGAAGAATTAACCACAGGCTCATCCTCCCCCCCGGAAGCAGAACAGGGCCTGAAGCCATCCTGCGCTTTTGAGGCCAGCTCCCAAAAAAGCGAGTTGTAAAATGGTGCTTCAGGGCACTGCAATTCACAAACCTGCAGAGTTATAAATGATAACTCTCGTCCACAAATATATTGAGGGAAGGCAAAGAAGAGGATTTGAAATCAAGGCAGAATTGCAGGAAACAGATTTCAGGAGGTAGATTCGAATCGCCTTTAAAGCACATGAAAAGCGGCAAAACGTTGACAATGATGCCCTTGGCCAAAAAGGGCGTATGCGTTTTTTCCTGAATATATTCAGGAAAAAACGCATACGCCCTTTTTGGCCAACCAAGCAACCTGGAAAGGCAAATCAGCGCTACAAAGAAGACTCGCTACCCATCGGTCAAAAGGGCCATGCTTAAAAAAGTCTCAAAACCAGAAATGCAGGACAGGCCATGGAGAAATGGGAGCCTTGCTACACTGATGGGCGGGATGTAAATTGCCAACAGCCACTCTGGAGAAGTGTACGGTGTGTCCTGAAACATCTAAAAAACACAGCTTAGAGAGCATAGGGCACTTCCACTCATGGGGGTATAAATTGGGAAAATGAAAAATCAGCAAGACACAAGAACCCCTAAGTTTAGGGCTGCTCTGTTGACAAGGACCTCCACTTCATTCCACCTTAAATATCCCAGGAAAGGGAAAAATGGATAAAGAAGTTGTGGTCCTTATGTACAATGGAATATCACTCAGCCATGAAATCAATGTCATAAGGCTAGAAGCAGCATGATGAGTGGATTTAGGTACGACGATTCTAAGTGAAATAAGTCACACAGAAAAGGACACTTCTCATAAGGTATCACTTATAGAGGGAATGTCAAAACCGTTACACTTGAACTGAATTACAAAACAGAACAGAGTCACACATGCAGAAAACACACTATGGCTGCTTAACGGGAAAGGTGAGGTGGGGTGATACATAAAACAAGGGTTTCAAATTAGCTCAGATACCGTTCCATAAACCCAATATGTAATAGACAAAACCTACTCCTTGCTCAGAGAACTGGACTCAACACGTCCTATTCACCGCACAAGAATATATCTGACTAGTAATAATCTTAAAACCTATGTATTGATATCTCTCTGTTAGTGTGTCAAGTGGGTGTAAAGCGGCATAAACACAGCAGTGAAAAGCAGCTAAACCCCATTATAAAAATAAATTACTTCGAAAAACCCATGAAACAAAGACAGTGAAAGAGAGAGAAATTCTTACACAATGCGTTCAGGGGCTGTGATGCAACCTGGATTGACCATATCTAGACCCACAGCTGGATGAGACATAAGGGTGGACACTCTTGGGGCTGAGAGGTTTGGTGAGGTTGGGTGAGCAAACGCAGACCCTTTAAAGTAATACTGCGTGGTACCCATCGCATGCGTCCCAAATCTCCAGGTTCAAGGGGATCTTCCTACATCGAAATCATGCATGAGAAAACAAAAAGATGGTACACCATGTGATGGGGAAAGGTTTCTAAAACGCACCTCATTTCTCTTCTCCTTGTGCCCGGGTTCGCCATTCCAGCCGCTTTACTAACAATCTCCCTACTTGGAGCATCAGCACCTTTAACCTCCTGTTCCGTACAGGTTGCAATTTGTCCTGAGGATGAACGGGTACATGGGGAACCAGTGAGAGACTAGCTCTTGGTGTTGGGACAGGCACAGGTCACTCTAATTTCCCATTAGGAAGAAGAATTAACCACAGGCTCATCCTCCCCCCCGGAAGCAGAACAGGGCCTGAAGCCATCCTGCGCTTTTGAGGCCAGCTCCCAAAAAAGCGAGTTGTAAAATGGTGCTTCAGGGCACTGCAATTCACAAACCTGCAGAGTTATAAATGATAACTCTCGTCCACAAATATATTGAGGGAAGGCAAAGAAGAGGATTTGAAATCAAGGCAGAATTGCAGGAAACAGATTTCAGGAGGTAGATTCGAATCGCCTTTAAAGCACATGAAAAGCGGCAAAACGTTGACAATGATGCCCTTGGCCAAAAAGGGCGTATGCGTTTTTTCCTGAATATATTCAGGAAAAAACGCATACGCCCTTTTTGGCCAACCAAGCAACCTGGAAAGGCAAATCAGCGCTACAAAGAAGACTCGCTACCCATCGGTCAAAAGGGCCATGCTTAAAAAAGTCTCAAAACCAGAAATGCAGGACAGGCCATGGAGAAATGGGAGCCTTGCTACACTGATGGGCGGGATGTAAATTGCCAACAGCCACTCTGGAGAAGTGTACGGTGTGTCCTGAAACATCTAAAAAACACAGCTTAGAGAGCATAGGGCACTTCCACTCATGGGGGTATAAATTGGGAAAATGAAAAATCAGCAAGACACAAGAACCCCTAAGTTTAGGGCTGCTCTGTTGACAAGGACCTCCACTTCATTCCACCTTAAATATCCCAGGAAAGGGAAAAATGGATAAAGAAGTTGTGGTCCTTATGTACAATGGAATATCACTCAGCCATGAAATCAATGTCATAAGGCTAGTAGCAGCATGATGAGTGGATTTAGGTACGACGATTCTAAGTGAAATAAGTCACACAGAAAAGGACACTTCTCATAAGGTATCACTTATAGAGGGAATGTAAAAACCGTTACACTTGAACTGAATTACAAAACAGAACAGAGTCACACATGCAGAAAACACACTATGGCTGCTTAACGGGAAAGGTGAGGTGGGGTGATACATAAAACAAGGGTTTCAAATTAGCTCAGATACCGTTCCATAAACCCAATATGTAATAGACAAAACCTACTCCTTGCTCAGAGAACTGGACTCAACACGTCCTATTCACCGCACAAGAATATATCTGACTAGTAATAATCTTAAAACCTATGTATTGATATCTCTCTGTTAGTGTGTCAAGTGGGTGTAAAGCGGCATAAACACAGCAGTGAAAAGCAGCTAAACCCCATTATAAAAATAAATTACTTCGAAAAACCCATGAAACAAAGACAGTGAAAGAGAGAGAAATTCTTACACAATGCGTTCAGGGGCTGTGATGCAACCTGGATTGACCATATCTAGACCCACAGCTGGATGAGACATAAGGGTGGACACTCTTGGGGCTGAGAGGTTTGGTGAGGTTGGGTGAGCAAACGCAGACCCTTTAAAGTAATACTGCGTGGTACCCATCGCATGCGTCCCAAATCTCCAGGTTCAAGGGGATCTTCCTACATCGAAATCATGCATTAGAAAACAAAAAGATGGTACACCATGTGATGGGGAAAGGTTTCTAAAACGCACCTCATTTCTCTTCTCCTTGTGCCCGGGTTCGACATTCCAGCCGCTTTACTAACAATCTCCCTACTTGGAGCATCAGCACCTTTAACCTCCTGTTCCGTACAGGTTGCAATTTGTCCTGAGGATGAACGGGTACATGGGGAACCAGTGAGAGACTAGCTCTTGGTGTTGGGACAGGCACAGGTCACTCTATTTTCCCATTAGGAAGAAGAATTAACCACAGGCTCATCCTCCCCCCCGGAAGCAGAACAGGGCCTAAAGCCATCCTGCGCTTTTGAGGCCAGCTCCCAAAAAAGCGAGTTGTAAAATGGTGCTTCAGGGCACTGCAATTCACAAACCTGCAGAGTTATAAATGATAACTCTCGTCCACAAATATATTGAGGGAAGGCAAAGAAGAGGATTTGAAATCAAGGCAGAATTGCAGGAAACAGATTTCAGGAGGTAGATTCGAATCGCCTTTAAAGCACATGAAAAGCGGCAAAACGTTGACAATGATGCCCTTGGCCAAAAAGGGCGTATGCGTTTTTTCCTGAATATATTCAGGAAAAAACGCATACGCCCTTTTTGGCCAACCAAGCAACCTGGAAAGGCAAATCAGCGCTACAAAGAAGACTCGCTACCCATCGGTCAAAAGGGCCATGCTTAAAAAAGTCTCAAAACCAGAAATGCAGGACAGGCCATGGAGAAATGGGAGCCTTGCTACACTGATGGGCGGGATGTAAATTGCCAACAGCCACTCTGGAGAAGTGTACGGTGTGTCCTGAAACATCTAAAAAACACAGCTTAGAGAGCATAGGGCACTTCCACTCATGGGGGTATAAATTGGGAAAATGAAAAATCAGCAAGACACAAGAACCCCTAAGTTTAGGGCTGCTCTGTTGACAAGGACCTCCACTTCATTCCACCTTAAATATCCCAGGAAAGGGAAAAATGGATAAAGAAGTTGTGGTCCTTATGTACAATGGAATATCACTCAGCCATGAAATCAATGTCATAAGGCTAGAAGCAGCATGATGAGTGGATTTAGGTACGACGATTCTAAGTGAAATAAGTCACACAGAAAAGGACACTTCTCATAAGGTATCACTTATAGAGGGAATGTCAAAACCGTTACACTTGAACTGAATTACAAAACAGAACAGAGTCACACATGCAGAAAACACACTATGGCTGCTTAACGGGAAAGGTGAGGTGGGGTGATACATAAAACAAGGGTTTCAAATTAGCTCAGATACCGTTCCATAAACCCAATATGTAATAGACAAAACCTACTCCTTGCTCAGAGAACTGGACTCAACACGTCCTATTCACCGCACAAGAATATATCTGACTAGTAATAATCTTAAAACCTATGTATTGATATCTCTCTGTTAGTGTGTCAAGTGGGTGTAAAGCGGCATAAACACAGCAGTGAAAAGCAGCTAAACCCCATTATAAAAATAAATTACTTCGAAAAACCCATGAAACAAAGACAGTGAAAGAGAGAGAAATTCTTACACAATGCGTTCAGGGGCTGTGATGCAACCTGGATTGACCATATCTAGACCCACAGCTGGATGAGACATAAGGGTGGACACTCTTGGGGCTGAGAGGTTTGGTGAGGTTGGGTGAGCAAACGCAGACCCTTTAAAGTAATACTGCGTGGTACCCATCGCATGCGTCCCAAATCTCCAGGTTCAAGGGGATCTTCCTACATCGAAATCATGCATGAGAAAACAAAAAGATGGTACACCATGTGATGGGGAAAGGTTTCTAAAACGCACCTCATTTCTCTTCTCCTTGTGCCCGGGTTCGCCATTCCAGCCGCTTTACTAACAATCTCCCTACTTGGAGCATCAGCACCTTTAACCTCCTGTTCTGTACAGGTTGCAATTTGTCCTGAGGATGAACGGGTAGACGGGGAACCAGTGAGAGACTAGCTCTTGGTGTTGGGACAGGCACATATCACTCTATTTTCCCATCAGGAAGAAGAATTAACCACAGGCTCATCCTCCCCCCCGGAACCAGAACAGGGCCTGAAGCCATCCTGCGCTTTTGAGGCCAGCTCCCAAAAATGCGAGTTGTAAAATGGAGCTTCAGGGCACTGCAATTCACAAACCTGCAGAGTTATAAATGATAACTCTCGTCCACAAATATATTGAGGGAAGGCAAAGAAGAGGATTTGAAATCAAGGCAGAATTGCAGGAAACAGATTTCAGGAGGTAGATTCGAATCGCCTTTAAAGCACATGAAAAGCGGCAAAACGTTGACAATGATGCCCTTGGCCAAAAAGGGCGTATGCGTTTTTTCCTGAATATATTCAGGAAAAAACGCATACGCCCTTTTTGGCCAACCAAGCAACCTGGAAAGGCAAATCAGCGCTACAAAGAAGACTCGCTACCCATCGGTCAAAAGGGCCATGCTTAAAAAAGTCTCAAAACCAGAAATGCAGGACAGGCCATGGAGAAATGGGAGCCTTGCTACACTGATGGGCGGGATGTAAATTGCCAACAGCCACTCTGGAGAAGTGTACGGTGTGTCCTGAAACATCTAAAAAACACAGCTTAGAGAGCATAGGGCACTTCCACTCATGGGGGTATAAATTGGGAAAATGAAAAATCAGCAAGACACAAGAACCCCTAAGTTTAGGGCTGCTCTGTTGACAAGGACCTCCACTTCATTCCACCTTAAATATCCCAGGAAAGGGAAAAATGGATAAAGAAGTTGTGGTCCTTATGTACAATGGAATATCACTCAGCCATGAAATCAATGTCATAAGGCTAGTAGCAGCATGATGAGTGGATTTAGGTACGACGATTCTAAGTGAAATAAGTCACACAGAAAAGGACACTTCTCATAAGGTATCACTTATAGAGGGAATGTAAAAACCGTTACACTTGAACTGAATTACAAAACAGAACAGAGTCACACATGCAGAAAACACACTATGGCTGCTTAACGGGAAAGGTGAGGTGGGGTGATACATAAAACAAGGGTTTCAAATTAGCTCAGATACCGTTCCATAAACCCAATATGTAATAGACAAAACCTACTCCTTGCTCAGAGAACTGGACTCAACACGTCCTATTCACCGCACAAGAATATATCTGACTAGTAATAATCTTAAAACCTATGTATTGATATCTCTCTGTTAGTGTGTCAAGTGGGTGTAAAGCGGCATAAACACAGCAGTGAAAAGCAGCTAAACCCCATTATAAAAATAAATTACTTCGAAAAACCCATGAAACAAAGACAGTGAAAGAGAGAGAAATTCTTACACAATGCGTTCAGGGGCTGTGATGCAACCTGGATTGACCATATCTAGACCCACAGCTGGATGAGACATAAGGGTGGACACTCTTGGGGCTGAGAGGTTTGGTGAGGTTGGGTGAGCAAACGCAGACCCTTTAAAGTAATACTGCGTGGTACCCATCGCATGCGTCCCAAATCTCCAGGTTCAAGGGGATCTTCCTACATCGAAATCATGCATTAGAAAACAAAAAGATGGTACACCATGTGATGGGGAAAGGTTTCTAAAACGCACCTCATTTCTCTTCTCCTTGTGCCCGGGTTCGCCATTCCAGCCGCTTTACTAACAATCTCCCTACTTGGAGCATCAGCACCTTTAACCTCCTGTTCCGTACAGGTTGCAATTTGTCCTGAGGATGAACGGGTACATGGGGAACCAGTGAGAGACTAGCTCTTGGTGTTGGGACAGGCACAGGTCACTCTATTTTCCCATTAGGAAGAAGAATTAACCACAGGCTCATCCTCCCCCCCGGAAGCAGAACAGGGCCTAAAGCCATCCTGCGCTTTTGAGGCCAGCTCCCAAAAAAGCGAGTTGTAAAATGGTGCTTCAGGGCACTGCAATTCACAAACCTGCAGAGTTATAAATGATAACTCTCGTCCACAAATATATTGAGGGAAGGCAAAGAAGAGGATTTGAAATCAAGGCAGAATTGCAGGAAACAGATTTCAGGAGGTAGATTCGAATCGCCTTTAAAGCACATGAAAAGCGGCAAAACGTTGACAATGATGCCCTTGGCCAAAAAGGGCGTATGCGTTTTTTCCTGAATATATTCAGGAAAAAACGCATACGCCCTTTTTGGCCAACCAAGCAACCTGGAAAGGCAAATCAGCGCTACAAAGAAGACTCGCTACCCATCGGTCAAAAGGGCCATGCTTAAAAAAGTCTCAAAACCAGAAATGCAGGACAGGCCATGGAGAAATGGGAGCCTTGCTACACTGATGGGCGGGATGTAAATTGCCAACAGCCACTCTGGAGAAGTGTACGGTGTGTCCTGAAACATCTAAAAAACACAGCTTAGAGAGCATAGGGCACTTCCACTCATGGGGGTATAAATTGGGAAAATGAAAAATCAGCAAGACACAAGAACCCCTAAGTTTAGGGCTGCTCTGTTGACAAGGACCTCCACTTCATTCCACCTTAAATATCCCAGGAAAGGGAAAAATGGATAAAGAAGTTGTGGTCCTTATGTACAATGGAATATCACTCAGCCATGAAATCAATGTCATAAGGCTAGAAGCAGCATGATGAGTGGATTTAGGTACGACGATTCTAAGTGAAATAAGTCACACAGAAAAGGACACTTCTCATAAGGTATCACTTATAGAGGGAATGTCAAAACCGTTACACTTGAACTGAATTACAAAACAGAACAGAGTCACACATGCAGAAAACACACTATGGCTGCTTAACGGGAAAGGTGAGGTGGGGTGATACATAAAACAAGGGTTTCAAATTAGCTCAGATACCGTTCCATAAACCCAATATGTAATAGACAAAACCTACTCCTTGCTCAGAGAACTGGACTCAACACGTCCTATTCACCGCACAAGAATATATCTGACTAGTAATAATCTTAAAACCTATGTATTGATATCTCTCTGTTAGTGTGTCAAGTGGGTGTAAAGCGGCATAAACACAGCATTGAAAAGCAGCTAAACCCCATTATAAAAATAAATTACTTTGAAAAACCCATGAAACAAAGACAGTGAAAGAGAGAGAAATTCTTACACAATGCGTTCAGGGGCTGTGATGCAACCTGGATTGACCATATCTAGACCCACAGCTGGATGAGACATAAGGGTGGACACTCTTGGGGCTGAGAGGTTTGGTGAGGTTGGGTGAGCAAACGCAGACCCTTTAAAGTAATACTGCGTGGTACCCATCGCATGGGTCCCAAATCTCCAGGTTCAAGGGCATCTTCCTACATCGAAAACATGCATGAGAAAACAAAAAGATGGTACACCATGTGATGGGGAAAGGTTTCTAAAACGCACCTCATTTCTCTTCTCCTTGTGCCCGGGTTCGCCATTCCAGCCGCTTTACTAACAATCTCCCTACTTGGAGCATCAGCACCTTTAACCTCCTGTTCCGTACAGGTTGCAATTTGTCCTGAGGATGAACGGGTACATGGGGAACCAGTGAGAGACTAGCTCTTGGTGTTGGGACAGGCACAGGTCACTCTATTTTCCCATTAGGAAGAAGAATTAACCACAGGCTCATCCTCCCCCCCGGAAGCAGAACAGGGCCTGAAGCCATCCTGCGCTTTTGAGGCCAGCTCCCAAAAAAGCGAGTTGTAAAATGGTGCTTCAGGGCACTGCAATTCACAAACCTGCAGAGTTATAAATGATAACTCTCGTCCACAAATATATTGAGGGAAGGCAAAGAAGAGGATTTGAAATCAAGGCAGAATTGCAGGAAACAGATTTCAGGAGGTAGATTCGAATCGCCTTTAAAGCACATGAAAAGCGGCAAAACGTTGACAATGATGCCCTTGGCCAAAAAGGGCGTATGCGTTTTTTCCTGAATATATTCAGGAAAAAACGCATACGCCCTTTTTGGCCAACCAAGCAACCTGGAAAGGCAAATCAGCGCTACAAAGAAGACTCGCTACCCATCGGTCAAAAGGGCCATGCTTAAAAAAGTCTCAAAACCAGAAATGCAGGACAGGCCATGGAGAAATGGGAGCCTTGCTACACTGATGGGCGGGATGTAAATTGCCAACAGCCACTCTGGAGAAGTGTACGGTGTGTCCTGAAACATCTAAAAAACACAGCTTAGAGAGCATAGGGCACTTCCACTCATGGGGGTATAAATTGGGAAAATGAAAAATCAGCAAGACACAAGAACCCCTAAGTTTAGGGCTGCTCTGTTGACAAGGACCTCCACTTCATTCCACCTTAAATATCCCAGGAAAGGGAAAAATGGATAAAGAAGTTGTGGTCCTTATGTACAATGGAATATCACTCAGCCATGAAATCAATGTCATAAGGCTAGTAGCAGCATGATGAGTGGATTTAGGTACGACGATTCTAAGTGAAATAAGTCACACAGAAAAGGACACTTCTCATAAGGTATCACTTATAGAGGGAATGTCAAAACCGTTACACTTGAACTGAATTACAAAACAGAACAGAGTCACACATGCAGAAAACACACTATGGCTGCTTAACGGGAAAGGTGAGGTGGGGTGATACATAAAACAAGGGTTTCAAATTAGCTCAGATACCGTTCCATAAACCCAATATGTAATAGACAAAACCTACTCCTTGCTCAGAGAACTGGACTCAACACGTCCTATTCACCGCACAAGAATATATCTGACTAGTAATAATCTTAAAACCTATGTATTGATATCTCTCTGTTAGTGTGTCAAGTGGGTGTAAAGCGGCATAAACACAGCATTGAAAAGCAGCTAAACCCCATTATAAAAATAAATTACTTTGAAAAACCCATGAAACAAAGACAGTGAAAGAGAGAGAAATTCTTACACAATGCGTTCAGGGGCTGTGATGCAACCTGGATTGACCATATCTAGACCCACAGCTGGATGAGACATAAGGGTGGACACTCTTGGGGCTGAGAGGTTTGGTGAGGTTGGGTGAGCAAACGCAGACCCTTTAAAGTAATACTGCGTGGTACCCATCGCATGGGTCCCAAATCTCCAGGTTCAAGGGCATCTTCCTACATCGAAAACATGCATGAGAAAACAAAAAGATGGTACACCATGTGATGGGGAAAGGTTTCTAAAACGCACCTCATTTCTCTTCTCCTTGTGCCCGGGTTCGCCATTCCAGCCGCTTTACTAAAAATCTCCCTACTTGGAGCATCAGCACCTTTAACCTCCTGTTTTGTACAGGTTGCAATTTGTCCTGAGGATGAACGGGTACACAGGGAACCAGTGAGAGACTAGCTCTTGGTGTTGGGACAGGCACAGGTCACTCTATTTTCCCATCAGGAAGAAGAATTAACCACAGGCTAATCATCGCCCCCGAAAGCAGAACAGGGCCTGAAGCCATCCTGCGCTTTTGCGGCCAGCTCCCAAAAAAGCGAGTTGTAAAATGGAGCTTCAGGGCACTGCAATTCACAAACCTGCAGAGTTATAAATGATAACTCTCGTCCACAAATATATTGAGGGAAGGCAAAGAAGAGGATTTGAAATCAAGGCAGAATTGCAGGAAACAGATTTCAGGAGGTAGATTCGAATCGCCTTTAAAGCACATGAAAAGCGGCAAAACGTTGACAATGATGCCCTTGGCCAAAAAGGGCGTATGCGTTTTTTCCTGAATATATTCAGGAAAAAACGCATACGCCCTTTTTGGCCAACAAAGCAACCTGGAAAGGTAAATCAGGGCTACAAAGAAGACTCGCTACCCATCGGTCAAAAGGGCCATGCTGAATAAAGTCTCAAAACCAGAAATGCAGGACAGGCCATGGAGAAATGGGAGCCTTGCTACACTGATGGGCGGGATGTAAATTGCCAACAGCCACTCTGGAGAAGTGTACGGTGAGTCCTGAAACATCTAAAAAACACAGCTTAGAGAGCATAGGGCACTTCCACTCATGGGGGTATAAATTGGGAAAATTAAAAATCAGCAAGACACAAGCACCCCAAATTTTAGAGCTGCTCTGTTGACAAGGACCTCCACTTCATTCCACCTTCAATATCCCAGGAAAGAGAAAAATGGATAAAGAAGTTGTGGTCCTTATGTACAATGGAATATCACTCAGCCATGAAATCAATGTCATAAGGCTAGTAGCAGCATGATGAGTGGATTTAGGTACGACGATTCTAAGTGAAATAAGTCACACAGAAAAGGACACTTCTCATAAGGTATCACT
This sequence comes from Balaenoptera ricei, assembly GCF_028023285.1. NCBI lineage: Eukaryota > Metazoa > Chordata > Mammalia > Artiodactyla > Balaenopteridae > Balaenoptera > Balaenoptera ricei. Next base: position 1,985,061 of record NW_026777413.1, on the reverse strand, counting down.
TATAGAGGGAATGTCAAAACCGTTACACTTGAACTGAATTACAAAACAGAACAGAGTCACACATGCAGAAAACACACTATGGCTGCTTAACGGGAAAGGTGAGGTGGGGTGATACATAAAACAAGGGTTTCAAATTAGCTCAGATACCGTTCCATAAACCCAATATGTAATAGACAAAACCTACTCCTTGCTCAGAGAACTGGACTCAACACGTCCTATTCACCGCACAAGAATATATCTGACTAGTAATAATCTTAAAACCTATGTATTGATATCTCTCTGTTAGTGTGTCAAGTGGGTGTAAAGCGGCATAAACACAGCAGTGAAAAGCAGCTAAACCCCATTATAAAAATAAATTACTTCGAAAAACCCATGAAACAAAGACAGTGAAAGAGAGAGAAATTCTTACACAATGCGTTCAGGGGCTGTGATGCAACCTGGATTGACCATATCTAGACCCACAGCTGGATGAGACATAAGGGTGGACACTCTTGGGGCTGAGAGGTTTGGTGAGGTTGGGTGAGCAAACGCAGACCCTTTAAAGTAATACTGCGTGGTACCCATCGCATGCGTCCCAAATCTCCAGGTTCAAGGGGATCTTCCTACATCGAAATCATGCATGAGAAAACAAAAAGATGGTACACCATGTGATGGGGAAAGGTTTCTAAAACGCACCTCATTTCTCTTCTCCTTGTGCCCGGGTTCGCCATTCCAGCCGCTTTACTAACAATCTCCCTACTTGGAGCATCAGCACCTTTAACCTCCTGTTCCGTACAGGTTGCAATTTGTCCTGAGGATGAACGGGTACATGGGGAACCAGTGAGAGACTAGCTCTTGGTGTTGGGACAGGCACAGGTCACTCTATTTTCCCATCAGGAAGAAGAATTAACCACAGGCTCATCCTCCCCCCCGGAAGCAGAACAGGGCCTGAAGCCATCCTGCGCTTTTGAGGCCAGCTCCCAAAAATGCGAGTTGTAAAATGGAGCTTCAGGGCACTGCAATTCACAAACCTGCAGAGTTATAAATGATAACTCTCGTCCACAAATATATTGAGGGAAGGCAAAGAAGAGGATTTGAAATCAAGGCAGAATTGCAGGAAACAGATTTCAGGAGGTAGATTCGAATCGCCTTTAAAGCACATGAAAAGCGGCAAAACGTTGACAATGATGCCCTTGGCCAAAAAGGGCGTATGCGTTTTTTCCTGAATATATTCAGGAAAAAACGCATACGCCCTTTTTGGCCAAACAAGCAACCTGGAAAGGCAAATCAGCGCTACAAAGAAGACTCGCTATCCATCGGTCAAAAGGGCCATGCTGAATAAAGTCTCAAAACCAGAAATGCAGGACAGGCCATGGAGAAATGGGAGCCTTGCTACACTGATGGGCGGGATGTAAATTGCCAACAGCCACTCTGGAGAAGTGTACGGTGTGTCCTGAAACATCTAAAAAACACAGCTTAGAGAGCATAGGGCACTTCCACTCATGGGGGTATAAATTGGGAAAATGAAAAATCAGCAAGACAAAAGCACCCCAAAGTTTAGGGCTGCTCTGTTGACAAGGACCTCCACTTCATTCCACCTTAAATATCCCAGGAAAGGGAAAAATGGATAAAGAAGTTGTGGTCCTTATGTACAATGGAATATCACTCAGCCATGAAATCAATGTCATAAGGCTAGTAGCAGCATGATGAGTGGATTTAGGTACGACGATTCTAAGTGAAATAAGTCACACAGAAAAGGACACTTCTCATAAGGTATCACTTATAGAGGGAATGAAAAAACCGTTACACTTGAACTGAATTACAAAACAGAACAGAGTCACACATGCAGAAAACACACTATGGCTGCTTAACGGGAAAGGTGAGGTGGGGTGATACATAAAACAAGGGTTTCAAATTAGCTCAGATACCGTTCCATAAACCCAATATGTAATAGACAAAACCTACTCCTTGCTCAGAGAACTGGACTCAACACGTCCTATTCACCGCACAAGAATATATCTGACTAGTAATAATCTTAAAACCTATGTATTGATATCTCTCTGTTAGTGTGTCAAGTGGGTGTAAAGCGGCATAAACACAGCATTGAAAAGCAGCTAAACCCCATTATAAAAATAAATTACTTTGAAAAACCCATGAAACAAAGACAGTGAAAGAGAGAGAAATTCTTACACAATGCGTTCAGGGGCTGTGATGCAACCTGGATTGACCATATCTAGACCCACAGCTGGATGAGACATAAGGGTGGACACTCTTGGGGCTGAGAGGTTTGGTGAGGTTGGGTGAGCAAACGCAGACCCTTTAAAGTAATACTGCGTGGTACCCATCGCATGGGTCCCAAATCTCCAGGTTCAAGGGCATCTTCCTACATCGAAAACATGCATGAGAAAACAAAAAGATGGTACACCATGTGATGGGGAAAGGTTTCTAAAACGCACCTCATTTCTCTTCTCCTTGTGCCCGGGTTCGCCATTCCAGCCGCTTTACTAACAATCTCCCTACTTGGAGCATCAGCACCTTTAACCTCCTGTTCCGTACAGGTTGCAATTTGTCCTGAGGATGAACGGGTACATGGGGAACCAGTGAGAGACTAGCTCTTGGTGTTGGGACAGGCACAGGTCACTCTATTTTCCCATTAGGAAGAAGAATTAACCACAGGCTCATCCTCCCCCCCGGAAGCAGAACAGGGCCTGAAGCCATCCTGCGCTTTTGAGGCCAGCTCCCAAAAAAGCGAGTTGTAAAATGGTGCTTCAGGGCACTGCAATTCACAAACCTGCAGAGTTATAAATGATAACTCTCGTCCACAAATATATTGAGGGAAGGCAAAGAAGAGGATTTGAAATCAAGGCAGAATTGCAGGAAACAGATTTCAGGAGGTAGATTCGAATCGCCTTTAAAGCACATGAAAAGCGGCAAAACGTTGACAATGATGCCCTTGGCCAAAAAGGGCGTATGCGTTTTTTCCTGAATATATTCAGGAAAAAACGCATACGCCCTTTTTGGCCAACCAAGCAACCTGGAAAGGCAAATCAGCGCTACAAAGAAGACTCGCTACCCATCGGTCAAAAGGGCCATGCTTAAAAAAGTCTCAAAACCAGAAATGCAGGACAGGCCATGGAGAAATGGGAGCCTTGCTACACTGATGGGCGGGATGTAAATTGCCAACAGCCACTCTGGAGAAGTGTACGGTGTGTCCTGAAACATCTAAAAAACACAGCTTAGAGAGCATAGGGCACTTCCACTCATGGGGGTATAAATTGGGAAAATGAAAAATCAGCAAGACACAAGAACCCCTAAGTTTAGGGCTGCTCTGTTGACAAGGACCTCCACTTCATTCCACCTTAAATATCCCAGGAAAGGGAAAAATGGATAAAGAAGTTGTGGTCCTTATGTACAATGGAATATCACTCAGCCATGAAATCAATGTCATAAGGCTAGTAGCAGCATGATGAGTGGATTTAGGTACGACGATTCTAAGTGAAATAAGTCACACAGAAAAGGACACTTCTCATAAGGTATCACTTATAGAGGGAATGTCAAAACCGTTACACTTGAACTGAATTACAAAACAGAACAGAGTCACACATGCAGAAAACACACTATGGCTGCTTAACGGGAAAGGTGAGGTGGGGTGATACATAAAACAAGGGTTTCAAATTAGCTCAGATACCGTTCCATAAACCCAATATGTAATAGACAAAACCTACTCCTTGCTCAGAGAACTGGACTCAACACGTCCTATTCACCGCACAAGAATATATCTGACTAGTAATAATCTTAAAACCTATGTATTGATATCTCTCTGTTAGTGTGTCAAGTGGGTGTAAAGCGGCATAAACACAGCATTGAAAAGCAGCTAAACCCCATTATAAAAATAAATTACTTTGAAAAACCCATGAAACAAAGACAGTGAAAGAGAGAGAAATTCTTACACAATGCGTTCAGGGGCTGTGATGCAACCTGGATTGACCATATCTAGACCCACAGCTGGATGAGACATAAGGGTGGACACTCTTGGGGCTGAGAGGTTTGGTGAGGTTGGGTGAGCAAACGCAGACCCTTTAAAGTAATACTGCGTGGTACCCATCGCATGGGTCCCAAATCTCCAGGTTCAAGGGCATCTTCCTACATCGAAAACATGCATGAGAAAACAAAAAGATGGTACACCATGTGATGGGGAAAGGTTTCTAAAACGCACCTCATTTCTCTTCTCCTTGTGCCCGGGTTCGCCATTCCAGCCGCTTTACTAAAAATCTCCCTACTTGGAGCATCAGCACCTTTAACCTCCTGTTTTGTACAGGTTGCAATTTGTCCTGAGGATGAACGGGTACACAGGGAACCAGTGAGAGACTAGCTCTTGGTGTTGGGACAGGCACAGGTCACTCTATTTTCCCATCAGGAAGAAGAATTAACCACAGGCTAATCATCGCCCCCGAAAGCAGAACAGGGCCTGAAGCCATCCTGCGCTTTTGCGGCCAGCTCCCAAAAAAGCGAGTTGTAAAATGGAGCTTCAGGGCACTGCAATTCACAAACCTGCAGAGTTATAAATGATAACTCTCGTCCACAAATATATTGAGGGAAGGCAAAGAAGAGGATTTGAAATCAAGGCAGAATTGCAGGAAACAGATTTCAGGAGGTAGATTCGAATCGCCTTTAAAGCACATGAAAAGCGGCAAAACGTTGACAATGATGCCCTTGGCCAAAAAGGGCGTATGCGTTTTTTCCTGAATATATTCAGGAAAAAACGCATACGCCCTTTTTGGCCAACAAAGCAACCTGGAAAGGTAAATCAGGGCTACAAAGAAGACTCGCTACCCATCGGTCAAAAGGGCCATGCTGAATAAAGTCTCAAAACCAGAAATGCAGGACAGGCCATGGAGAAATGGGAGCCTTGCTACACTGATGGGCGGGATGTAAATTGCCAACAGCCACTCTGGAGAAGTGTACGGTGAGTCCTGAAACATCTAAAAAACACAGCTTAGAGAGCATAGGGCACTTCCACTCATGGGGGTATAAATTGGGAAAATTAAAAATCAGCAAGACACAAGCACCCCAAATTTTAGAGCTGCTCTGTTGACAAGGACCTCCACTTCATTCCACCTTCAATATCCCAGGAAAGAGAAAAATGGATAAAGAAGTTGTGGTCCTTATGTACAATGGAATATCACTCAGCCATGAAATCAATGTCATAAGGCTAGTAGCAGCATGATGAGTGGATTTAGGTACGACGATTCTAAGTGAAATAAGTCACACAGAAAAGGACACTTCTCATAAGGTATCACTTATAGAGGGAATGTCAAAACCGTTACACTTGAACTGAATTACAAAACAGAACAGAGTCACACATGCAGAAAACACACTATGGCTGCTTAACGGGAAAGGTGAGGTGGGGTGATACATAAAACAAGGGTTTCAAATTAGCTCAGATACCGTTCCATAAACCCAATATGTAATAGACAAAACCTACTCCTTGCTCAGAGAACTGGACTCAACACGTCCTATTCACCGCACAAGAATATATCTGACTAGTAATAATCTTAAAACCTATGTATTGATATCTCTCTGTTAGTGTGTCAAGTGGGTGTAAAGCGGCATAAACACAGCAGTGAAAAGCAGCTAAACCCCATTATAAAAATAAATTACTTCGAAAAACCCATGAAACAAAGACAGTGAAAGAGAGAGAAATTCTTACACAATGCGTTCAGGGGCTGTGATGCAACCTGGATTGACCATATCTAGACCCACAGCTGGATGAGACATAAGGGTGGACACTCTTGGGGCTGAGAGGTTTGGTGAGGTTGGGTGAGCAAACGCAGACCCTTTAAAGTAATACTGCGTGGTACCCATCGCATGCGTCCCAAATCTCCAGGTTCAAGGGGATCTTCCTACATCGAAATCATGCATGAGAAAACAAAAAGATGGTACACCATGTGATGGGGAAAGGTTTCTAAAACGCACCTCATTTCTCTTCTCCTTGTGCCCGGGTTCGCCATTCCAGCCGCTTTACTAACAATCTCCCTACTTGGAGCATCAGCACCTTTAACCTCCTGTTCCGTACAGGTTGCAATTTGTCCTGAGGATGAACGGGTACATGGGGAACCAGTGAGAGACTAGCTCTTGGTGTTGGGACAGGCACAGGTCACTCTATTTTCCCATCAGGAAGAAGAATTAACCACAGGCTCATCCTCCCCCCCGGAACCAGAACAGGGCCTGAAGCCATCCTGCGCTTTTGAGGCCAGCTCCCAAAAATGCGAGTTGTAAAATGGAGCTTCAGGGCACTGCAATTCACAAACCTGCAGAGTTATAAATGATAACTCTCGTCCACAAATATATTGAGGGAAGGCAAAGAAGAGGATTTGAAATCAAGGCAGAATTGCAGGAAACAGATTTCAGGAGGTAGATTCGAATCGCCTTTAAAGCACATGAAAAGCGGCAAAACGTTGACAATGATGCCCTTGGCCAAAAAGGGCGTATGCGTTTTTTCCTGAATATATTCAGGAAAAAAGGCATACGCCCTTTTTGGCCAACCAAGCAACCTGGAAAGGCAAATCAGCGCTACAAAGAAGACTCGCTATCCATCGGTCAAAAGGGCCATGCTGAATAAAGTCTCAAAACCAGAAATGCAGGACAGGCCATGGAGAAATGGGAGCCTTGCTACACTGATGGGCGGGATGTAAATTGCCAACAGCCACTCTGGAGAAGTGTACGGTGTGTCCTGAAACATCTAAAAAACACAGCTTAGAGAGCATAGGGCACTTCCACTCATGGGGGTATAAATTGGGAAAATGAAAAATCAGCAAGACAAAAGCACCCCAAAGTTTAGGGCTGCTCTGTTGACAAGGACCTCCACTTCATTCCACCTTAAATATCCCAGGAAAGGGAAAAATGGATAAAGAAGTTGTGGTCCTTATGTACAATGGAATATCACTCAGCCATGAAATCAATGTCATAAGGCTAGTAGCAGCATGATGAGTGGATTTAGGTACGACGATTCTAAGTGAAATAAGTCACACAGAAAAGGACACTTCTCATAAGGTATCACTTATAGAGGGAATGAAAAAACCGTTACACTTGAACTGAATTACAAAACAGAACAGAGTCACACATGCAGAAAACACACTATGGCTGCTTAACGGGAAAGGTGAGGTGGGGTGATACATAAAACAAGGGTTTCAAATTAGCTCAGATACCGTTCCATAAACCCAATATGTAATAGACAAAACCTACTCCTTGCTCAGAGAACTGGACTCAACACGTCCTATTCACCGCACAAGAATATATCTGACTAGTAATAATCTTAAAACCTATGTATTGATATCTCTCTGTTAGTGTGTCAAGTGGGTGTAAAGCGGCATAAACACAGCATTGAAAAGCAGCTAAACCCCATTATAAAAATAAATTAGTTTGAAAAACCCATGAAACAAAGACAGTGAAAGAGAGAGAAATTCTTACACAATGCGTTCAGGGGCTGTGATGCAACCTGGATTGACCATATCTAGACCCACAGCTGGATGAGACATAAGGGTGGACACTCTTGGGGCTGAGAGGTTTGGTGAGGTTGGGTGAGCAAACGCAGACCCTTTAAAGTAATACTGCGTGGTACCCATCGCATGGGTCCCAAATCTCCAGGTTCAAGGGCATCTTCCTACATCGAAAACATGCATGAGAAAACAAAAAGATGGTACACCATGTGATGGGGAAAGGTTTCTAAAACGCACCTCATTTCTCTTCTCCTTGTGCCCGGGTTCGCCATTCCAGCCGCTTTACTAACAATCTCCCTACTTGGAGCATCAGCACCTTTAACCTCCTGTTCCGTACAGGTTGCAATTTGTCCTGAGGATGAACGGGTACATGGGGAACCAGTGAGAGACTAGCTCTTGGTGTTGGGACAGGCACAGGTCACTCTATTTTCCCATCAGGAAGAAGAATTAACCACAGGCTCATCCTCCCCCCCGGAAGCAGAACAGGGCCTGAAGCCATCCTGCGCTTTTGAGGCCAGCTCCCAAAAATGCGAGTTGTAAAATGGAGCTTCAGGGCACTGCAATTCACAAACCTGCAGAGTTATAAATGATAACTCTCGTCCACAAATATATTGAGGGAAGGCAAAGAAGAGGATTTGAAATCAAGGCAGAATTGCAGGAAACAGATTTCAGGAGGTAGATTCGAATCGCCTTTAAAGCACATGAAAAGCGGCAAAACGTTGACAATGATGCCCTTGGCCAAAAAGGGCGTATGCGTTTTTTCCTGAATATATTCAGGAAAAAAGGCATACGCCCTTTTTGGCCAAACAAGCAACCTGGAAAGGTAAATCAGGGCTACAAAGAAGACTCGCTACCCATCGGTCAAAAGGGCCATGCTGAATAAAGTCTCAAAACCAGAAATGCAGGACAGGCCATGGAGAAATGGGAGCCTTGCTACACTGATGGGCGGGATGTAAATTGCCAACAGCCACTCTGGAGAAGTGTACGGTGTGTCCTGAAACATCTAAAAAACACAGCTTAGAGAGCATAGGGCACTTCCACTCATGGGGGTATAAATTGGGAAAATGAAAAATCAGCAAGACACAAGCACCCCAAATTTTAGGGCTGCTCTGTTGACAAGGACCTCCACTTCATTCCACCTTAAATATCCCAGGAAAGAGAAAAATGGATAAAGAAGTTGTGGACCTTATGTACAATGGAATATCACCCAGCCATGAAATCAATGTCATAAGGCTAGTAGCAGCATGATGAGTGGATTTAGGTACGACGATTCTAAGTGAAATAAGTCACACAGAAAAGGACACTTCTCATAAGGTATCACTTATAGAGGGAATGTCAAAACCGTTACACTTGAACTGAATTACAAAACAGAACAGAGTCACACATGCAGAAAACACACTATGGCTGCTTAACGGGAAAGGTGAGGTGGGGTGATACATAAAACAAGGGTTTCAAATTAGCTCAGATACCGTTCCATAAACCCAATATGTAATAGACAAAACCTACTCCTTGCTCAGAGAACTGGACTCAACACGTCCTATTCACCGCACAAGAATATATCTGACTAGTAATAATCTTAAAACCTATGTATTGATATCTCTCTGTTAGTGTGTCAAGTGGGTGTAAAGCGGCATAAACACAGCATTGAAAAGCAGCTAAACCCCATTATAAAAATAAATTACTTTGAAAAACCCATGAAACAAAGACAGTGAAAGAGAGAGAAATTCTTACACAATGCGTTCAGGGGCTGTGATGCAACCTGGATTGACCATATCTAGACCCACAGCTGGATGAGACATAAGGGTGGACACTCTTGGGGCTGAGAGGTTTGGTGAGGTTGGGTGAGCAAACGCAGACCCTTTAAAGTAATACTGCGTGGTACCCATCGCATGGGTCCCAAATCTCCAGGTTCAAGGGCATCTTCCTACATCGAAAACATGCATGAGAAAACAAAAAGATGGTACACCATGTGATGGGGAAAGGTTTCTAAAACGCACCTCATTTCTCTTCTCCTTGTGCCCGGGTTCGCCATTCCAGCCGCTTTACTAACAATCTCCCTACTTGGAGCATCAGCACCTTTAACCTCCTGTTCCGTACAGGTTGCAATTTGTCCTGAGGATGAACGGGTACATGGGGAACCAGTGAGAGACTAGCTCTTGGTGTTGGGACAGGCACAGGTCACTCTATTTTCCCATCAGGAAGAAGAATTAACCACAGGCTCATCCTCCCCCCCGGAACCAGAACAGGGCCTGAAGCCATCCTGCGCTTTTGAGGCCAGCTCCCAAAAATGCGAGTTGTAAAATGGAGCTTCAGGGCACTGCAATTCACAAACCTGCAGAGTTATAAATGATAACTCTCGTCCACAAATATATTGAGGGAAGGCAAAGAAGAGGATTTGAAATCAAGGCAGAATTGCAGGAAACAGATTTCAGGAGGTAGATTCGAATCGCCTTTAAAGCACATGAAAAGCGGCAAAACGTTGACAATGATGCCCTTGGCCAAAAAGGGCGTATGCGTTTTTTCCTGAATATATTCAGGAAAAAAGGCATACGCCCTTTTTGGCCAAACAAGCAACCTGGAAAGGTAAATCAGGGCTACAAAGAAGACTCGCTACCCATCGGTCAAAAGGGCCATGCTGAATAAAGTCTCAAAACCAGAAATGCAGGACAGGCCATGGAGAAATGGGAGCCTTGCTACACTGATGGGCGGGATGTAAATTGCCAACAGCCACTCTGGAGAAGTGTACGGTGTGTCCTGAAACATCTAAAAAACACAGCTTAGAGAGCATAGGGCACTTCCACTCATGGGGGTATAAATTGGGAAAATTAAAAATCAGCAAGACACAAGCCCCCCAAATTTTAGGGCTGCTCTGTTGACAAGGACCTCCACTTCATTCCACCTTCAATATCCCAGGAAAGAGAAAAATGGATAAAGAAGTTGTGGTCCTTATGTACAATGGAATATCACTCAGCCATGAAATCAATGTCATAAGGCTAGTAGCAGCATGATGAGTGGATTTAGGTACGACGATTCTAAGTGAAATAAGTCACACAGAAAAGGACACTTCTCATAAGGTATCACTTATAGAGGGAATGTCAAAACCGTTACACTTGAACTGAATTACAAAACAGAACAGAGTCACACATGCAGAAAACACACTATGGCTGCTTAACGGGAAAGGTGAGGTGGGGTGATACATAAAACAAGGGTTTCAAATTAGCTCAGATACCGTTCCATAAACCCAATATGTAATAGACAAAACCTACTCCTTGCTCAGAGAACTGGACTCAACACGTCCTATTCACCGCACAAGAATATATCTGACTAGTAATAATCTTAAAACCTATGTATTGATATCTCTCTGTTAGTGTGTCAAGTGGGTGTAAAGCGGCATAAACACAGCAGTGAAAAGCAGCTAAACCCCATTATAAAAATAAATTACTTCGAAAAACCCATGAAACAAAGACAGTGAAAGAGAGAGAAATTCTTACACAATGCGTTCAGGGGCTGTGATGCAACCTGGATTGACCATATCTAGACCCACAGCTGGATGAGACATAAGGGTGGACACTCTTGGGGCTGAGAGGTTTGGTGAGGTTGGGTGAGCAAACGCAGACCCTTTAAAGTAATACTGCGTGGTACCCATCGCATGCGTCCCAAATCTCCAGGTTCAAGGGGATCTTCCTACATCGAAATCATGCATGAGAAAACAAAAAGATGGTACACCATGTGATGGGGAAAGGTTTCTAAAACGCACCTCATTTCTCTTCTCCTTGTGCCCGGGTTCGCCATTCCAGCCGCTTTACTAACAATCTCCCTACTTGGAGCATCAGCACCTTTAACCTCCTGTTCTGTACAGGTTGCAATTTGTCCTGAGGATGAACGGGTAGACGGGGAACCAGTGAGAGACTAGCTCTTGGTGTTGGGACAGGCACATATCACTCTATTTTCCCATCAGGAAGAAGAATTAACCACAGGCTCATCCTCCCCCCCGGAACCAGAACAGGGCCTGAAGCCATCCTGCGCTTTTGAGGCCAGCTCCCAAAAATGCGAGTTGTAAAATGGAGCTTCAGGGCACTGCAATTCACAAACCTGCAGAGTTATAAATGATAACTCTCGTCCACAAATATATTGAGGGAAGGCAAAGAAGAGGATTTGAAATCAAGGCAGAATTGCAGGAAACAGATTTCAGGAGGTAGATTCGAATCGCCTTTAAAGCACATGAAAAGCGGCAAAACGTTGACAATGATGCCCTTGGCCAAAAAGGGCGTATGCGTTTTTTCCTGAATATATTCAGGAAAAAACGCATACGCCCTTTTTGGCCAAACAAGCAACCTGGAAAGGTAAATCAGGGCTACAAAGAAGACTCGCTACTCATTGGTCAAAAGGGCCATGCTGAATAAAGTCTCAAAACCAGAAATGCAGGACAGGCCATGGAGAAATGGGAGCCTTGCTACACTGATGGGCGGGATGTAAATTGCCAACAGCCACTCTGGAGAAGTGTACGGTGTGTCCTGAAACATCTAAAAAACACAGCTTAGAGAGCATAGGGCACTTCCACTCATGGGGGTATAAATTGGGAAAATTAAAAATCAGCAAGACACAAGCACCCCAAATTTTAGGGCTGCTCTGTTGACAAGGACCTCCACTTCATTCCACCTTCAATATCCCAGGAAAGAGAAAAATGGATAAAGAAGTTGTGGACCTTATGTACAATGGAATATCACCCAGCCATGAAATCAATGTCATAAGGCTAGTAGCAGCATGATGAGTGGATTTAGGTACGACGATTCTAAGTGAAATAAGTCACACAGAAAAGGACACTTCTCATAAGGTATCACTTATAGAGGGAATGTCAAAACCGTTACACTTGAACTGAATTACAAAACAGAACAGAGTCACACATGCAGAAAACACACTATGGCTGCTTAACGGGAAAGGTGAGGTGGGGTGATACATAAAACAAGGGTTTCAAATTAGCTCAGATACCGTTCCATAAACCCAATATGTAATAGACAAAACCTACTCCTTGCTCAGAGAACTGGACTCAACACGTCCTATTCACCGCACAAGAATATATCTGACTAGTAATAATCTTAAAACCTATGTATTGATATCTCTCTGTTAGTGTGTCAAGTGGGTGTAAAGCGGCATAAACACAGCAGTGAAAAGCAGCTAAACCCCATTATAAAAATAAATTACTTTGAAAAACCCATGAAACAAAGACAGTGAAAGAGAGAGAAATTCTTACACAATGCGTTCAGGGGCTGTGATGCAACCTGGATTGACCATATCTAGACCCACAGCTGGATGAGACATAAGGGTGGACACTCTTGGGGCTGAGAGGTTTGGTGAGGTTGGGTGAGCAAACGCAGACCCTTTAAAGTAATACTGCGTGGTACCCATCGCATGCGTCCCAAATCTCCAGGTTCAAGGGGATCTTCCTACATCGAAATCATGCATGAGAAAACAAAAAGATGGTACACCATGTGATGGGGAAAGGTTTCTAAAACGCACCTCATTTCTCTTCTCCTTGTGCCCGGGTTCGCCATTCCAGCCGCTTTACTAACAATCTCCCTACTTGGAGCATCAGCACCTTTAACCTCCTGTTCCGTACAGGTTGCAATTTGTCCTGAGGATGAACGGGTAGACGGGGAATCAGTGAGAGACTAGCTCTTGGTGTTGGGACAGGCAAAGGTAACTCTATTTTCGCATCAGGAAGAAGAATTAACCACAGGCTAATCATCGCCCCCGAAAGCAGAACAGGGCCTGAAGCCATCCTGCGCTTTTGCGGCCAGCTCCCAAAAAAGCGAGTTGTAAAATGGAGCTTCAGGGCACTGCAATTCACAAACCTGCAGAGTTATAAATGATAACTCTCGTCCACAAATATATTGAGGGAAGGCAAAGAAGAGGATTTGAAATCAAGGCAGAATTGCAGGAAACAGATTTCAGGAGGTAGATTCGAATCGCCTTTAAAGCACATGAAAAGCGGCAAAACGTTGACAATGATGCCCTTGGCCAAAAAGGGCGTATGCGTTTTTTCCTGAATATATTCAGGAAAAAACGCATACGCCCTTTTTGGCCAAACAAGCAACCTGGAAAGGTAAATCAGGGCTACAAAGAAGACTCGCTACCCATCGGTCAAAAGGGCCATGCTGAATAAAGTCTCAAAACCAGAAATGCAGGACAGGCCATGGAGAAATGGGAGCCTTGCTACACTGATGGGCGGGATGTAAATTGCCAACAGCCACTCTGGAGAAGTGTACGGTGTGTCCTGAAACATCTAAAAAACACAGCTTAGAGAGCATAGGGCACTTCCACTCATGGGGGTATAAATTGGGAAAATTAAAAATCAGCAAGACACAAGCACCCCAAATTTTAGGGCTGCTCTGTTGACAAGGACCTCCACTTCATTCCACCTTCAATATCCCAGGAAAGAGAAAAATGGATAAAGAAGTTGTGGTCCTTATGTACAATGGAATATCACTCAGCCATGAAATCAATGTCATAAGGCTAGTAGCAGCATGATGAGTGGATTTAGGTACGATGATTCTAAGTGAAATAAGTCACACAGAAAAGGACACTTCTCATAAGGTATCACTTATAGAGGGAATGTCAAAACCGTTACACTTGAACTGAATTACAAAACAGAACAGAGTCACACATGCAGAAAACACACTATGGCTGCTTAACGGGAAAGGTGAGGTGGGGTGATACATAAAACAAGGGTTTCAAATTAGCTCAGATACCGTTCCATAAACCCAATATGTAATAGACAAAACCTACTCCTTGCTCAGAGAACTGGACTCAACACGTCCTATTCACCGCACAAGAATATATCTGACTAGTAATAATCTTAAAACCTATGTATTGATATCTCTCTGTTAGTGTGTCAAGTGGGTGTAAAGCGGCATAAACACAGCAGTGAAAAGCAGCTAAACCCCATTATAAAAATAAATTACTTCGAAAAACCCATGAAACAAAGACAGTGAAAGAGAGAGAAATTCTTACACAATGCGTTCAGGGGCTGTGATGCAACCTGGATTGACCATATCTAGACCCACAGCTGGATGAGACATAAGGGTGGACACTCTTGGGGCTGAGAGGTTTGGTGAGGTTGGGTGAGCAAACGCAGACCCTTTAAAGTAATACTGCGTGGTACCCATCGCATGCGTCCCAAATCTCCAGGTTCAAGGGGATCTTCCTACATCGAAATCATGCATGAGAAAACAAAAAGATGGTACACCATGTGATGGGGAAAGGTTTCTAAAACGCACCTCATTTCTCTTCTCCTTGTGCCCGGGTTCGCCATTCCAGCCGCTTTACTAACAATCTCCCTACTTGGAGCATCAGCACCTTTAACCTCCTGTTCTGTACAGGTTGCAATTTGTCCTGAGGATGAACGGGTAGACGGGGAACCAGTGAGAGACTAGCTCTTGGTGTTGGGACAGGCACATATCACTCTATTTTCCCATCAGGAAGAAGAATTAACCACAGGCTCATCCTCCCCCCCGGAACCAGAACAGGGCCTGAAGCCATCCTGCGCTTTTGAGGCCAGCTCCCAAAAATGCGAGTTGTAAAATGGAGCTTCAGGGCACTGCAATTCACAAACCTGCAGAGTTATAAATGATAACTCTCGTCCACAAATATATTGAGGGAAGGCAAAGAAGAGGATTTGAAATCAAGGCAGAATTGCAGGAAACAGATTTCAGGAGGTAGATTCGAATCGCCTTTAAAGCACATGAAAAGCGGCAAAACGTTGACAATGATGCCCTTGGCCAAAAAGGGCGTATGCGTTTTTTCCTGAATATATTCAGGAAAAAACGCATACGCCCTTTTTGGCCAAACAAGCAACCTGGAAAGGTAAATCAGGGCTACAAAGAAGACTCGCTACTCATTGGTCAAAAGGGCCATGCTGAATAAAGTCTCAAAACCAGAAATGCAGGACAGGCCATGGAGAAATGGGAGCCTTGCTACACTGATGGGCGGGATGTAAATTGCCAACAGCCACTCTGGAGAAGTGTACGGTGTGTCCTGAAACATCTAAAAAACACAGCTTAGAGAGCATAGGGCACTTCCACTCATGGGGGTATAAATTGGGAAAATTAAAAATCAGCAAGACACAAGCACCCCAAATTTTAGGGCTGCTCTGTTGACAAGGACCTCCACTTCATTCCACCTTCAATATCCCAGGAAAGAGAAAAATGGATAAAGAAGTTGTGGACCTTATGTACAATGGAATATCACCCAGCCATGAAATCAATGTCATAAGGCTAGTAGCAGCATGATGAGTGGATTTAGGTACGACGATTCTAAGTGAAATAAGTCACACAGAAAAGGACACTTCTCATAAGGTATCACTTATAGAGGGAATGTCAAAACCGTTACACTTGAACTGAATTACAAAACAGAACAGAGTCACACATGCAGAAAACACACTATGGCTGCTTAACGGGAAAGGTGAGGTGGGGTGATACATAAAACAAGGGTTTCAAATTAGCTCAGATACCGTTCCATAAACCCAATATGTAATAGACAAAACCTACTCCTTGCTCAGAGAACTGGACTCAACACGTCCTATTCACCGCACAAGAATATATCTGACTAGTAATAATCTTAAAACCTATGTATTGATATCTCTCTGTTAGTGTGTCAAGTGGGTGTAAAGCGGCATAAACACAGCAGTGAAAAGCAGCTAAACCCCATTATAAAAATAAATTACTTTGAAAAACCCATGAAACAAAGACAGTGAAAGAGAGAGAAATTCTTACACAATGCGTTCAGGGGCTGTGATGCAACCTGGATTGACCATATCTAGACCCACAGCTGGATGAGACATAAGGGTGGACACTCTTGGGGCTGAGAGGTTTGGTGAGGTTGGGTGAGCAAACGCAGACCCTTTAAAGTAATACTGCGTGGTACCCATCGCATGCGTCCCAAATCTCCAGGTTCAAGGGGATCTTCCTACATCGAAATCATGCATGAGAAAACAAAAAGATGGTACACCATGTGATGGGGAAAGGTTTCTAAAACGCACCTCATTTCTCTTCTCCTTGTGCCCGGGTTCGCCATTCCAGCCGCTTTACTAACAATCTCCCTACTTGGAGCATCAGCACCTTTAACCTCCTGTTCCGTACAGGTTGCAATTTGTCCTGAGGATGAACGGGTAGACGGGGAATCAGTGAGAGACTAGCTCTTGGTGTTGGGACAGGCAAAGGTAACTCTATTTTCGCATCAGGAAGAAGAATTAACCACAGGCTAATCATCGCCCCCGAAAGCAGAACAGGGCCTGAAGCCATCCTGCGCTTTTGCGGCCAGCTCCCAAAAAAGCGAGTTGTAAAATGGAGCTTCAGGGCACTGCAATTCACAAACCTGCAGAGTTATAAATGATAACTCTCGTCCACAAATATATTGAGGGAAGGCAAAGAAGAGGATTTGAAATCAAGGCAGAATTGCAGGAAACAGATTTCAGGAGGTAGATTCGAATCGCCTTTAAAGCACATGAAAAGCGGCAAAACGTTGACAATGATGCCCTTGGCCAAAAAGGGCGTATGCGTTTTTTCCTGAATATATTCAGGAAAAAACGCATACGCCCTTTTTGGCCAAACAAGCAACCTGGAAAGGTAAATCAGGGCTACAAAGAAGACTCGCTACCCATCGGTCAAAAGGGCCATGCTGAATAAAGTCTCAAAACCAGAAATGCAGGACAGGCCATGGAGAAATGGGAGCCTTGCTACACTGATGGGCGGGATGTAAATTGCCAACAGCCACTCTGGAGAAGTGTACGGTGTGTCCTGAAACATCTAAAAAACACAGCTTAGAGAGCATAGGGCACTTCCACTCATGGGGGTATAAATTGGGAAAATTAAAAATCAGCAAGACACAAGCACCCCAAATTTTAGGGCTGCTCTGTTGACAAGGACCTCCACTTCATTCCACCTTCAATATCCCAGGAAAGAGAAAAATGGATAAAGAAGTTGTGGTCCTTATGTACAATGGAATATCACTCAGCCATGAAATCAATGTCATAAGGCTAGTAGCAGCATGATGAGTGGATTTAGGTACGATGATTCTAAGTGAAATAAGTCACACAGAAAAGGACACTTCTCATAAGGTATCACTTATAGAGGGAATGTCAAAACCGTTACACTTGAACTGAATTACAAAACAGAACAGAGTCACACATGCAGAAAACACACTATGGCTGCTTAACGGGAAAGGTGAGGTGGGGTGATACATAAAACAAGGGTTTCAAATTAGCTCAGATACCGTTCCATAAACCCAATATGTAATAGACAAAACCTACTCCTTGCTCAGAGAACTGGACTCAACACGTCCTATTCACCGCACAAGAATATATCTGACTAGTAATAATCTTAAAACCTATGTATTGATATCTCTCTGTTAGTGTGTCAAGTGGGTGTAAAGCGGCATAAACACAGCAGTGAAAAGCAGCTAAACCCCATTATAAAAATAAATTACTTCGAAAAACCCATGAAACAAAGACAGTGAAAGAGAGAGAAATTCTTACACAATGCGTTCAGGGGCTGTGATGCAACCTGGATTGACCATATCTAGACCCACAGCTGGATGAGACATAAGGGTGGACACTCTTGGGGCTGAGAGGTTTGGTGAGGTTGGGTGAGCAAACGCAGACCCTTTAAAGTAATACTGCGTGGTACCCATCGCATGCGTCCCAAATCTCCAGGTTCAAGGGGATCTTCCTACATCGAAATCATGCATGAGAAAACAAAAAGATGGTACACCATGTGATGGGGAAAGGTTTCTAAAACGCACCTCATTTCTCTTCTCCTTGTGCCCGGGTTCGCCATTCCAGCCGCTTTACTAACAATCTCCCTACTTGGAGCATCAGCACCTTTAACCTCCTGTTCTGTACAGGTTGCAATTTGTCCTGAGGATGAACGGGTAGACGGGGAACCAGTGAGAGACTAGCTCTTGGTGTTGGGACAGGCACATATCACTCTATTTTCCCATCAGGAAGAAGAATTAACCACAGGCTCATCCTCCCCCCCGGAACCAGAACAGGGCCTGAAGCCATCCTGCGCTTTTGAGGCCAGCTCCCAAAAATGCGAGTTGTAAAATGGAGCTTCAGGGCACTGCAATTCACAAACCTGCAGAGTTATAAATGATAACTCTCGTCCACAAATATATTGAGGGAAGGCAAAGAAGAGGATTTGAAATCAAGGCAGAATTGCAGGAAACAGATTTCAGGAGGTAGATTCGAATCGCCTTTAAAGCACATGAAAAGCGGCAAAACGTTGACAATGATGCCCTTGGCCAAAAAGGGCGTATGCGTTTTTTCCTGAATATATTCAGGAAAAAAGGCATACGCCCTTTTTGGCCAAACAAGCAACCTGGAAAGGTAAATCAGGGCTACAAAGAAGACTCGCTACTCATCGGTCAAAAGGGCCATGCTGAATAAAGTCTCAAAACCAGAAATGCAGGACAGGCCATGGAGAAATGGGAGCCTTGCTACACTGATGTGCGGGATGTAAATTGCCAACAGCCACTCTGGAGAAGTGTACGGTGTGTCCTGAAACATCTAAAAAACACAGCTTAGAGAGCATAGGGCACTTCCACTCATGGGGGTATAAATTGGGAAAATTAAAAATCAGCAAGACACAAGCACCCCAAATTTTAGGGCTGCTCTGTTGACAAGGACCTCCACTTCATTCCACCTTCAATATCCCAGGAAAGAGAAAAATGGATAAAGAAGTTGTGGTCCTTATGTACAATGGAATATCACCCAGCCATGAAATCAATGTCATAAGGCTAGTAGCAGCATGATGAGTGGATTTAGGTACGACGATTCTAAGTGAAATAAGTCACACAGAAAAGGACACTTCTCATAAGGTATCACTTATAGAGGGAATGTCAAAACCGTTACACTTGAACTGAATTACAAAACAGAACAGAGTCACACATGCAGAAAACACACTATGGCTGCTTAACGGGAAAGGTGAGGTGGGGTGATACATAAAACAAGGGTTTCAAATTAGCTCAGATACCGTTCCATAAACCCAATATGTAATAGACAAAACCTACTCCTTGCTCAGAGAACTGGACTCAACACGTCCTATTCACCGCACAAGAATATATCTGACTAGTAATAATCTTAAAACCTATGTATTGATATCTCTCTGTTAGTGTGTCAAGTGGGTGTAAAGCGGCATAAACACAGCATTGAAAAGCAGCTAAACCCCATTATAAAAATAAATTACTTTGAAAAACCCATGAAACAAAGACAGTGAAAGAGAGAGAAATTCTTACACAATGCGTTCAGGGGCTGTGATGCAACCTGGATTGACCATATCTAGACCCACAGCTGGATGAGACATAAGGGTGGACACTCTTGGGGCTGAGAGGTTTGGTGAGGTTGGGTGAGCAAACGCAGACCCTTTAAAGTAATACTGCGTGGTACCCATCGCATGGGTCCCAAATCTCCAGGTTCAAGGGCATCTTCCTACATCGAAAACATGCATGAGAAAACAAAAAGATGGTACACCATGTGATGGGGAAAGGTTTCTAAAACGCACCTCATTTCTCTTCTCCTTGTGCCCGGGTTCGCCATTCCAGCCGCTTTACTAACAATCTCCCTACTTGGAGCATCAGCACCTTTAACCTCCTGTTCCGTACAGGTTGCAATTTGTCCTGAGGATGAACGGGTACATGGGGAACCAGTGAGAGACTAGCTCTTGGTGTTGGGACAGGCACAGGTCACTCTATTTTCCCATCAGGAAGAAGAATTAACCACAGGCTCATCCTCCCCCCCGGAACCAGAACAGGGCCTGAAGCCATCCTGCGCTTTTGAGGCCAGCTCCCAAAAATGCGAGTTGTAAAATGGAGCTTCAGGGCACTGCAATTCACAAACCTGCAGAGTTATAAATGATAACTCTCGTCCACAAATATATTGAGGGAAGGCAAAGAAGAGGATTTGAAATCAAGGCAGAATTGCAGGAAACAGATTTCAGGAGGTAGATTCGAATCGCCTTTAAAGCACATGAAAAGCGGCAAAACGTTGACAATGATGCCCTTGGCCAAAAAGGGCGTATGCGTTTTTTCCTGAATATATTCAGGAAAAAAGGCATACGCCCTTTTTGGCCAAACAAGCAACCTGGAAAGGTAAATCAGGGCTACAAAGAAGACTCGCTACCCATCGGTCAAAAGGGCCATGCTGAAAAAAGTCTCAAAACCAGAAATGCAGGACAGGCCATGGAGAAATGGGAGCCTTGCTACACTGATGGGCGGGATGTAAATTGCCAACAGCCACTCTGGAGAAGTGTACGGTGTGTCCTGAAACATCTAAAAAACACAGCTTAGAGAGCATAGGGCACTTCCACTCATGGGGGTATAAATTGGGAAAATGAAAAATCAGCAAGACACAAGCACCCCAAAGTTTAGGGCTGCTCTGTTGACAAGGACCTCCACTTCATTCCACCTTCAATATCCCAGGAAAGAGAAAAATGGATAAAGAAGTTGTGGTCCTTATGTACAATGGAATATCACTCAGCCATGAAATCAATGTCATAAGGCTAGTAGCAGCATGATGAGTGGATTTAGGTACGACGATTCTAAGTGAAATAAGTCACACAGAAAAGGACACTTCTCATAAGGTATCACTTATAGAGGGAATGTCAAAACCGTTACACTTGAACTGAATTACAAAACAGAACAGAGTCACACATGCAGAAAACACACTATGGCTGCTTAACGGGAAAGGTGAGGTGGGGTGATACATAAAACAAGGGTTTCAAATTAGCTCAGATACCGTTCCATAAACCCAATATGTAATAGACAAAACCTACTCCTTGCTCAGAGAACTGGACTCAACACGTCCTATTCACCGCACAAGAATATATCTGACTAGTAATAATCTTAAAACCTATGTATTGATATCTCTCTGTTAGTGTGTCAAGTGGGTGTAAAGCGGCATAAACACAGCAGTGAAAAGCAGCTAAACCCCATTATAAAAATAAATTACTTCGAAAAACCCATGAAACAAAGACAGTGAAAGAGAGAGAAATTCTTACACAATGCGTTCAGGGGCTGTGATGCAACCTGGATTGACCATATCTAGACCCACAGCTGGATGAGACATAAGGGTGGACACTCTTGGGGCTGAGAGGTTTGGTGAGGTTGGGTGAGCAAACGCAGACCCTTTAAAGTAATACTGCGTGGTACCCATCGCATGCGTCCCAAATCTCCAGGTTCAAGGGGATCTTCCTACATCGAAATCATGCATGAGAAAACAAAAAGATGGTACACCATGTGATGGGGAAAGGTTTCTAAAACGCACCTCATTTCTCTTCTCCTTGTGCCCGGGTTCGCCATTCCAGCCGCTTTACTAACAATCTCCCTACTTGGAGCATCAGCACCTTTAACCTCCTGTTCTGTACAGGTTGCAATTTGTCCTGAGGATGAACGGGTAGACGGGGAACCAGTGAGAGACTAGCTCTTGGTGTTGGGACAGGCACATATCACTCTATTTTCCCATCAGGAAGAAGAATTAACCACAGGCTCATCCTCCCCCCCGGAACCAGAACAGGGCCTGACGCCATCCTGCGCTTTTGAGGCCAGCTCCCAAAAATGCGAGTTGTAAAATGGAGCTTCAGGGCACTGCAATTCACAAACCTGCAGAGTTATAAATGATAACTCTCGTCCACAAATATATTGAGGGAAGGCAAAGAAGAGGATTTGAAATCAAGGCAGAATTGCAGGAAACAGATTTCAGGAGGTAGATTCGAATCGCCTTTAAAGCACATGAAAAGCGGCAAAACGTTGACAATGATGCCCTTGGCCAAAAAGGGCGTATGCGTTTTTTCCTGAATATATTCAGGAAAAAACGCATACGCCCTTTTTGGCCAAACAAGCAACCTGGAAAGGTAAATCAGGGCTACAAAGAAGACTCGCTACTCATCGGTCAAAAGGGCCATGCTGAATAAAGTCTCAAAACCAGAAATGCAGGACAGGCCATGGAGAAATGGGAGCCTTGCTACACTGATGGGCGGGATGTAAATTGCCAACAGCCACTCTGGAGAAGTGTACGGTGTGTCCTGAAACATCTAAAAAACACAGCTTAGAGAGCATAGGGCACTTCCACTCATGGGGGTATAAATTGGGAAAATTAAAAATCAGCAAGACACAAGCACCCCAAATTTTAGGGCTGCTCTGTTGACAAGGACCTCCACTTCATTCCACCTTCAATATCCCAGGAAAGAGAAAAATGGATAAAGAAGTTGTGGACCTTATGTACAATGGAATATCACCCAGCCATGAAATCAATGTCATAAGGCTAGTAGCAGCATGATGAGTGGATTTAGGTACGACGATTCTAAGTGAAATAAGTCACACAGAAAAGGACACTTCTCATAAGGTATCACTTATAGAGGGAATGTCAAAACCGTTACACTTGAACTGAATTACAAAACAGAACAGAGTCACACATGCAGAAAACACACTATGGCTGCTTAACGGGAAAGGTGAGGTGGGGTGATACATAAAACAAGGGTTTCAAATTAGCTCAGATACCGTTCCATAAACCCAATATGTAATAGACAAAACCTACTCCTTGCTCAGAGAACTGGACTCAACACGTCCTATTCACCGCACAAGAATATATCTGACTAGTAATAATCTTAAAACCTATGTATTGATATCTCTCTGTTAGTGTGTCAAGTGGGTGTAAAGCGGCATAAACACAGCAGTGAAAAGCAGCTAAACCCCATTATAAAAATAAATTACTTCGAAAAACCCATGAAACAAAGACAGTGAAAGAGAGAGAAATTCTTACACAATGCGTTCAGGGGCTGTGATGCAACCTGGATTGACCATATCTAGACCCACAGCTGGATGAGACATAAGGGTGGACACTCTTGGGGCTGAGAGGTTTGGTGAGGTTGGGTGAGCAAACGCAGACCCTTTAAAGTAATACTGCGTGGTACCCATCGCATGCGTCCCAAATCTCCAGGTTCAAGGGGATCTTCCTACATCGAAATCATGCATGAGAAAACAAAAAGATGGTACACCATGTGATGGGGAAAGGATTCTAAAACGCACCTCATTTCTCTTCTCCTTGTGCCCGGGTTCGCCATTCCAGCCGCTTTACTAACAATCTCCCTACTTGGAGCATCAGCACCTTTAACCTCCTGTTCCGTACAGGTTGCAATTTGTCCTGAGGATGAACGGGTAGACGGGGAATCAGTGAGAGACTAGCTCTTGGTGTTGGGACAGGCAAAGGTAACTCTATTTTCGCATCAGGAAGAAGAATTAACCACAGGCTAATCATCGCCCCCGAAAGCAGAACAGGGCCTGAAGCCATCCTGCGCTTTTGCGGCCAGCTCCCAAAAAAGCGAGTTGTAAAATGGAGCTTCAGGGCACTGCAATTCACAAACCTGCAGAGTTATAAATGATAACTCTCGTCCACAAATATATTGAGGGAAGGCAAAGAAGAGGATTTGAAATCAAGGCAGAATTGCAGGAAACAGATTTCAGGAGGTAGATTCGAATCGCCTTTAAAGCACATGAAAAGCGGCAAAACGTTGACAATGATGCCCTTGGCCAAAAAGGGCGTATGCGTTTTTTCCTGAATATATTCAGGAAAAAACGCATACGCCCTTTTTGGCCAAACAAGCAACCTGGAAAGGTAAATCAGGGCTACAAAGAAGACTCGCTACCCATCGGTCAAAAGGGCCATGCTGAATAAAGTCTCAAAACCAGAAATGCAGGACAGGCCATGGAGAAATGGGAGCCTTGCTACACTGATGGGCGGGATGTAAATTGCCAACAGCCACTCTGGAGAAGTGTACGGTGTGTCCTGAAACATCTAAAAAACACAGCTTAGAGAGCATAGGGCACTTCCACTCATGGGGGTATAAATTGGGAAAATTAAAAATCAGCAAGACACAAGCACCCCAAATTTTAGGGCTGCTCTGTTGACAAGGACCTCCACTTCATTCCACCTTCAATATCCCAGGAAAGAGAAAAATGGATAAAGAAGTTGTGGACCTTATGTACAATGGAATATCACCCAGCCATGAAATCAATGTCATAAGGCTAGTAGCAGCATGATGAGTGGATTTAGGTACGACGATTCTAAGTGAAATAAGTCACACAGAAAAGGACACTTCTCATAAGGTATCACTTATAGAGGGAATGTCAAAACCGTTACACTTGAACTGAATTACAAAACAGAACAGAGTCACACATGCAGAAAACACACTATGGCTGCTTAACGGGAAAGGTGAGGTGGGGTGATACATAAAACAAGGGTTTCAAATTAGCTCAGATACCGTTCCATAAACCCAATATGTAATAGACAAAACCTACTCCTTGCTCAGAGAACTGGACTCAACACGTCCTATTCACCGCACAAGAATATATCTGACTAGTAATAATCTTAAAACCTATGTATTGATATCTCTCTGTTAGTGTGTCAAGTGGGTGTAAAGCGGCATAAACACAGCAGTGAAAAGCAGCTAAACCCCATTATAAAAATAAATTACTTCGAAAAACCCATGAAACAAAGACAGTGAAAGAGAGAGAAATTCTTACACAATGCGTTCAGGGGCTGTGATGCAACCTGGATTGACCATATCTAGACCCACAGCTGGATGAGACATAAGGGTGGACACTCTTGGGGCTGAGAGGTTTGGTGAGGTTGGGTGAGCAAACGCAGACCCTTTAAAGTAATACTGCGTGGTACCCATCGCATGCGTCCCAAATCTCCAGGTTCAAGGGGATCTTCCTACATCGAAATCATGCATGAGAAAACAAAAAGATGGTACACCATGTGATGGGGAAAGGTTTCTAAAACGCACCTCATTTCTCTTCTCCTTGTGCCCGGGTTCGCCATTCCAGCCGCTTTACTAACAATCTCCCTACTTGGAGCATCAGCACCTTTAACCTCCTGTTCCGTACAGGTTGCAATTTGTCCTGAGGATGAACGGGTAGACGGGGAATCAGTGAGAGACTAGCTCTTGGTGTTGGGACAGGCAAAGGTAACTCTATTTTCGCATCAGGAAGAAGAATTAACCACAGGCTAATCATCGCCCCCGAAAGCAGAACAGGGCCTGAAGCCATCCTGCGCTTTTGCGGCCAGCTCCCAAAAAAGCGAGTTGTAAAATGGAGCTTCAGGGCACTGCAATTCACAAACCTGCAGAGTTATAAATGATAACTCTCGTCCACAAATATATTGAGGGAAGGCAAAGAAGAGGATTTGAAATCAAGGCAGAATTGCAGGAAACAGATTTCAGGAGGTAGATTCGAATCGCCTTTAAAGCACATGAAAAGCGGCAAAACGTTGACAATGATGCCCTTGGCCAAAAAGGGCGTATGCGTTTTTTCCTGAATATATTCAGGAAAAAACGCATACGCCCTTTTTGGCCAAACAAGCAACCTGGAAAGGTAAATCAGGGCTACAAAGAAGACTCGCTACCCATCGGTCAAAAGGGCCATGCTGAATAAAGTCTCAAAACCAGAAATGCAGGACAGGCCATGGAGAAATGGGAGCCTTGCTACACTGATGGGCGGGATGTAAATTGCCAACAGCCACTCTGGAGAAGTGTACGGTGTGTCCTGAAACATCTAAAAAACACAGCTTAGAGAGCATAGGGCACTTCCACTCATGGGGGTATAAATTGGGAAAATTAAAAATCAGCAAGACACAAGCACCCCAAATTTTAGGGCTGCTCTGTTGACAAGGACCTCCACTTCATTCCACCTTCAATATCCCAGGAAAGAGAAAAATGGATAAAGAAGTTGTGGTCCTTATGTACAATGGAATATCACTCAGCCATGAAATCAATGTCATAAGGCTAGTAGCAGCATGATGAGTGGATTTAGGTACGACGATTCTAAGTGAAATAAGTCACACAGAAAAGGACACTTCTCATAAGGTATCACTTATAGAGGGAATGTCAAAACCGTTACACTTGAACTGAATTACAAAACAGAACAGAGTCACACATGCAGAAAACACACTATGGCTGCTTAACGGGAAAGGTGAGGTGGGGTGATACATAAAACAAGGGTTTCAAATTAGCTCAGATACCGTTCCATAAACCCAATATGTAATAGACAAAACCTACTCCTTGCTCAGAGAACTGGACTCAACACGTCCTATTCACCGCACAAGAATATATCTGACTAGTAATAATCTTAAAACCTATGTATTGATATCTCTCTGTTAGTGTGTCAAGTGGGTGTAAAGCGGCATAAACACAGCAGTGAAAAGCAGCTAAACCCCATTATAAAAATAAATTACTTCGAAAAACCCATGAAACAAAGACAGTGAAAGAGAGAGAAATTCTTACACAATGCGTTCAGGGGCTGTGATGCAACCTGGATTGACCATATCTAGACCCACAGCTGGATGAGACATAAGGGTGGACACTCTTGGGGCTGAGAGGTTTGGTGAGGTTGGGTGAGCAAACGCAGACCCTTTAAAGTAATACTGCGTGGTACCCATCGCATGCGTCCCAAATCTCCAGGTTCAAGGGGATCTTCCTACATCGAAATCATGCATGAGAAAACAAAAAGATGGTACACCATGTGATGGGGAAAGGTTTCTAAAACGCACCTCATTTCTCTTCTCCTTGTGCCCGGGTTCGCCATTCCAGCCGCTTTACTAACAATCTCCCTACTTGGAGCATCAGCACCTTTAACCTCCTGTTCTGTACAGGTTGCAATTTGTCCTGAGGATGAACGGGTAGACGGGGAACCAGTGAGAGACTAGCTCTTGGTGTTGGGACAGGCACATATCACTCTATTTTCCCATCAGGAAGAAGAATTAACCACAGGCTCATCCTCCCCCCCGGAACCAGAACAGGGCCTGAAGCCATCCTGCGCTTTTGAGGCCAGCTCCCAAAAATGCGAGTTGTAAAATGGAGCTTCAGGGCACTGCAATTCACAAACCTGCAGAGTTATAAATGATAACTCTCGTCCACAAATATATTGAGGGAAGGCAAAGAAGAGGATTTGAAATCAAGGCAGAATTGCAGGAAACAGATTTCAGGAGGTAGATTCGAATCGCCTTTAAAGCACATGAAAAGCGGCAAAACGTTGACAATGATGCCCTTGGCCAAAAAGGGCGTATGCGTTTTTTCCTGAATATATTCAGGAAAAAACGCATACGCCCTTTTTGGCCAAACAAGCAACCTGGAAAGGTAAATCAGGGCTACAAAGAAGACTCGCTACCCATCGGTCAAAAGGGCCATGCTGAATAAAGTCTCAAAACCAGAAATGCAGGACAGGCCATGGAGAAATGGGAGCCTTGCTACACTGATGGGCGGGATGTAAATTGCCAACAGCCACTCTGGAGAAGTGTACGGTGTGTCCTGAAACATCTAAAAAACACAGCTTAGAGAGCATAGGGCACTTCCACTCATGGGGGTATAAATTGGGAAAATGAAAAATCAGCAAGACACAAGCACCCCAAAGTTTAGGGCTGCTCTGTTGACAAGGACCTCCACTTCATTCCACCTTCAATATCCCAGGAAAGAGAAAAATGGATAAAGAAGTTGTGGTCCTTATGTACAATGGAATATCACTCAGCCATGAAATCAATGTCATAAGGCTAGTAGCAGCATGATGAGTGGATTTAGGTACGACGATTCTAAGTGAAATAAGTCACACAGAAAAGGACACTTCTCATAAGGTATCACTTATAGAGGGAATGTCAAAACCGTTACACTTGAACTGAATTACAAAACAGAACAGAGTCACACATGCAGAAAACACACTATGGCTGCTTAACGGGAAAGGTGAGGTGGGGTGATACATAAAACAAGGGTTTCAAATTAGCTCAGATACCGTTCCATAAACCCAATATGTAATAGACAAGACCTACTCCTTGCTCAGAGAACTGGACTCAACACACCCTATTCACCGCACAAGAATATATCTGACTAGTAATAATCTTAAAACCTATGTATTGATATCTCTCTGTTAGTGTGTCAAGTGGGTGTAAAGCGGCATAAACACAGCAGTGAAAAGCAGCTAAACCCCATTATAAAAATAAATTACTTTTACAAACCCATGAAACAAAGACAATGAAAGAGAGAGAAATTCTTACACAATGCGTTCAGGGGCTGTGATGCAACCTGGATTGACCATATCTAGACCCACAGCTGGATGAGACATAAGGGTGGACACTCTTGGGGCTGAGAGGTTTGGTGAGGTTGGGTGAGCAAACACAGACCCTTTAAAGTAATACTGCGTGGTACCCATCGCATGCATCCCAAATCTCCAGGTTCAAGGGGATCTTCCTACATCGAAATCATGCATGAGAAAACAAAAAGATGGTACACCATGTGATGGGGAAAGGTTTCTAAAACGCACCCCATTTCTCTTCTTGTGCCCGGGTTCGCCATTCCAGCCGCTTTACTAACAATCTCCCTACTTGGAGCATCAGCACCTTTAACCTCCTGTTCCGTACAGGTTGCAATTTGTCCTGAGGATGAACGGGTACATGGGGAACCAGTGAGAGACTAGCTCTTGGTGTTGGGACAGGCACAGGTCACTCTATTTTCCCATCAGGAAGAAGAATTAACCACAGGCTCATCCTCCCCCCCGGAAGCAGAACAGGGCCTGAAGCCATCCTGCGCTTTTGAGGCCAGCTCCCAAAAATGCGAGTTGTAAAATGGAGCTTCAGGGCACTGCAATTCACAAACCTGCAGAGTTATAAATGATAACTCTCGTCCACAAATATATTGAGGGAAGGCAAAGAAGAGGATTTGAAATCAAGGCAGAATTGCAGGAAACAGATTTCAGGAGGTAGATTCGAATCGCCTTTAAAGCACATGAAAAGCGGCAAAACGTTGACAATGATGCCCTTGGCCAAAAAGGGCGTATGCGTTTTTTCCTGAATATATTCAGGAAAAAACGCATACGCCCTTTTTGGCCAAACAAGCAACCTGGAAAGGTAAATCAGGGCTACAAAGAAGACTCGCTACCCATCGGTCAAAAGGGCCATGCTGAATAAAGTCTCAAAACCAGAAATGCAGGACAGGCCATGGAGAAATGGGAGCCTTGCTACACTGATGGGCGGGATGTAAATTGCCAACAGCCACTCTGGAGAAGTGTACTGTGTGTCCTGAAACATCTAAAAAACACAGCCTATAGAGCATAGGGCACTTCCACTCATGGGGGTATAAATTGGGAAAATGAAAAATCAGCAAGACACAAGCACCCCAAAGTTTAGGGCTGCTCTGTTGACAAGGACCTCCACTTCATTCCACCTTCAATATCCCAGGAAAGAGAAAAATGGATAAAGAAGTTGTGGTCCTTATGTACAATGGAATATCACTCAGCCATGAAATCAATGTCATAAGGCTAGTAGCAGCATGATGAGTGGATTTAGGTACGACGATTCTAAGTGAAATAAGTCACCCAGAAAAGGACACTTCTCATAAGGTATCACTTATAGAGGGAATGTCAAAAGCGTTACACTTGAACTGAATTACAAAACAGAACAGAGTCACACATGCAGAAAACACACTATGGCTGCTTAACGGGAAAGGTGAGGTGGGGTGATACATAAAACAAGGGTTTCAAATTAGCTCAGATACCGTTCCATAAACCCAATATGTAATAGACAAGACCTACTCCTTGCTCAGAGAACTGGACTCAACACACCCTATTCACCGCACAAGAATATATCTGACTAGTAATAATCTTAAAACCTATGTATTGATATCTCTCTGTTAGTGTGTCAAGTGGGTGTAAAGCGGCATAAATACAGCAGTGAAAAGCAGCTAAACCCCATTATAAAAATAAATTACTTTTACAAACCCATGAAACAAAGACAATGAAAGAGATAGAAATTCTTACACAATGCGTTCAGGGGCTGTGATGCAACCTGGATTGACCATATCTAGACCCACAGCTGGATGAGACATAAGGGTGGACACTCTTGGGGCTGAGAGGTTTGGTGAGGTTGGGTGAGCAAACACAGACCCTTTAAAGTAATACTGCGTGGTACCCATCGCATGGGTCCCAAATCTCCAGGTTCAAGGGCATCTTCCTACATCGAAAACATGCATGAGAAAACAAAAAGATGGTACACCATGTGATGGGGAAAGGTTTCTAAAACGCACCTCATTTCTCTTCTTGTGCCCGGGTTCGCCATTCCAGCAGCTTTACTAACAATCTCCCTACTTGGAGCATCAGCACCTTTAACCTCCTGTTCTGTACAGGTTGCAATTTGTCCTGAGGATGAACGGGTAGACGGGGAACCAGTGAGAGACAAGCTCTTGGTGTTGGGACAGGCACAGGTCACTCTATTTTCCCATCAGGAAGAAGAATTAACCACAGGCTAATCATCGCCCCCGAAAGCAGAACAGGGCCTGAAGCCATCCTGCGCTTTTGCGGCCAGCTCCCAAAAAAGCGAGTTGTAAAATGGAGCTTCAGGGCAGTGCAATTCACAAACCTGCAGAGTTATAAATGATAACTCTCGTCCACAAATATATTGAGGGAAGGCAAAGAAGAGGATTTGTAATCAAGGCCGAATTGCAGGAAACAGATTTCAGGAGGTAGATTCGAATCGCCTTTAAAGCACATGAAAAGCGGCAAAACGTTGACAATGATGCCCTTGGCCAAAAAGGGCGTATGCGTTTTTTCCTGAATATATTCAGGAAAAAACGCATACGCCCTTTTTGGCCAACCAAGCAACCTGGAAAGGCAAATCAGGGCTACAAAGAAGACTCGCTACCCATCGGTCAAAAGGGCCATGCTGAAAAAAGTCTCAAAACCAGAAATGCAGGACAGGCCATGGAGAAATGGGAGCCTTGCTACACTGATGGGCGGGATGTAAATTGCCAACAGCCACTCTGGAGAAGTGTACGGTGTGTCCTGAAACATCTAAAAAACACAGCTTAGAGAGCATAGGGCACTTCCACTCATGGGGGTATAAATTGGGAAAATGAAAAATCAGCAAGACACAAGCACCCCAAAGTTTAGGGCTGCTCTGTTGACAAGGACCACCACTTCATTCCACCTTCAATATCCCAGGAAAGGGAAAAATGGATAAAGAAGTTGTGGTCCTTATGTACAATGGAATATCACGCAGCCATGAAATCAATGTCATAAGGCTAGTAGCAGCATGATGAGTGGATTTAGGTACGACGATTCTAAGTGAAATAAGTCACACAGAAAAGGACACTTCTCATAAGGTATCACTTATAGAGGGAATGTCAAAAGCGTTACACTTGAACTGAATTACAAAACAGAACAGAGTCACACATGCAGAAAACACACTATGGCTGCTTAACGGGAAAGGTGAGGTGGGGTGATACATAAAACAAGGGTTTCAAATTAGCTCAGATACCGTTCCATAAACCCAATATGTAATAGACAAGACCTACTCCTTGCTCAGAGAACTGGACTCAACACACCCTATTCATCGCACAAGAATATATCTGACTAGTAATAATCTTAAAACCTATGTATTGATATCTCTCTGTTAGTGTGTCAAGTGGGTGTAAAGCGGCATAAACACAGCAGTGAAAAGCAGCTAAACCCCATTATAAAAATAAATTACTTTTACAAACCCATGAAACAAAGACAGTGAAAGAGAGAGAAATTCTTACACAATGCGTTCAGGGGCTGTGATGCAACCTGGATTGACCATATCTAGACCCACAGCTGGATGAGACATAAGGGTGGACACTCTTGGGGCTGAGAGGTTTGGTGAGGTTGGGTGAGCAAACGCAGACCCTTTAAAGTAATACTGCGTGGTACCCATCGCATGGGTCCCAAATCTCCAGGTTCAAGGGCATCTTCCTACATCGAAAACATGCATGAGAAAACAAAAAGATGGTACACCATGTGATGGGGAAAGGTTTCTAAAACGCACCTCATTTCTCTTCTCCTTGTGCCCGGGTTCGCCATTCCAGCCACTTTACTAACAATCTCCCTACTTGGAGCATCAGCACCTTTAACCTCCTGTTCTGTACAGGTTGCAATTTGTCCTGAGGATGAACGGGTAGACGGGGAACCAGTGAGAGACTAGCTCTTGGTGTTGGGACAGGCACAGGTCACTCTATTTTCCCATCAGGAAGAAGAATTAACCACAGGCTAATCATCGCCCCCGAAAGCAGAACAGGGCCTGAAGCCATCCTGCGCTTTTGCGGCCAGCTCACAAAAAAGCGAGTTGTAAAATGGAGCTTCAGGGCACTGCAATTCACAAACCTGCAGAGTTATAAATGATAACTCTCGTCCACAAATATATTGAGGGAAGGCAAAGAAGAGGATTTGAAATCAAGGCAGAATTGCAGGAAACAGATTTCAGGAGGTAGATTCGAATCGCCTTTAAAGCACATGAAAAGCGGCAAAACGTTGACAATGATGCCCTTGGCCAAAAAGGGCGTATGCGTTTTTTCCTGAATATATTCAGGAAAAAACGCATACGCCCTTTTTGGCCAAACAAGCAACCTGGAAAGGTAAATCAGGGCTACAAAGAAGACTCGCTACCCATCGGTCAAAAGGGCCATGCTGAATAAAGTCTCAAAACCAGAAATGCAGGACAGGCCATGGAGAAATGGGAGCCTTGCTACACTGATGGGCGGGATGTAAATTGCCAACAGCCACTCTGGAGAAGTGTACTGTGTGTCCTGAAACATCTAAAAAACACAGCCTAGAGAGCATAGGGCACTTCCACTCATGGGGGTATAAATTGGGAAAATGAAAAATCAGCAAGACACAAGCACCCCAAAGTTTAGGGCTGCTCTGTTGACAAGGACCTCCACTTCATTCCACCTTCAATATCCCAGGAAAGAGAAAAATGGATAAAGAAGTTGTGGTCCTTATGTACAATGGAATATCACTCAGCCATGAAATCAATGTCATAAGGCTAGTAGCAGCATGATGAGTGGATTTAGGTACGACGATTCTAAGTGAAATAAGTCACCCAGAAAAGGACACTTCTCATAAGGTATCACTTATAGAGGGAATGTCAAAAGCGTTACACTTGAACTGAATTACAAAACAGAACAGAGTCACACATGCAGAAAACACACTATGGCTGCTTAACGGGAAAGGTGAGGTGGGGTGATACATAAAACAAGGGTTTCAAATTAGCTCAGATACCGTTCCATAAACCCAATATGTAATAGACAAGACCTACTCCTTGCTCAGAGAACTGGACTCAACACACCCTATTCACCGCACAAGAATATATCTGACTAGTAATAATCTTAAAACCTATGTATTGATATCTCTCTGTTAGTGTGTCAAGTGGGTGTAAAGCGGCATAAATACAGCAGTGAAAAGCAGCTAAACCCCATTATAAAAATAAATTACTTTTACAAACCCATGAAACAAAGACAATGAAAGAGAGAGAAATTCTTACACAATGCGTTCAGGGGCTGTGATGCAACCTGGATTGACCATATCTAGACCCACAGCTGGATGAGACATAAGGGTGGACACTCTTGGGGCTGAGAGGTTTGGTGAGGTTGGGTGAGCAAACACAGACCCTTTAAAGTAATACTGCGTGGTACCCATCGCATGGGTCCCAAATCTCCAGGTTCAAGGGCATCTTCCTACATCGAAAACATGCATGAGAAAACAAAAAGATGGTACACCATGTGATGGGGAAAGGTTTCTAAAACGCACCTCATTTCTCTTCTTGTGCCCGGGTTCGCCATTCCAGCAGCTTTACTAACAATCTCCCTACTTGGAGCATCAGCACCTTTAACCTCCTGTTCTGTACAGGTTGCAATTTGTCCTGAGGATGAACGGGTAGACGGGGAACCAGTGAGAGACAAGCTCTTGGTGTTGGGACAGGCACAGGTCACTCTATTTTCCCATCAGGAAGAAGAATTAACCACAGGCTAATCATCGCCCCCGAAAGCAGAACAGGGCCTGAAGCCATCCTGCGCTTTTGCGGCCAGCTCACAAAAAAGCGAGTTGTAAAATGGAGCTTCAGGGCACTGCAATTCACAAACCTGCAGAGTTATAAATGATAACTCTCGTCCACAAATATATTGAGGGAAGGCAAAGAAGAGGATTTGAAATCAAGGCCGAATTGCAGGAAACAGATTTCAGGAGGTAGATTCGAATCGCCTTTAAAGCACATGAAAAGCGGCAAAACGTTGACAATGATGCCCTTGGCCAAAAAGGGCGTATGCGTTTTTTCCTGAATATATTCAGGAAAAAACGCATACGCCCTTTTTGGCCAAACAAGCAACCTGGAAAGGTAAATCAGGGCTACAAAGAAGACTCGCTACCCATCGGTCAAAAGGGCCATGCTGAATAAAGTCTCAAAACCAGAAATGCAGGACAGGCCATGGAGAAATGGGAGCCTTGCTACACTGATGGGCGGGATGTAAATTGCCAACAGCCACTCTGGAGAAGTGTACGGTGTGTCCTGAAACATCTAAAAAACACAGCTTAGAGAGCATAGGGCACTTCCACTCATGGGGGTATAAATTGGGAAAATGAAAAATCAGCAAGACACAAGCACCCCAAAGTTTAGGGTTGCTCTGTTGACAAGGACCTCCACTTCATTCCACCTTCAATATCCCAGGAAAGAGAAAAATGGATAAAGAAGTTGTGGTCCTTATGTACAATGGAATATCACTCAGCCATGAAATCAATGTCATAAGGCTAGTAGCAGCATGATGAGTGGATTTAGGTACGACGATTCTAAGTGAAATAAGTCACACAGAAAAGGACACTTCTCATAAGGTATCACTTATAGAGGGAATGTCAAAAGCGTTACACTTGAACTGAATTACAAAACAGAACAGAGTCACACATGCAGAAAACACACTATGGCTGCTTAACGGGAAAGGTGAGGTGGGGTGATACATAAAACAAGGGTTTCAAATTAGCTCAGATACCGTTCCATAAACCCAATATGTAATAGACAAGACCTACTCCTTGCTCAGAGAACTGGACTCAACACACCCTATTCACCGCACAAGAATATATCTGACTAGTAATAATCTTAAAACCTATGTATTGATATCTCTCTGTTAGTGTGTCAAGTGAGTGTAAAGCGGCATAAACACAGCAGTGAAAAGCAGCTAAACCCCATTATAAAAATAAATTACTTTTACAAACCCATGAAACAAAGACAATGAAAGAGAGAGAAATTCTTACACAATGCGTTCAGGGGCTGTGATGCAACCTGGATTGACCATATCTAGACCCACAGCTGGATGAGACATAAGGGTGGACACTCTTGGGGCTGAGAGGTTTGGTGAGGTTGGGTGAGCAAACGCAGACCCTTTAAAGTAATACTGCGTGGTACCCATCGCATGCATCCCAAATCTCCAGGTTCAAGGGGATCTTCCTACATCGAAATCATGCATGAGAAAACAAAAAGATGGTACACCATGTGATGGGGAAAGGTTTCTAAAACGCACCTCATTTCTCTTCTTGTGCCCGGGTTCGCCATTCCAGCCGCTTTACTAACAATCTCCCTACTTGGAGCATCAGCACCTTTAACCTCCTGTTCCGTACAGGTTGCAATTTGTCCTGAGGATGAACGGGTACATGGGGAACCAGTGAGAGACTAGCTCTTGGTGTTGGGACAGGCACAGGTCACTCTATTTTCCCATCAGGAAGAAGAATTAACCACAGGCTCATCCTCCCCCCCGGAAGCAGAACAGGGCCTGAAGCCATCCTGCGCTTTTGAGGCCAGCTCCCAAAAATGCGAGTTGTAAAATGGAGCTTCAGGGCACTGCAATTCACAAACCTGCAGAGTTATAAATGATAACTCTCGTCCACAAATATATTGAGGGAAGGCAAAGAAGAGGATTTGAAATCAAGGCAGAATTGCAGGAAACAGATTTCAGGAGGTAGATTCGAATCGCCTTTAAAGCACATGAAAAGCGGCAAAACGTTGACAATGATGCCCTTGGCCAAAAAGGGCGTATGCGTTTTTTCCTGAATATATTCAGGAAAAAACGCATACGCCCTTTTTGGCCAAACAAGCAACCTGGAAAGGTAAATCAGGGCTACAAAGAAGACTCGCTACCCATCGGTCAAAAGGGCCATGCTGAATAAAGTCTCAAAACCAGAAATGCAGGACAGGCCATGGAGAAATGGGAGCCTTGCTACACTGATGGGCGGGATGTAAATTGCCAACAGCCACTCTGGAGAAGTGTACGGTGTGTCCTGAAACATCTAAAAAACAAAGCTTAGAGAGCATAGGGCACTTCCACTCATGGGGGTATAAATTGGGAAAATGAAAAATCAGCAAGACACAAGCACCCCAAAGTTTAGGGCTGCTCTGTTGACAAGGACCTCCACTTCATTCCACCTTCAATATCCCAGGAAAGAGAAAAATGGATAAAGAAGTTGTGGTCCTTATGTACAATGGAATATCACTCAGCCATGAAATCAATGTCATAAGGCTAGTAGCAGCATGATGAGTGGATTTAGGTACGACGATTCTAAGTGAAATAAGTCACACAGAAAAGGACACTTCTCATAAGGTATCACTTATAGAGGGAATGTCAAAACCGTTACACTTGAACTGAATTACAAAACAGAACAGAGTCACACATGCAGAAATCACACTATGGCTGCTTAACGGGAAAGGTGAGGTGGGGTGATACATAAAACAAGGGTTTCAAATTAGCTCAGATACCGTTCCATAAACCCAATATGTAATAGACAAGACCTACTCCTTGCTCAGAGAACTGGACTCAACACACCCTATTCACCGCACAAGAATATATCTGACTAGTAATAATCTTAAAACCTATGTATTGATATCTCTCTGTTAGTGTGTCAAGTGGGTGTAAAGCGGCATAAACACAGCAGTGAAAAGCAGCTAAACCCCATTATAAAAATAAATTACTTTTACAAACCCATGAAACAAAGACAATGAAAGAGATAGAAATTCTTACACAATGCGTTCAGGGGCTGTGATGCAACCTGGATTGACCATATCTAGACCCACAGCTGGATGAGACATAAGGGTGGACACTCTTGGGGCTGAGAGGTTTGGTGAGGTTGGGTGAGCAAACACAGACCCTTTAAAGTAATACTGCGTGGTACCCATCGCATGGGTCCCAAATCTCCAGGTTCAAGGGCATCTTCCTACATCGAAAACATGCATGAGAAAACAAAAAGATGGTACACCATGTGATGGGGAAAGGTTTCTAAAACGCACCTCATTTCTCTTCTTGTGCCCGGGTTCGCCATTCCAGCCGCTTTACTAACAATCTCCCTACTTGGAGCATCAGCACCTTTAACCTCCTGTTCTGTACAGGTTGCAATTTGTCCTGAGGATGAACGGGTAGACGGGGAACCAGTGAGAGACAAGCTCTTGGTGTTGGGACAGGCACAGGTCACTCTATTTTCCCATCAGGAAGAAGAATTAACCACAGGCTAATCATCGCCCCCGAAAGCAGAACAGGGCCTGAAGCCATCCTGCGCTTTTGCGGCCAGCTCCCAAAAAAGCGAGTTGTAAAATGGAGCTTCAGGGCACTGCAATTCACAAACCTGCAGAGTTATAAATGATAACTCTCGTCCACAAATATATTGAGGGAAGGCAAAGAAGAGGATTTGTAATCAAGGCCGAATTGCAGGAAACAGATTTCAGGAGGTAGATTCGAATCGCCTTTAAAGCACATGAAAAGCGGCAAAACGTTGACAATGATGCCCTTGGCCAAAAAGGGCGTATGCGTTTTTTCCTGAATATATTCAGGAAAAAACGCATACGCCCTTTTTGGCCAACCAAGCAACCTGGAAAGGCAAATCAGGGCTACAAAGAAGACTCGCTACCCATCGGTCAAAAGGGCCATGCTGAAAAAAGTCTCAAAACCAGAAATGCAGGACAGGCCATGGAGAAATGGGAGCCTTGCTACACTGATGGGCGGGATGTAAATTGCCAACAGCCACTCTGGAGAAGTGTACGGTGTGTCCTGAAACATCTAAAAAACACAGCTTAGAGAGCATAGGGCACTTCCACTCATGGGGGTATAAATTGGGAAAATGAAAAATCAGCAAGACACAAGCACCCCAAAGTTTAGGGCTGCTCTGTTGACAAGGACCTCCACTTCATTCCACCTTCAATATCCCAGGAAAGAGAAAAATGGATAAAGAAGTTGTGGTCCTTATGTACAATGGAATATCACTCAGCCATGAAATCAATGTCATAAGGCTAGTAGCAGCATGATGAGTGGATTTAGGTACGACGATTCTACGTGAAATAAGTCACACAGAAAAGGACACTTCTCATAAGGTATCACTTATAGAGGGAATGTCAAAAGCGTTACACTTGAACTGAATTACAAAACAGAACAGAGTCACACATGCAGAAAACACACTATGGCTGCTTAACGGGAAAGGTGAGGTGGGGTGATACATAAAACAAGGGTTTCAAATTAGTTCAGATACCGTTCCATAAACCCAATATGTAATAGACAAGACCTACTCCTTGCTCAGAGAACTGGACTCAACACACCCTATTCACCGCACAAGAATATATCTGACTAGTAATAATCTTAAAACCTATGTATTGATATCTCTCTGTTAGTGTGTCAAGTGGGTGTAAAGCGGCATAAACACAGCAGTGAAAAGCAGCTAAACCCCATTATAAAAATAAATTACTTTTACAAACCCATGAAACAAAGACAATGAAAGAGAGAGAAATTCTTACACAATGCGTTCAGGGGCTGTGATGCAACCTGGATTGACCATATCTAGACCCACAGCTGGATGAGACATAAGGGTGGACACTCTTGGGGCTGAGAGGTTTGGTGAGGTTGGGTGAGCAAACGCAGACCCTTTAAAGTAATACTGCGTGGTACCCATCGCATGGGTCCCAAATCTCCAGGTTCAAGGGCATCTTCCTACATCGAAAACATGCATGAGAAAACAAAAAGATGGTACACCATGTGATGGGGAAAGGTTTCTAAAACGCACCTCATTTCTCTTCTCCTTGTGCCCGGGTTCGCCATTCCAGCCGCTTTACTAACAATCTCCCTACTTGGAGCATCAGCACCTTTAACCTCCTGTTCTGTACAGGTTGCAATTTGTCCTGAGGATGAACGGGTAGACGGGGAACCAGTGAGAGACTAGCTCTTGGTGTTGGGACAGGCACAGGTCACTCTATTTTCCCATCAGGAAGAAGAATTAACCACAGGCTAATCATCGCCCCCGAAAGCAGAACAGGGCCTGAAGCCATCCTGCGCTTTTGCGGCCAGCTCACAAAAAAGCGAGTTGTAAAATGAAGCTTCAAGGCACTGCAATTCACAAACCTGCAGAGTTATAAATGATAACTCTCGTCCACAAATATATTGAGGGAAGGCAAAGAAGAGGATTTGAAATCAAGGCAGAATTGCAGGAAACAGATTTCAGGAGGTAGATTCGAATCGCCTTTAAAGCACATGAAAAGCGGCAAAACGTTGACAATGATGCCCTTGGCCAAAAAGGGCGTATGCGTTTTTTCCTGAATATATTCAGGAAAAAACGCATACGCCCTTTTTGGCCAAACAAGCAACCTGGAAAGGTAAATCAGGGCTACAAAGAAGACTCGCTACCCATCGGTCAAAAGGGCCATGCTGAATAAAGTCTCAAAACCAGAAATGCAGGACAGGCCATGGAGAAATGGGAGCCTTGCTACACTGATGGGCGGGATGTAAATTGCCAACAGCCACTCTGGAGAAGTGTACGGTGTGTCCTGAAACATCTAAAAAACACAGCTTAGAGAGCATAGGGCACTCCCACTCATGGGGGTATAAATTGGGAAAATGAAAAATCAGCAAGACACAAGCACCCCAAAGTTTAGGGTTGCTCTGTTGACAAGGACCTCCACTTCATTCCACCTTCAATATCCCAGGAAAGAGAAAAATGGATAAAGAAGTTGTGGTCCTTATGTACAATGGAATATCACTCAGCCATGAAATCAATGTCATAAGGCTAGTAACAGCATGATGAGTGGATTTAGGTACGACGATTCTAAGTGAAATAAGTCACACAGAAAAGGACACTTCTCATAAGGTATCACTTATAGAGGGAATGTCAAAAGCGTTACACTTGAACTGAATTACAAAAAACAGAACAGAGCCACACATGCAGAAAACACACTATGGCTGCTTAACGGGAAAGGTGAGGTGGGGTGATACATAAAACAAGGGTTTCAAATTAGCTGAGATACCGTTCCATAAACCCAATATATAATAGACAAGACCTACTCCTTGCTCAGAGAACTGGACTCAACACACCCTATTCACCGCACAAGAATATATCTGACTAGTAATAATCTTAAAACCTATGTATTGATATCTCTCTGTTAGTGTGTCAAGTGGGTGTAAAGCGGCATAAACACAGCAGTGAAAAGCAGCTAAACCCCATTATAAAAATAAATTACTTTTACAAACCCATGAAACAAAGACAATGAAAGAGAGAGAAATTCTTACACAATGCGTTCAGGGGCTGTGATGCTACCTGGATTGACCATATCTAGATCCACAGCTGGATGAGACATAAGGGTGGACACTCTTGGGGCTGAGAGGTTTGGTGAGGTTGGGTGAGCAAACGCAGACCCTTTAAAGTAATACTGCGTGGTATCCATCGCATGCGTCCCAAATCTCCAGGTTCAAGGGGATCTTCCTACATCGAAAACATACATGAGAAAACAAAAAGATGGTACACCATGTGATGGGGAAAGGTTTCTAAAACGCACCTCATTTCTCTTCTCCTTGTGCCCCGGTTCACCATTCCAGCCGCTTTACTAACAATCTCCCTAATTGGAGCATCAGCACCTTTAACCTCCTGTTCCGTACAGGTTGCAATTTGTCCTGAGGATGAACGGGTACATGGGGAACCAGTGAGAGACTAGCTCTTGGTGTTGGGACAGGCACAGGTCACTCTATTTTCCCATCAGGAAGAAGAATTAACCAGAGGCTCATCCTCCCCCCCGGAAGCAGAACAGGGCCTGAATCCATCCTGTGCTTTTGAGGCCAGCTCCCAAAAATGCGAGTTGTAAAATGGAGCTTCAGGGCACTGCAATTCACAAACCTGCAGAGTTATAAATGATAACTCTCGCCCACAAATACATTGAGGGAAGGCAAAGAAGAGGATTTGAAATCAAGGCAGAATTGCAGAAAACAGATTTCAGGAGGTAGATTCGAATCGCCTTTAAAGCACATGAAAAGCGGCAAAACGTTGACAATGATGCCCTTGGCCAAAAAGGGCGTATGCGTTTTTTCCTGAATATATTCAGGAAAAAACGCATACGCCCTTTTTGGCCAACCAAGCAACCTGGAAAGGCAAATCAGCGCTACAAAGAAGACTCGCTACCCATCGGTCAAAAGGGCCATGCTGAAAAAAGTCTCAAAACCAGCAATGCAGGACAGGCC
Source organism: Balaenoptera ricei (assembly GCF_028023285.1). Lineage (NCBI taxonomy): Eukaryota > Metazoa > Chordata > Mammalia > Artiodactyla > Balaenopteridae > Balaenoptera > Balaenoptera ricei. The sequence goes on along the minus strand of NW_026777413.1, from coordinate 1,943,243 downwards.
ATGGAGAAATGGGAGCCTTGCTACACTGATGGGCGGGATGTAAATTGCCAACAGCCACTCTGGAGAAGTGTACGGTGTGTCCTGAAACATCTAAAAAACACAGCTTAGAGAGCATAGGGCACTTCCACTCATGGGGGTATAAATTGGGAAAATGAAAAATCAGCAAGACACAAGCACCCCAAAGTTTAGGGCTGCTCTGTTGACAAGGACCTCCACTTCATTCCACCTTAAATATCCAAGGAAAGGGAAAAATGGATAAAGAAGTTGTGGTCCTTATGTACAATGGAATATCACTCAGCCATGAAATCAATGTCATAAGGCTAGTAGCAGCATGATGAGTGGATTTAGGTACGACGATTCTAAGTGAAATAAGTCACACAGAAAAGGACACTTCTCATAAGGTATCACTTATAGAGGGAATGTAAAAAGCGTTACACTTGAACTGAATTACAAAACAGAACAGAGTCACACATGCAGAAAACACACTATGGCTGCTTAACGGGAAAGGTGAGGTGGGGTGATACATAAAACAAGGGTTTCAAATTAGCTCAGATACCGTTCCATAAACCCAATATGTAATAGACAAGACCTACTCCTTGCTCAGAGAACTGGACTCAACACACCCTATTCACCGCACAAGAATATATCTGACTAGTAATAATCTTAAAACCTATGTATTGATATCTCTCTGTTAGTGTGTCAAGTGTGTGTAAAGCGGCATAAACTCAGCAGTGAAAAGCAGCTAAACCCCATTATAAAAATAAATTACTTTTACAAACCCATGAAACAAAGACAATGAAAGAGAGAGAAATTCTTACACAATGCGTTCAGGGGCTGTGATGCAACCTGGATTGACCATATCTAGACCGACAGCTGGATGAGACATAAGGGTGGACAATCTTGGGGCTGAGAGGTTTGGTGAGGTTGGGTGAGCAAACGCAGACCCTTTAAAGTAATACTGCGTGGTACCCATCGCATGGGTCCCAAATCTCCAGGTTCAAGGGCATCTTCCTACATCGAAAACATGCATGAGAAAACAAAAAGATGGTACACCATGTGATGGGGAAAGGTTTCTAAAACGCACCTCATTTCTCTTCTCCTTGTGCCCGGGTTCGCCATTCCAGCCGCTTTACTAACAATCTCCCTACTTGGAGCATCAGCACCTTTAACCTCCTGTTCCGTACAGGTTGCAATTTGTCCTGAGGATGAACGGGTACATGGGGAACCAGTGAGAGACTAGCTCTTGGTGTTGGGACAGGCACAGGTCACTCTATTTTCCCATCAGGAAGAAGAATTAACCACAGGCTCATCCTCCCCCCCGGAACCAGAACAGGGCCTGAAGCCATCCTGCGCTTTTGAGGCCAGCTCCCAAAAATGCGAGTTGTAAAATGGAGCTTCAGGGCACTGCAATTCACAAACCTGCAGAGTTATAAATGATAACTCTCGTCCACAAATATATTGAGGGAAGGCAAAGAAGAGGATTTGAAATCAAGGCAGAATTGCAGGAAACAGATTTCAGGAGGTAGATTCGAATCGCCTTTAAAGCACATGAAAAGCGGCAAAACGTTGACAATGATGCCCTTGGCCAAAAAGGGCGTATGCGTTTTTTCCTG